>NC_067150.1:36743451-37043451 GCF_903995435.1 Acomys russatus
AAGCCTAGTTCATATTTGAACACCCAGGGACCTCATGCTGGGTGGGCGGGTCCGAAGGTTATCTGTAAGCCTGCTCCCTGCCCCCACCCCCAGATAAGGTCTCACTTTATAGCCTTGGCTGGCCTGGAACTTTCAGTGATTCTCTTGTCTCTGTCTCCTCCTGGATGCTGGGATTATAGACGAGTGCCGCCGTGCTGGGCTCTAAATCTGCTTTATACACAGTTTTATCCTTGCTCTTAAACTCCCTCAGCAGCGCCGGCCAGAGGGTCAAACCTGAGGGTTGTAAGTAGGATTATTCCTCACTACAAACTCTCTTAATATGTCTCCCTCCCCCCACCTCTGTCTCTCCAACCCCCTCCCCTCTCTGTCTCTGTCCCTCCTTCCCTTCCTTCCTCCCTCCCTCCCCCCCCCCCTCTCTCCACCCTCCTCCCCTCTCTGTCTCCCTCCCTCCCTCCCTAATGCTGGGTATTGGGCCACAGTGCTAAACAGTGACCCGGAACAGCCTAGGTAGCCTGCATGTTAAGAGTCTTCCATGTTCCTTCTTGTGGAACTTGACCTACGTTTAAAGCTACCTTTGTTCTTCTTTACTTCATAACAGTGGGCAAGATGCTACCCACCCTGAGCATCACATCTCCAGTGGGTGACTGGAAACTGTTTCTTGCTTGGTGAACTTGGGACCTGACAGAGCTGGGGCCACCAGTGATGAGCCTTTTGGAATGCTTCCCATGAGCTCTGGCATGGCATATTTTGTTTAGCCCTCACAGCAGGTGTTTGAGGTAGATACTCGTGTTCGAGGGCAGAAACTGAGGCGCAGAGAAGTTAAGAACCTCATCCAATTGGGTCATGTGACTAGCTAACATAAGGGGGCGGGGCTGGGATTTGAACTCCCACATGCCTGATTTAGCACATTCTCTTTTCATATTGGGTTCTACTGCCCCCAAAGGTCAGGAAATGCTACTGCTCTGTTAGCATTAATTGGTATGAAGTCTCAAGGGCAGGCTAAAAGAGGATAGACCTGGATGAGTGGTCTGCACCCACAAAAATCCAGAGCTGGAGGACAGGGGGACGCCTCTCAGCAGTTAGCCACAGCCTCATGCCAAGACGGGGGCTGTCTTTGGCAGCCATATCTAAGTGAACAAGGCCAGGGGCCCTGGCAACAGGACTAGCCGATCTGGGCTTGAGGGTGATGGCACCTGGATGGAGGGGCCTGTGCATGAGGGCTCCAACGGGCAGTGGAAAGAAATGGATGGTTTCAGCAGGCCTGTGAGAGTGGAGACCTTGAACTTGAAGCTGCAAGGAGGCATGCCTCTGGTGGTCCATACGCTCAGCAATGGGACTTGGGTGGCTGTGGTAGCACTGGTCACTGGGATGGAGGGATGCTTTAGATATTAGGAGGGGCAGAGTATCAGAGGCAAGGCATGTGGGGATGACTGCAAAAGTGGCAAGCATGTATTACCATTACAGAAGCTCGAGTGTTTCTCAAGACTGTCAGTTCTTCAACCACTTGCCTGGTTATCAAGGTCTGTATTATAATTGAGGGGGCTTAGAGAGTGGAGTGTGGTCCTCACTCAGTCCGACTACATATATTTGCTGCTAAGGGAAAATATAAATAATATATTGTATATAATATGTTACGATTTATATAACATAATATATAATAATAAAAAATGAAGGAGAATGCCTCCCCCCACAACAAAATTTTGTTGAGCATTTACTATGTGCTATATGCATTTCTGAATGCAGGGATAGCAACACGAGTAAGAAGGCATTCACCAGAGTCTCTTGAGAGACACACATACATAAACAACAGCAGCCCAGCACTGTGTGTGCTGTCAGAATGTGGGGGGGGGGGGGGATGTTAAGGGTAGGAACTGCCTTTTGCTAACAGCTGTGTGCCATGCACTGTGCTGAACGTTACGCAAACAGAGTGTCATTTAATTGTCCCAATGGTCTCAGACGGATTAGTGTCCCCTGTACTACAGATGAGGATGTTGTGGCACTGGAAGGCTAATGATCTTGTCTAAGATCATACCAAGACCTCTAGAGGCCCAGTCTTGAGCACTCGGCCACTTGGCCCCCAAGGGAGAAATAGAATCCTGACTGGGAGAGGACCAGACAGTGAGGAAGATGTCACCCAAGCTGTGCCACATGAGTGGGGTTTGGGGTTAATGTGGAAGGGGTGAGCAAACTTCCCAACCTAAAGCAAGCAAGCAAGCAAGCAAGCAAGCAAGCAAGCAACAACAAAATGTAAACAAGGGCCTGGTGGGAGGAAGGAAGAAGAGAGTCACATCGAGGGATGGGGTGTGGCAGGAGAGGAGGTTGTGCCGTGCAGCTGTGTCCCAGATGGGAAAAGGCCATCTGGGAGCCACACCCAGGGGCCAGAATTCTGCCCTAAAGGCAGCAGGAAGCCACTGGTGTCTTAGCAGTAGGGAACACGTGTTCAGCTTGGTTCTGGCTGCCTGGGGGGAAGGGACCTGGGCAGGAGGATCTGAGTGGAAAGGCAGGAGAGGATGTAGAAGTAGAGGTCACTTTTGCCTGGGAGGCAGAGGCCGTCCCAGAGGACAGCGTCTCCTCCCCTCTTCCTCCTCTTCTCCCTCCTTCCCTCTTTTTCTTTCTTCTTTTTCTTTTTCTCGAGAATAAGACAAACTTAGAGATTGCTTTAGGGCTGGAAGGACGAGTAAAGGGAATTTACTTCCAGTCTTTAGAAGAGAGAGCTTGGCAGATGAGCTGGTTGCAGGGTCTGCACCACGGGCCCAGCAGAACAGTGGATGGCCAGGGCCAAATGGACCCAGCTGCATGGAGTCCTGGGGTGGCACACCCATTGCCTCCTTCCTCAGAGTTGGAAATCAGGAGACCTAGACCTCAGACCTGCTACGAAATAGGACCTTAGGAAAGTCGTGGTGGAGTTTCTCAATAGAATGCTGTCTGCTGGGGATCCCGCCTGAGGGGCGGGGGCAGGGCTGGAGCTGCCACGTTCATATTAGGACCCCCTGAAATGACAATACCACCCCCTCCCAGCTCCACCTCCTCACCTCAGCCAGGCAGCGTGGGTTCAGGTTCTAGTTTCACTGCTCTCTGGCTGTGAACTTGGGATAGTCACTCGATTTCTCTATGCTCCATTTCCTCGGCTGTAAGTGACTGGCGAGAGTGTTTGACAGTTACATGTCCTCAGCAAGGTAGCTATAGAATGCTGAGATGGCAGCAGCACTGTGGGCGAGCAGTTATGATGGAAGGTCTCTGTCCGTGGGCCTGGCTGGATCCGTCTATTTTCCAGATGCACCGGGATCTCGCTGTCGATTCTGGCTTTGACTAATTCTTTGCTGGATTTAGTGAAAGTCTAAACTGGCGAGAGGTTTGGGCCTCAGCCTGGCACCCCTGAGATTCTTATGAGTTGGTGGGGGGTGGGGGGGGCCAAGGGGGTTACTGAATCTTGGGCCAGCAAATGAGAGCCATCTTCCCGGCTTTGGCCTGTCCCTGTTCTCAGAGTGTGTCTCACAGCCCCTCTTTCCTTACAGGTAAAAGGATGCCACTAGACCCACAACCCTGGAGGCCCTCTTAGCTCTGGCTTCCTTTAGTTTGGGGGGGCCCCTACCCACTTTCTCCTCCGCTGATGGGACTGGATAGTTGACATACATGGCCACTAGAGGGCACATGAATCCCGTCTGCTGCCTCTTGCAGGGCTCAAGCAGGGGGAACCCGCATTGCACCTTTCTCTCTCCCTTGCCACCAGCCTGAGGATGCCTCTGGCTGCCCTGTAGCTCTGCAGCCTGACCTCGAGGCATGCTGGTTCCTCCTAGATGAAGGGAGATGTGAGATGACAGTCAAGTTCAGCTGCTGGAGTGGGGCAGGTGGAGG
Organism: Acomys russatus; assembly: GCF_903995435.1. Classification (NCBI taxonomy): domain Eukaryota; kingdom Metazoa; phylum Chordata; class Mammalia; order Rodentia; family Muridae; genus Acomys; species Acomys russatus. Next base: position 36,747,307 of record NC_067150.1, read on the forward strand.
AGGGTGAACTTGACAGAGCCAGCTAGTTTCATAGGGCATTTTTGGGAACTGGCGGGAGGGGGCGATTGGGAGGGGGGTGTTGGAAGGTGGAAGCCCTTTCCAGGGAGGGGCTGGAGTGGTTGGAATGCCCCGGAGTGGAAGGTAAACTCAGGACAAGCCTCCGTCAGTTCTTTTCCTCGGATTTCTCAGCCTCTGCAGTGTGGGGGTGGCGTTAATATCTTCTGCACACTTCCTCCTGCCTGGCATTGTGCCAGGTACTTTTAGACTCAATATGAAAGTGCGAGAGCCAGCTAGCCGGCTTTGTTCCTCTTCGGAGGAGCCCCATCAGTTCCCCCTCACCCCCTACCCCCGTTGATGTTCCCCTTGTGAACATTTCAACACTCACCTGGAGACACTGGCCCTGCAGGTGAGGTCCATAGGCCTCCCCCCCGCCCCCCACATCCAGTGATTTGGGGACTGTCCTTAAGTTCTGAGCCTTGCGGGAGCCCTTTGTGGGGGTGCTCTGAACAGCTTAGCGGGGTGGGGCCAGCACATTTGTTGGAAAACCAGGGATCTTCAAAGCCTGGCATCTTAGCTAGATCTGGGGGTTAGTGCAAGGGGAGGTCAGAACTAGAGACTCCCCTCCCCGACCCCTCACCTCTTAAGCCCTTTCTGTCCCTCAAAGCAGAACTTAAGGAGAATGAGGTCAGTAGCATCCTCCATTTGCTGAACACCTGGCACTTATTTTAGTCACCATCACTACCCAGTGACAGTGTCATGAGCAAGGCTTTCTAGAGGAGGAGGCTGAGGCCTGGATGGAGCTAGGATGGAACCTGAGTGGAGGTGGGGGCGGGGCAGAGGGGTGTGTCTCTGCCCATGTCAGTAGCTGTTAACTTTCCCTCAGCTGGCATCCCGGAGAGACCACAGCCCACCCTTAAACTCCCCAGAATCATCCCAGCTCCCATGTTCTGCCCCTTGGCCTTGGCCTTGCCTGACTTTGACATCAGGTCTTACCTTGCCCTATCTTGTTCTTTCTCTGATGTGTGAAGGTCAATCCAGGCAGGGGGAGGTGGCCCTTGATATTCTAAAATGGCTAATTCCTTCTCTTGAGTTAGACACTGCCTGAATAAACAGCGTTCTCTCAGAGCCTTGTTCCCCGACTACCCCGAATCAAACAATTCCCCTCTGCTTTACCTTATAGCCCATGCCCTATAACACTCCAGACAGCCACATTCTTATTTTTGTTGTTGTTATATGCTCCCTCACCAGAATTCAAGCCCTGAAATGCAGTGTCTCTGCCTCATACTAGTGACAACTCCCAGGACCTAAGACTGGACACCTGGCACACAGTAGATAATTTACATACACTTAGTAGGGGTGTGGTTCTGTTGGTAGCCTGCCTGCCTAAATGCATGAAGTATTGCTTGTGATCCCCAGCAGTGAGTAAACTGGGTGGTTTACCAGCACTTGGTAAGTGGACGTAGGTGGGTGTTCAGGGTCATCCTTAGCTACATAGCTGGTTCCAGGACACCCTGGGTACAAGAGGAGGCCTGCATGACCTCCACCCCAAACCAACAAAACACAGAACAAACAAAAATGCCCCCGCAAACCACAAAGTAAAGAATGAAAATGAATGATTGAATGGTGCTGACAGTCACTGCTAGAGGTGTGACCTGAGCAACCGCTCCACCCCTGGCCTGCACTCACTGCCCTGTTGATACTAAGCTAGTATTTTAGAGTGAAGTTTTAACAGTCCTGGCAGATGATCTTATAATTAAGCTCTGGTTAGTCTGAGGCAGCCCGGGGTGACATTTTCACACCTTGAAAGGGCATGTCTCTGTAGCTGCTGGGCCCTGGGCAGTTCATCTGTCCTCCCTCGGCTCTTCTGTTGCTTAGAGTACCAGATGGCATTTTATTTTATTTTATTTTATTTTTTTCAGTTGCAGCACCCAGGCCTGACCTACGTCTGGTACCTCTTATAGGACTTCAGAGAGATTTCTGTTCCCATCCTGCCACCTACCAACTTGAACCAGCTTTTTGCCACAGGGTTTCCAGGACGGCATTTTCCAAGGGGAGATCAGCCCCATAGGCTGAGCGGCAAGTCCTCAGAGTGGCAGCTTTTTTCTTGTGGGACAACTCTCCCTGATATGCGTGCCCTCTTTCTTTACTGTGTGAGCCTGGGGATGATCAGTGGGCTGTGCTGGGTGAGGAAGGAGTGAGGCCTTCCCTGGCTGCACTGTGGGAACACTGGTGCTTCCTTCCCCTGGAGGGACTTTGGCATAGCAAAAGTGATCTGCAGTGGCTGGAGAAGGAGAAACCGAGGCAAGCGCAGTGAAGCCTCTGGCAGAGAAATGGCATTTGGGGTAGGAAGGGCCAAGTCCACTTTTCTAAGTGGACTTAGAAAAGGCTGAGGTCTTTTCTGTCCATGGCCTGGTAGACAATTTGATGGCTGTGCTCTATACCCGTTCTGTTCTCCCTCTCCTCCTAAGGACACGTCTAGTGTCCCTCATGTGCTTTGCCTTCCTAACAGCAGCTGAGAGGAGCCCGGCTTATTGCCCCCTAACTCTGCTCTGCCTCTCTCCATCTGCTCCCTGCTGACTACTGAAGGGTTGCAACCCTCCATCTCTGTCACCAAGCATCCTCATCAGGTTGTGGTTTTGTCTGCAGTGCCCCCAGGGCGGAGTATGGAAGTCACGGTCCCCAGCACTCTCAGTGTCCTCAACGGGTCTGATACACGCCTGCCCTGTACCTTCAACTCCTGCTATACCGTGAACCACAAGCAGTTCTCTCTGAACTGGACTTACCAGGAATGTAATAATTGCTCAGAGGAGATGGTAAGTTCCCACCAGGGAGGAAAGTGGAGGGAAGCAAGAGCCCCAAAGCATGAAGTCTACCATCCCCATCCCTTCTCCTGCATCGGACCAGGACCCCAGACTCTGGGTGGGTTGTCTAAAACAGAGGGCATGATATCATCACCACTGGATGGCCTTTCTGAGGCTAACTCCCTTTCTTCCCATGTTTAAAAAAAAAAAAAAGATGCATGGGAAAAGAGTGGTCCCCATGATCCTCAAAACCCCTTACCCACCCAGCCTCCCACACTGTCTGACCCTCCTTCCTCCCAGTTTCTCCAGTTCCGGATGAAGATCATTAACCTGCAGCTGGAGCGTTTTGGAGACCGTGTAGAGTTCTCGGGGAACCCCAGTAAGTACGATGTGTCAGTGACACTAAAAAACGTACAGCTAGAAGACGAAGGCATTTACAACTGCTATGTCACCAACCCACCCGACCGCCACCGTGGACATGGCAAGATCTACCTGCAGGTCCTTCTAGAAGGTAAGAGTGACTAGGCTGCTGAAGGAAACTGACCCTTCTCCATAGCTTAGCTCAGGGCACTTCAGGGAAGCGGTGACCCCCAGCTCATCTTCAGGTGCTTGCCCTGGTAGAAGGTGGCACTCATGCCTTCCCCTGGGTCCTGGAAGGAACACGTCAATCGTGATCATAACTTTAATAATAACTGCAGCTCTCATAGGCTTTACCTCAGTTCATCCACTCAGAACCCACTGAGAGACGGTTTGTTGCGCCCATTGTGTGGATGAGGAGACTGAGATTCAAGAGTTTAAGTTTCTCAAGATCACATGATTTGGGCCTGGTGAGATGGTTCAGTGGTTAAGAACACCACCTGCTCTTTCAGAGGTCCTGAGTTCAATTCCCAGCAACCACACGATGGCTCACAGCCATCTATAATGTGACAATAAATAAAATAAATAAATCTTTAAAAAAAAAAAAAAAAAGGACCACATGATTCCTAACTTCTAGAATCAGATTTAGGTCTGATCTTAAAGTCCATGATTTTAAATACTCCGTTCTGGGGGTGAAGGGGCTTTTTGAGGAGATGTGGTGGGTAGGGACACTTAGAGGTCAGTGGTCTAGGCTGCTGTGATATTGTCTAATGCCATGTCTATGGAGAGGAGCCAAATCAGATCCCCTCATATTTTGGGGAGCAGGGGCATCGTTCCTTCCCGGCTCCCTGATTTCTGCTTTCTTTCCCCCCCAGTGCCCCCAGAGCGGGACTCCACGGTGGCAGTCATTGTGGGTGCCTCAGTGGGGGGCTTCCTGGCTGTGGTCATCTTGGTGCTGATGGTGGTCAAGTGTGTGAGGAGGAAAAAAGAGCAGAAGCTGAGCACAGATGACCTGAAGACTGAGGAAGAGGGCAAGACAGATGGCGAGGGCAACGCGGAAGATGGCGCCAAGTAGCTGGCAGCCTGCCCTGAAGCCCCTCCCTGGGTCCCGTCTCCTCTCACTCTCTTGCCCTGTCCAGTGTGACCCTGCCTGCTCTCTCTCACTCTCTTGGTGTGCTTCTCTTGAATAGGCCCCCAGGATCCACCTGGGGACTCACTTCCCATCCTCCACCCCCCCATACCAAGGGTGACCACCCTCCCTTCCATTTGAAAACTGCTTTGATATCTGAGATATGTGAGTCCCAGGGAGAACAGAGAAGGGCTGTAGCCTGCCAGTTTTTGAGGAAGAAAAACACATATGTGAGGTCCCAAAGATAGGATTGGGGAGGGAGGGCAGTGGGAGAAGAGGTCGGCTGCCTGTCTTGTCTAGGGTTTTGTCTGGTGTTGGTTTAAACTGTGGGGTTAGCAGTGTGTGTGTGTGTGTGTGTGTGTGTGTGTGTGTGTGTGTGTGTGTGTAGTGGGGCTCTGAGGCACCATGGGAAGGATTCATGGTGGTTTTGCTGTATTTCTCTGACTACTCCCAGCCCAGAACAGCCATCAGTCTGGGTATGAAAGTGGGGTCCTACCATCTGTAGGGGCACTGTGCATTTCCAGGGCACTCAAAGAAAACTAGGGCTGAGGCGCTCCTGGTCATGAGCCTTGGTCCAGAGGACTGTGTTCTGGCCTCCTTTCTGTCGCTAGCTGCTCCCAGAGAGGCTCTGGTTCACTGTTGACAACTGCTTCCTCGGGGATGCTGGCAGGACCAGCTCTGGAAAAATGGCGCCTGGTAGGATCATACCCTACCCTAGAAGGGGTCCCCCCCATCAGGAGACCCGCCTCTGCTGAGGCATGAGTGGTGCGGGTGGCTGCCTTCTCCAAGATGGCTGATGACCTTGGCCCTAGCCAGTAGCACCAAGACTCAGAACTGAGGTGTTGAGAGGCTGTGTATAGGGGGCGACTGCCTGCAGGGCTTTAGTTTGGGCATTTCTAGTTGCCCTTGCCAGGGTTTCCGTCTGGCTTTTGGCAAGAAGAAGGAGGAGAAAGCTGGAGGGAAATGTGGGAGCTTACTGGAAGAGCCTTTGAGCCCTGCCCCCAAAACTCCCTTTGATGGGGAGAAAGCCACTCTTGTGGGAAGCCAACTTTCACTGCCGTTTTATTGTCTTATAAGGAATTTATCTAAGTCCAGAGCTGGGGAGAAAGGCGGGACAGAAATGGCTCATCAGAGAGCACAGTGTTGGGAGATGCCCAGAGGAGAACTAGCCTGGAGCCTCCTTCAGATGGAGAGTTTGAAGTTCTGAGTGGCTGACAGAAGCTGAAAGTATTGCCCATGTTCTAGCTCCTTGGTCCCCAATTAGAATAGTTAGAACTTCCTGGTAGGAGAACCTTAAGCCTAGGAGGTATTCTTGTGTGGTGGGGGTGAGGTTCATCCGGCCCTGCTCCCCTCCCAGGAACTCAGTCCCTACTAGCTCAGGGAGTCAGATGTCCAGGGTAGGGAATGAGTGTGGTGGAGACAGGACCATGACAGTCTCAGGGACCAATACTTGCCTCTGCTTATCAGAGAGCCAACTAGAAGAGACAATGATAGCAGATGGGAGGGTCAGTTTAATTCACTTCAATTCAACAACCATTTATTGAGCTTATGCTCTATGCCAGGCACTGTGTTGGGTGCCAGGGGTGCATATAAAGCCATAACAGAGTCAGGGACTGCCAGATTGCACTGTAGGACCAAGATTGTTGTTGTTGTTGTTGTTGTTGTTGTTATTATTATTATTATTATTATTATTATTATTATTATTATTATTATTATTATTATTATTTTGGTGCATCTACTTCCACCTCTGTAGCCACTGCTTCCACAAGAGAATCAGGGTAGAAGGAAGAGACTCTCAGATCTGGGGTTTGGGAAAGTGAGATTGCAAGGGGAGAGGGAAGGCACCACTGGGAGGGCTGCAGAGGTCAGGTAGGTTGGGCACGGAGTAGGGGATGGGTAACCAGCCAGAGAACTCCCGGGTAAGGTAAATCTAACCCTTCTGGAAGTTCTAAACTCCTTGGCTCAGAATCTAACTGCCAATCAACACACTGCCAATGGGAGTGGGCTAGGCCACCCGGATGCCTGGAGCAGGTGGATACTGCCTATCCTTGAAGCCAGCCAACTAGGGCTAGAGAGATGAGTGAGTGGTGGGCACCTCAAGCTGTCTGAAACCGAAGGCGGTGGTGTATAGCTCTGCAGCTTGGAGTTTCCTCACTTCACACATGCTGTCTTCTTTCAGAGTACCCTGATGTGGGACTTTGCTTTTGCTAAGTGTCGTAAGGTTTGGGTGGGTCACTGTGAGATTCCTGAGGGCTTTTCTAATAAGCTGCCTCTTTAAGAAGTTGCCATTTCTTGGGGTCTTCTTTTCCACCTTGATGGAATGGGATCCAGGGAAAGCAGTGCCTATCTCTGGACCTCCTAGGCTGGGTCAGGAGCCATTTCTGCCCCACATACTTGGCCCTCACACGCATTTTCTTTTGGAACAGCTTAGTCCCTCCTCTAGGGCCTCAGGGATTGAAGTTGGGAACAAAACTGGGCTTCTGTGAGGTGGGATGGGAAACTGTGAGACGTTTGCTCAAGCTTGCTCCCTAGCTTATGCCAGCTGACTGCCCTCTGGCTGCACTGTGGCCTTCGAACTTTGCTTCTGGCTGCATGCTCCCACCATCGTGCTCTCAACCTACCTCTCCTGCCCTCTGAGAACCCCCCTCCACACATCCCATCTGCCTCTGCCTCCCAATTAAAGGCCACTGCATAGAAAGGCTGGCTAACCCATGGGATTCAGCTTATGGGAACAAAGCACAATTCTTCAGGACTGAAAATGCCTTGCAGTGCCTTGGAACTGGCTTTGGAACTGGCTGCCTGCCCCTCCAGCTGTGGGCTCATCAGTTATTCCTAGTTTATAAAAACAGAAAGGCTGATTGGCTCTGTGTTCCCCTGTGAGTCTCCTTGGGAAAGTTGGGCTGCTAAACATCCACAAGATCGGGTTAAGCAGGTAAACGGTGGAAATAGCGGCCAGGTCCAAAGAAGTTAGTCCCAAGCCACAGAAATGGTTTGGTGCAGTTATAACGGGTGATGAATCGAGAAAACTTTCTTCCTATGTATGTCTTAAGGATAGACGACAGCCTTGTTGTGCCTCTTGCTGATGTCTTCCTTTATTGAAGCTTGCTGATGCGATTGTATATAGTCTTTCTATATAGGTAGAGATATATTATATATACAGATATAAAACACTTCACTATGCCCACCCCAAAAGTTACATTGTATGTGTCTGTTGGGTGTGTGTGTGTGTGTGTGTGTGTGTGTGTGTGTGTGTGTGTGAGAGTGATCATGTCTCAATGTTTCCAAGTAGATTTACCAAAGGTACATTATGGGATGTTCTCCACATGCTTTTTAGGGGAGAACCCAGCTGTATAGCAAGCGCTTTTGCAGATCTAGGTTTTGTGTCCTGTTTGGTGGTTGGGGCGCTGGGGGGGGGGGGAGAGAAACGCTTAAACAAACGAAACAAATGGCCTTCTGTGACCTGACTGCTGGGAGCAGGCTGAGTTTCTTTAGCAGTTTGTCTGGTTGTTTGGGTCTATTGGCTGCAATAAACATACTGTCTCCCCTGAACCTCTCTCCAGTGTGGCTTTCTTCCCAAGGTGCAGACTGGGGTAGGGGAAGGCTTTGCTGGGAGCCTGATGGGAAGCCCTTTGCCCTGACGTCATGCATACTGATGGGCGTGAGGCCTCAAGGCACTTGCCTTGCAGAGAAGAGTATACCTACCTGCCCCCGCTCTTGTTCTTTTTTTTTTTTTTTTTTTTTTTTTTTCATCTATTTGCCCTTCCAGCCCCTGGAGGACTCTGCCCTCCACGGTATGCTCTTTGAGACAGGTGGCCAAGCACCCTCTGCTGGGGAGACTTTTGTTACCTCCGGGATGAAGACAACCCTCGAGCACCTATTCTTTCCATAGGCAGATGGGCCATCCGTCCTGCTCCTGGGTTCTTAGCAGGGTCTGACTAGGCAGACAGCTCTCAAGCCTGCCCTGGATTCTGGAGAGAGAGGATGACAGCCGGTCAGAGTGCCCCAGTGCGGCTTCAGTGGGGAGGGTGGCTGGTAGGAGGTCAGGTTGCCTCTGCCTCATCTGCACTTGTATCAGCCTTGTATCCTAGTCACTTAGAGTGCTGAATCAATCTTAAGACATTCACGGACCAGTGAGATGGCTCAGTGGCTAAAGATGCTTGGCCATAAAGCCCAACAACTTGGGTTCCATCCTCTCTTAATCTCTTCTCTCTCTCTCTGTCTCTCTGTCTCTCTGTCTCTGTCTCTCTCTCTCTGTCTCTCTCTGTCTCTCTGTCTCTCTCTCTCTCTCTCTCTCTCACACACACACACACACACACACACACACACACACACACAATGTGAACAGTGTTAAGACCAAGACCAAGGCCAACCTTCTGTCTGGAGTCTCCTCTGTCTAGAGGCTTAAACTTTCTGAATGTCAAAGAAAATTTATAAGAAATGGGTCATTTTTCTCTCACACTTCTGCCTGTTACCTGGTGACCCATAGACCCTCCTTGGTGGTTAGTGGTCAGGGCTATTGCAGGAAGATCTCAGGACCAGAAGCCCTAATGCTTGTGGCCACCACAGGTGTCACCTAAGTGAGACCCCAGGAAGGAAACAGCAATGTTAAGCAAAGATGGCCAGCTTTGACAGAGCTAGAGGGCCTTGGGTTTGGGGGGCGCCTAGTCCCTGGAGGACCTGAGTCCTTCTGAGGGTAGGATGTCAGAGAGGGTGTCTTGTTCCTTCAGGGTGGACATAGGCCTCTCATGTCCATTCATGTCACCATTCTCCCCCCCCCTTTTTTTTTCTCTAAGAACACTTGGGAGGTTTGGACTGGGCGTGGCTTCCAGGAGTCGAGAATTCAGGATGTGTTTGATCTGCTTGGCGTTGGATGGGATAGTTCTGATTACAGTTCAAGTTGCTGTGTGGGGGCGAAAACTTTCATCATCCTACCTCCTACTCTGGTCAGGTCATTGGCTTACTGACTTCCTCAGCCAGGCTGAGAGGACCAAACCAAGCTTTGCGACCATCATGGGAAAAGGAGTCTGGACCACAGGAATGGAGCAAGCACGTAGACACTTACAGCTTCAGAATACACCATCAGGTCCCCTCAATGTCATATACGGCAAACAAAGAACCAGGATTTGCTTAAGGCTGGGTATTGAATCAGTCATAGAGAGGGTTTGGAGTGGCCTCAAAAACTCCCATGCTTCTCTTCCTACAGCCTCCATCTAGTGCTGGGCTGGTCCAGCTCAGTACAGAAGCTCATGGAAACCCAGCTCCTACCCTACCCCTTGCTAGTGGACTCTGCCAGTATAGAAGAGGCTTCTGTTTCCTGAAAGGCTCGATTTTCAGGAAAGAAGTCCAGGGAAGGGAAGTCATGGGTCAGCTGATGGCATGGTTAGAGCCCAGGTCTTTCTTCCTCAGGCTAGCCCGATGGCCACGGGGGCAGGAAGGCCATTGTTTGTTAGTTCCACTTCTCAGGGTCCGCATCCTATTTTCATGCTTTCTAACCAGGCTTGCTTTTTTTTTTTTTTTTTTTTTTTTTTTTTGGTATGGATCTCCTACTTATATTACAGGGGAAGGGTGGCCTCCACACACTTAGGTGAGAGAAACTTGGAGCAGGGCCTGGTGAGGTGCCCACTGGACACATAGATGTATGACAGATGGACAAGAACCCATTGTGTCTCTTGGCCTTCTCTCCTTCACCATCATTACCTCGGGAGCTCCCTGTTTCTGGCATCTCTACATGAACTCTTCCAGAGAGCCCTGCTGGCTTGTCTTCCTTCTCACAGAGTCTCACCATGAATCTACCAAGGCTCCAGTCATTTCTCATATCCAAGGCGCCAGCCACCTCTCAAGAGAGGCTCCATCCAGTGGGTGAGAGTTCCACGGACCAAGGAGCAGAGTGTCCAGCTGAAACCCATATTTTGACTTCTAACATGGCATACAGAGGAATTAGCCAAGAACCCCCTTCTCCCATTGGACAGAAAAGACCCCAGGCTAAGATGGGGGAGAAAGGCCGGAGGTAGAAGAAGGAGAAGAGAGGGCCTGAGAACCGGGTAGTGGGTGCCCTGGTGATACAGTTTTTCATTTTCCCTGGCAATAATGACTTTGAAAGTTCAGGAGGTGTTACGGGGAAGGGAACTGAGCAGACCCTGGATACTGAACTTGGCTACTTGGGATTCTGTGGAAGGGGCCATTCCTTATTGTCACAGCCAAGCCACGTTTGTCCCAACCCCAACAGCCTCTGCTTCTTAACTGGGTCTATAAGCCATTTATCCCAGCCGACTGAAAGGTCCCCTGCCCCACCTCTCCATGGGCACAAGGGCAGAGGAAGATGGAACGCTCAGCCAGGAAGGGAAGTGTGCATTCCAGCTGTTGGCAAACACAGTGGGGGAAGGCTGTGGTCACAAGGATCAGACTGGTCTCATTCTGCCCGAGGTGAAACACTAGGACTGGCTGGCGGAGGCAGCTATTGATCCAGTAGAAGGTGGCTGCTCAGGCGATGAGTTTCCCAAGGTAACGGCATCTCCATTCCGGAAGGTACTCAAGCATAGCTTGGAAGTGTTGAGAACTCAAGTATCTGACTGTCCCTTTAGATAGCCTTTCAGACTACTGACCATGACCCTCACAGCCCTCATTTTAGGAGTCACATGATAGAAGTAGGATTAACCCTTGCTTGCTTGGAAATAAATAAGACTAATACTAATCCCTTCCTCTTTCTACCCAGCCATGCTCTTCCCCAGACCTTCTCCGGACCTTTGTGCCCCACTTCTCACATTTATTTATTTATTGATTAGTTGATTGATTGGTTGTTTGATTGATTGTGCATTTGCCTCTGTGTAAGCATATGAAGGTCAGAGGACAACTTGCAAGAATCAGTTCTCTCCCCCCACCACATGGGTCCTGGGGGATTGAACTCAGGTTCCATCTCACCTACTTACACTCCCTTATTGACATCTTCTTTACATGACTTAGAAGTGGTGGGGGTGGGAGTGCTGGCCAACCCCTAGGTAGAATAAGAAAATAGGCTGGAAGACGGTGAGAAATTTGAAGCCAGGTGCTTCTGTGGAGTTTCTTTCCAAAGATGGAGCCGAGTCTGACTTGCCTTCTTTGGCCTGCCAGCCAGGGCTGTGGGCTCTCCTGTCTTACAGATAAGACTGTACATAAAAGATGGAAGTCTTCACCCCTCCCCCATGGGTGTTTCTTTCCTTTCCCAGCATTGCTAGTCTGCCACATTCCTGCTGTTGTCGCATATATGCTGTCCCCTGGAGCTGTCCCTGGTGACAGGACTGGGGATTAAATGGGCTTGAGTGAGGGTTGGAGAGACCTATAGGAACAGCCACCCTTTATTAAATACCTGCTCTGTCAGTCCAGGTTAATCATAAAAACACACCCCAGATGTTCATCCCTTTCTTATTTCTGCAGACAAGAGAACAAAATTCTGCTGCAGTAGGCATTTGTACAAACAAGGCGATGTGGCCAGGAAACTGCAGAGCTGACTTAAAGCCCAGGGCTATGCAAAGCCAAAACCATCACTTTGTATCATAAGGACCATGGACCAGCTTCCTTTTGGGGCAAAGACTTAGGGGCAGGTGGAAGAAAGGTGAGCTGAGCCAATTCCAAAATGCTCATAGGTGATGTAGGGGTCAAAGGGAGCAGGGGCGGAGCTTTCCCAGGGGCCTCCATTGTCCTATTTGAACCTGGCGCTCTGACTCCCTAGACCTGTCTGTACAGCGGCGGCCTCTGCTGGCCACCTTCTTCCCTCTTGGCCTTTAGCTCCTGTCACCACTGAAAGCCTGTGAGTCCTTATCCTCCTGGTCTGAGTTCTCTCAATCCCAGACCTTTTCTTACAGCCTGTCACACCTGGGAAACTCCCCTACCTCCCATTCTCATGTTTTCTTCCCATTTCCCCTCTTCCATTTTCCTCCTCCTTTCTACACCATCCCTTTTCCTCCTCTGGGCATACCTCCTCTCCTAGCTGTCCCCCACCCCCCTCCACCCCAACTAAAATGTTAATGGAGAAAACAGGGTTAGAATATTTAGGGAGACCTGACTGGAACTCAATCCAATTTTGTATTTTTGTATCAGGTGCCCATTTGAGGGGCAGGACAAGGAGGTCCTGGTGTCTAGGAGCACATGTGGCCACTTCGTAAACGAGAGAGCTGTACAATGGACGGCAGCTGCAATGTATGACAAACCTTCCCAAAGCCTCCAGATCCCATGCCTTGTGAACCCAGGAAACAGTTAAACATAGCTCTGGAGTGCTGGTTAGGGTGGCTAAGATTCTGCTCAGAGGCTTCAGTCCCCACCCCAGGGTGATCCCCAAGAAAGAGATGCCCAGGACTCACCTTTCTCTGAGCTGCTTCTAGAAGTGGGCACACACCCCTCTCCAGCTTGGGACTGTCCGGCCAGCATGTCTCCGCTCGGGATGGTTGCGGCACCCTCCTCCCTCTGCCCTCCTCCTTCCAATGAGCTCATCTGTCTGGGGCTCCCCATCCCCCTTTGCCTGAAAGGATGTTTGGACAGAACCTGGCAGAAGGCAAAGAAAGGAGGGACGGAGGGAGAGACTGCTTACCTGCCTATGCCCTGAGCCCCTAGGAGGTGAAGGCAGGTGGGAAGAAAGGGAGAACTCTCCTCAAAGGGAGGGAGGGCTCAGAGAAAGTTTAGCTTTATACCAAACTCACTGATGCCCCAGGAGCCCAGGCTGAGCAGAGGTGGCCACGCAGCATCCTTTGCTGGACTGTTCAGCCACGTGCCTGCCTGCCGGTTGGTTTGGTGCATAGTGTCTTGTTAACTCTCTCAGCACCTGCCAAACTTCCGTGGATGCTGAGAGGGTGGTTGAGCGAGACAGCCAGTCTGAGCCAAGGAGGAGGGGTTGTGAATAGACTCAGCCAGCTACTATAGACAGAGGCTGCCAAACACTGGTCTCTGGACAGCACCGGCCCAAGCCCCTGCCCAAGTGGCAGAAGAACTTGCGAGCTCTCAACTTTAATGTGGAGAATCTAGTTGCTCTGTCTGAGATGGGGGGCCTTGTTTACAAGCGGAGGGAGGTGGGGGGGGGGCAGGGTAGGCAAGATGCAGATGCAGCTCCTGGTAGAGATCCAAGGCCCAAAAGGAGCCATACGGTGTGGGTGAGGGTGTAGGGCCAGCTCCCTGCAGAACCCACAGTCTCAGTCTCAGTGTCACCGTGCTTAAATGCCTGCAGTTACCTGCAGTGTCCTGAGAAAAGTGTGTGAGGGCTTCTGGGGGAGGAGGCCAGAGAGGAAGGTAGTAGGCAAGGGCAGTGGGGGGAGCCAGAAGGGGAGGAATTGCCCTGCCAGGCTCCTGCCATGTAGGCAGAACACCTCTCAGAATAGCTCTGGGGACCTCATCCTTTTCTCTCACACAGGGTCCTGGCCCACTTGCTGGGAACCAACAGGGGAGGGAAGTCTCCCATCTCCTGGCCAGGGTCACCTGTAGAAGGTGACTCTGTTGAACTAGGGAGTGTCGTCTGGTGTCAGACACACTCTGAGGCTGCCATTACTGTGATTGATCCCACCTCCCTCTATCCGTGGCTCCGCTAGATGCTCCTCTGTCCCCAAACTAGGGACCCCTCTCCTCCCTAACTCTAGTCTAGCCCCATAGGGAGCTTAGAGAAGTGGGCTTTCTGCTGAGTCAGTTGTCTGGTCAGACAGGATTTGGGGGCTTACCTACCTGAATTCCCAAGGAGGCAGCTCCTTCCATCTAAGCCTGGGCTGCCTCAGCCAGCCTGAGAAATGGATGATTCTCTGACAGCTATTTGGCTCCACCCCATCTCAATGTTTCAGCAAACTTCAAGGGATATCTGAGCCAAACCACCTAGACCTGTGTGTGTCACCCATTCCCAGGGAGAAGAGATGGCCAGGGACACTGCTGGGGCTGTGCCTCCGGGATGCCCATCTCCCTAGAAGGAGCTGTATATTTTGTTTGCTCTCCCATGACCTCTGAGAGGAGAGAGGAGCTGATCTGGTGGGACTCCTTAAGAGGTTTCCAAGGGTAGGGAGACAGACAGAGACCTTCCCCACCCTGTCCCTTGGCCTTCTCAGGAGGGCCTTCTTAGCCCTGTCACTGCCTGCAGCCGCTTCTATAAATGTAAAACCCTCTCACTCCACCACTGCTTAGTGTTTCCCAGATCCTTGTTCTGCCCAGCCGGGGGCCCTGTGTAGAGTTCAGAGAGCAGCCAGGAGTGTGAAGTGTGGAAACCAAAGAGCAGGGAGGCACCAACCTGGGTTTACCTGAGACTCTGTAGGTGACCTTGGCCCATACATACTTTTTCTTTGGCCTACATATACATCTGGGGGTGGGGTGAGGGCCCTCTCAGCTAAAGAATTAGGGGAACAGCAAGAGATCTGGGGAAAAGAGGGGCACTCGGGGAATTGGTCACCTCCTTCTGCCACCAGGGTCTAAAGATATATCTGGAGTTCTGTTCCCCCTCCTTCTCTGTTCTCTGGGCAAGGGTCACTTTCTTTCCCTTTGGGCTCATCTCTTCTGACCTCAGCCTACTGCTGTAAGAAACATGACCCTGTGGTAAAAATAACAGGCAGTGTGTGGATGCCTGGCCTCGGTTGCCTGGCGGAAGCCTCTCCCAAAGGTCAAACCTCTCCCAGACTTGGCTTTGCCTCTGGGGCCCCAAGCTTCTTTGAACTCGGATGTTTTGTGTCCTTACCCTGTGTGCTTAGCGCTCTGCTAAGCATGTTAGCATGGGTTTATCTCTTCGGGTCTTCACATCCAGTTCCATGTCTAATGTTGGCAAGGCCTGGGGTGAGGAACACGTGCAAAAGACACATGAGTCTAAATGTAGGTTATAAATCACAGTAATCAACCTGGCACTGTGGAGCGCACACATTCCCAGCACTTGGGAGGAAGAGGCAGGTAGATCTGTGAGTTCGAGGCCAGCCTGGTCTACACTGTTGGTCTACAGGGCTACACAGAGAAACCTTCTCAAACAAAACAAAACAAACAAAGAACAGCAGCAGCAGCAACAACATCAATATCAACAAAAAAATCAAGACAGTAAGGAAAGTCTATCTCCCACCTTCTGCTTTTGACTGCTTTTCCTTGATGACCTAGAAGTTCAGGTCCAAAATAGGATTTTTTTTTCCCCCCAAGCTCTTCCCTAGTCATTTTGCTTCTGTGGCTGGTCCTGCAGCAACAGGGGCTCTGGTGCATGCACAGAAGCCACCCACCTGCTCATCAAGCATATTCACACAGCTGCCTTTAGGCCACTTCTTGAGTCTGTGGGCACACTCATCCTTTCAGAGGACAGACGGGAGCGGAGCCCAACTCAGACAGCCCCGGAGGAGGAAAGTCTAGGTTCTTGGATCCCCAGAACTGTCTAGAACCGAGAGGAGGTGGTCTCTATTGTGTTCCCCGGACTCACGGGCTAGCATGAAGTCCTCTAAAACTGGGAGCCCAGGGCTGCCCTTCCTGTTGCCTAAGGCTGAGGATGCTGCTGTTTTGCACGACCCCAGGAAGTAAATATCATGGGGTCACCACCATCTGGCAGACAGCAGAGACTTCTCCAGAAAGTTGTTTGCTTTTTTTAGAGTTCTCCAGCAGCAAACCGCAGGCAGAAGAAAACAGCGAGGTTTTCTCCGCAGACATTTAACATACAACCTCAAGGCTCTCTTATGGCGCTGAAACTTACCAGGCCCTCCAGTTTGGAAGATGGGTGTGGTGGTGTGCCTGCAGTAGGAATGCAGGGCTATTTCCAAGGTTTAACTGGTCCCCAGATAGCAAGGAAGATTTGTCCTGGAGGGTTGTTTGGGTAGTTGACTAGGGGTCTTGAAGGGGACATCCCTTGTGTTTTTGATTACCTCCCCCTCCGCCCCCCCATTTCCTCCCGGTCCCCCCTCCTCGCCCCCAGCACTGGAGGAAAAGCAAGTTGTCAAGTGTCTGTCACCTAGCCCTGTAACATGCAAAGAGTCTGTGCAGAAATGGGTTGGTGGGTGGTGTGCAGGAGCAGTTTGCAGGGGAAACTAGGTTTCCCACAGCCTAAAAGGCATCCGCAGAGCAACTGAACCGCTAGTCTAGGGCTGCACCGGGTCGTCCGCAGCGGGCAAGCCGGCACACGCCCACCGGCTGCGGCAACGCTCGCTGCGGACGTCCTCCCTGTGGTCCCGGGAGAGTCAGCGGCTGCCCTTACTCGTGTTCTCCGAGCCGAACAAAACAGCCTTCCAACAAACCTAAAAGCTCCACCTCTACTCCCCCATGAACTCTTCTCCTAATTGGCAGCTCGGCGCTTGGGGTGATGCGGGCGGCTGCGGGCCAGCCCTGCAGTGCCAAGCCGCAGCATCCCGGTCCGGCTAGAGAGGGAGAGGGCTGATCAGGCTGCACCCCACGATCGTAATCCGCCGCGCGCCCCGGTGCTGTGCGAAACCGGCGAGGACGCCGCCCCTCCTGCGGCTGGAGCGCTTCCAGAGCAGAGGCGCATCGCGGTGCCGCTCTCCCTGGCGTCCTCCCTCCAGCTCCGGCTCCTGCAGCCGGCTCCAAAAGGCAGGCGGGCGCGCCTCCCCCTCTTTGTCCTCCCCCTCGTCTCGCTCTCTCGCGGCTAACTTTCCGGAGCCCGACCCGCGGCGCGGAGCTCTCCCGGCAGCTGCGGGGCCCAGGGCTGATCTCGGGCGAAGAGCTCGGCTGTGCCCACTATCCCATCCCAAGCCCTCGGAGCGCTCCGGAGAGAATAGGACTATGTCCCGGTCTGGGGACCGAGACAGTATCTCTGCGAGATGGCTGGGCACTGGACTTTTGGGTAAGATAGCTCCAGCTGTGTCTTTTCTCTCGCCTCTTTCTTACCCCCACCCAACCCTGAAGGAGGGGACACAGGAGAAGAGAGGTGCCTTAGACAAGGTGGCACCAAATGAGTGGGATGAGAGGACTCTTAGATTTGAGACTGTGCTCCCGGGGAACCCTGTGCATCCTCCCCCCCACCCCCACCCCCAGCCACCCTGGCAATGAGTTTTTTGCTTCCTCTGGTGCCTTTGGAGCCAGGTTTTGGGTCCTGCAGCACAGGAATGCTCCGGAGCCCCCGAGTTAAGGCATGCTGGTGGTGGGGTCCACTGCCTTGAGAGTAAGAGTTCCAGGGGTTGTGGTTGCCGGTGTAGTGGTGTCAGCCACTCTTGCTGGGAGCTATTGGCTGGCTTCCCTGGCAGCAGGGATGCACCACAGGGTAACAAGGGTCTTCCCCCAACCCTTTGCTAGGCTCTTCCACCTACTGTCTTCTCTGGTGTCACTAACACTCTTTGTCAAATGCGCGAAGGGCTCGGAAAGACCTAGAGGACCATTCCAAAGCCGCCTTTTAAGAAGGACCTTGTCCCTCGTCCGATATAGGGGTTCTTTGGGGGGAAGACCTGTCTGTTCTGCTCCTGCCTCTTCATTTTGGAGAAGACTGTGGAGAGAGAGAGAGAGAGAGAGAGAGAGAGAGAGAGAGAGAGAGAGAGAGAGAGAGAGAGAGAGAGAGAGAGAGAGAGAGAGAGAGAGAGGAGCCAGGTCCAGAGGACACAGAGGGTATAAACTATTACGATTACCTATTAATATTCACATGATGGTTTTGAGTGTCAAACTCCAAGAGATTAGGCAATGGTATTTATTAGTCCTGAATGCAATCTTCTACACGGCCTGACTTTCAATGTAAGCTGACTCTGTCTCTGGCACCTGTGCCCCTTCCTGTTTATATGTCAGGTTTGGTTTTTAACAGCTTGCCTCCCCTGCCCCCACCTGACCCCCTCCCCCGACTTTGGGTCAGGCACATGGTAGAGGTATTTGTGTGGAAACAGGGGACAGAGTCCTCTGAGAGAAGCCGATGCTGCTCTTGCACCTGAAAGCCATGTACAGACCTGTCCTATAGGTACCTGTCAGCTGTTGAGGTTATGGTGGTGGGAACAGTATTTACATTTATTTATTTATTTATTTATTTATTTCCAAGCTCTGCTTTACTCACCTCCCTGAAGCCAGATATAAGACACTGGTGTTTTGTCCCATACCATTGGCACAGATGTTATACAGGTTTCATGGCGACTCTTTAAAGCCCAAGGCTCCTTTTTGTGGGATGGTATAGTGTTGTTCCCATGGAGTTGCCACTTGGATCATCCCAGGCCTCCCCTGTGGCCGTAGTAGGGGTGAGGAATCTCTGAGGCACCAAGACTCCAGCCATTAAGCCAGACCCTGGTACCTCATGGGTTGCCTTACCTCTGTGTTTGGTTGGCCAAGGGAGTGCCAGGCCTAGCACTACCAGAATATTCATGGAGCCAGGCTTCTGTGGACAACCAAGAGGGCTGTGGGACCTGGGGGTGTGGTGAGCGGAGAGCAGGGCAGGGACTTTGAAAACGAAAGCATGGAGCTTTCCAAACACTGAGGAGTGTTGTCGTCCAGAGCGGGATGATAACCTGCCTAAGGGAGCATGACCATTTGATGGTCAAGTGGGACAGAAGCCAGCCTGGCTGGTGAGAGGGAAGGTCAGTGGGGTTTGTGTTAAGGGTTTGAGCATGCGTGAGGCCCTGGGACATGACGCGGAAGGCTATGGTTGGCCTTGAGCAGTGCTCAGAGCTGTGTCTTCATAGTTGAGGACACTGTGCCCCAGAAGTCCTCTCTCCATATCAACTCAGTTTCATAGACTAAAACCTGATGGTTTTGAAAACACAAACAAGATAGCCTTTTCTGAGCCCAAGAAGTGGCTGGCAAAGCCATATCGCAGCGGCTGAGGCTTATATGGGTTCCAGTTTTTTTCCTAAGTATGTAACTGGTGTTGCTCTTGCCCGCCTCTTCCTTGCTCCCTCATTTGCTTAATTGCCATGATCTGTGTTTAATTATCACTTGTGAGGGTGCTGTGTCGCACAACCCTCTCTCCCCTGGTATGTATTTATTACGGGCTTGTTTAATGAGTGCACAATTAAGGAGAGGGTGTTGAGTCCCACTCAGAGGAAGAAACCAGCAAGGTTTAAACCAGGAGATCTTGGGGAAGAGGGGAGGAGGGGCAGGGGCCAGTCTGCATCTGGAAAAGATGATTAACCCTCAGATCTGCAGGAGGCTGGCTTAAGGGAACAGGCAAGGCTGAGTCCCTAAGCCCTTAGGAGTGGCTACCTCCTAGTGAGATCATCTTGCCTTGTAGCTGCTTCTTAAGGGGATGTAGGTGTTTCCTCATAATCCGTGGATGTGGTGGGCCAACACCATTGCCCAGTGGCCTCTAAGAAAGGGAACAGCCTCACTGTTTGGATTTGTTTGTAAAGCTGGTTTCACCAATCCAGTGCTGTCTCAGGGGCATGCTTCTATCATGGCAAAGCTCCTGGGGGGTGGGCAGGAAGCAGACAGGCAGGTTGCCTAGGGTGAGGGAGCACAAATCTTTCCTTTGCCATGGGACCCAGGAGCCCTGCCTGGCCCAGCCCTGCTTCCCCAGTCTCCGAGGCCTCTCTCCCAGGAGGGGTCCTTGTCTCACTGCCCTCGGCCCACTTTCTTCCTCCAAGCTCTAACTCTGAGCCATTCTTCCTCCCTGGGGCCAGAAAGTCTCGGCTGAGCTTCTGCTTGCCATGCCCCACAAGTCCTTGGAGCTAAACTTAGAGCGGACACCACTCTGCCCGCCTGGATGTGACTGATCCCTGGGTATGGGAAAAGATGATGGGATGTTTCCAGCCTGGCATCGACCTTGAAGTGGATAGTAGTAACCATCAGATTCCTGCTGGTGTGACTATTCGATAGCGTAGCCATGTGCTGGATGGCTTTTGTTTGTGTGCGTGTACATGTGAGTGCAGGTATGTGTGAGGAAGCCAGGTGTTAAGCCTGGTTGTCAGTCCTCAGGTGAGGCAGGATGTGTCTTTTCACCTGGAACCTCTAGATGAGTAGATAAGGCTGGCTAGTGAGCCCAAGACATGCCCCTGCCTCTGTCTTCTGAGTTCTGGAATTACAAACCCATGTCACCATACTCCCCCCCCCCCCCCAAAGGTTTCTGGGAATTGAACTCACGGTTGCTAGTAAACACTTTGCTTACTGAGTCATGTCCACAGCCATAAATACTTTACAAAAATTTTGATACAACTTGTGAGTCCCAAGTCTGTCTTTCTCCATGGACAAAGCCCCAGAAGGGTGGCAGGAGCTAGGGACTTTGGAAGATATCTGCTGAGAGTGGCTTAATGACTTAGGAAAAGCCAGGTTGTGAGGGTGAGGGTGGACCTCCAGAGGACTCTGACAGAGGAGACTCCATGGCTCCCACAGTGCCAGCAGGAGGCCCAACTCACAGACACACACCCAACACCCATGCTGGCATTAATGAGGTAACTTTTGGGCCAAGCAAGAAAGTCCTTTACTTAGGGAAATAGCCACATGGAAATAATCCAAAAAGTGGTAGAGGGTGAAGGAATAAATCAATGTGCGAGTAGCCTGGAGACAGACTTGGCTGAGGACAGTAGTCTTTAAGAGGAACCAGTGGCGCCCTGCTTGTATCCAATGCTGGTGCAGGGACAGCCCTGTCCTCCTCCCCTCCTTCAAACGATATCCTCTCCCCTAGGAGGTTCCCTGACTGAAATCCTTCTTGGGTTTTACACAGCTTCCTGTTTTGGTTTCCCATCCAGCTCGAGATAGGTAGGAAAGTCTACAGCTATCCTCACATGGCTCCGGGGCGGCGCAGGCAGGATGTGGCACCTCCGACTTTGTCAAGGTCAGCAGGCAGACTGGGACTTGCTGACCAGTCCAGTCCAGCTTTGGCCAACCTGCTGAAGTAGCCCTGCAGGGGCCTGTTAGTGGATCCTGACCCAAGCTCTTTCTTCCCAAGCTCAGTCTCTCCTGAGCTTGTGCAGCAACCTCCCAGACAGCTGGCAGGACTTCCCCATGCCTGACGGGGTGGGCTCTGTGTTGCAGAAGCAGCCAGGCTTGCCTACTACTATCTCTCAGGTTTCCACCTGGGCAGGAATGACTCTGTGGAAACCATCGATTCTGGTTGCCTTTGATCCCCTCTAGGATAGCGAGGACACTGGCAGTGCTTCACTCAGAGTCCTGGGCGAATTAGATAGAGTTAAGTTATCCGCAGCAGGCAGAAATGCAGTGCTGTGCGGTGAGCCAGAACTTAAAGAAATAGTGTTCTTCCTTCTGAACTTTCCGTCTGCTCTTCTCTGCTTCTGTCTATTTAGAGCAGTCCAAAGCACTTTCTCAAACCTGGCTTCTTGTCCCCGCACCTCAGGAGGTGGAGGTAGGAGGATGGGGAGCTCAAGGTCATCCTTGGCTGCATAGTAAATTCTAGTCTGGCCTATATGATTCTATCTCAATGCCAGGCATGGTGGTGCACGCCTTTAATCCCAGCACTCGGGAGGCAGAGGTAGATGGATCATTGTGAGTTCGAGGCCAGGCTGGTCTACAAAGTGAGTCCAGGACAGCCGAGATAACACAGAGAAACCTTGTCTCAAAAAACAAAAACCAAACCAAACCAAACAAAAAGAGACTATCTCAAAAATAAACAAGTTATCATCACCCCTTTGATGTGCTTCCGTGTCCTGGAATTGCTGGAAAGGAGAAGTTTGGCCCCTGGAGCCAGAGTCCCTCCAACTTCATCAGGACCCTTGTTCCCGGGTCCGGTCACTACGCTCAGAAGAATTACCAGGAAGCTCCCTCTTTCCTTCCTTCCATTTTTTTTCTTCCTTCTCTCCCCCTCCCCTTCCTTTTATTTTTTATCTTTTTGAGACAGAGTCTTATGCTGCAGCAGAAGCTGGTCTGAAAGCTGCAGCTAGTCTCCTGCCTCTCCGAGTTCTGGGAATCCAGGTGTGAGCCCACTGCACGCAGCTTAGAGGGCTTCTTTTTTTTCCCCCCTTTATAACCGTAGAGGTGAGTTTGTGTTTTCATGCGTGAATGTGGGCATGCAGCAGTGTGTACATAGAGGTCAGAGTTCACCCTTGGTCTTTGCCTCCCACCTCGTTTGAGACAGTATCTCTCTGTTGTTTTCCTGCTGCACATACCAGGCTAGCCAGCTCACAAAGCTTCCTGGAATCCTCCTGTCTCTGTCACCCATGTCCTCCCCTGCACCCCCCCCCCCCCGTGCCAGCACTGGAGATTACTGGTGCTTTATGCTACACACTGGCTTTTTCCATGGGTGCTGGGGATTTGAACTCAGATCCTCAGGCTGACATGGCAATCACTGAGGCAGCTCACCAGCCCAGAAGCTGCCGATCTTCACTGTTTCCATGTCTTCTGCTCTGCATCTTGGTTCTGGTTCTGGGCTTAGGGGCTGTGGGAGGTGTGGAAAGCAGAGCTTTGGGCTCATAGCCTCTGGTGCTGGATCTAGGCTGGACAGTGGACACGTATGACTGTTCCTGTCTCTAGACCTCGGGGGAGAGTTGGGGTAGAGGACAGCAGAGATAAAACAAGAACCCCGAACTCCAGGGAGCATTGACCCCCATCAGAATGGCCCTTGGGAAAAGCAGGTCTATTTCTGAGAGCTGCCTACTTACTTCCTGGCTATGTGGCCTTTACAGGGTTTATTTCTTTGGGAGATTTATTGGGGATAAAAGGAATAATGACTTTATGGGTTAAGGACGAAATGGGCATAGTCTATAAAATATGCCCACCTATCACACAGTAAGCACTGAGCTCCAAAGAGGCCGTTTGCTGTGTGACTGCTGGGAAAAATCACTTGACCTCTCTGAGACTCAATTTCATCATCTATAAAAGGATAAAACATGTGCCTGCCATTTAATATTCTGTTAGAAGTGGGGGTGACTGTGTGGGAGCCCTCTAGCAGAGTCATTCTCAAATTGTGGTCTGCGCCCACACTGCTCCCACTGTTCCCTGGGAGCTATAGGGAGAGGCCAGTTCTGAAGACTCACACAGCTCCGAGGCCCGACCCACTCTTGTCTATGCCTGTCCACTGTTGATTCTGATGGCTCTTGGCATGGAAAACCATTGCAATAGTTCCTGGTGCACTGCATGTGTATGCACTCACTCTCTCTCTCTCTCTCTCTCTCTCTCTCTCTCTCTCTCTCTCTCACTCACACACACACACACACACACACACACACAGAGTTGCTAATTGAGGTAATCTAGCAAGAGCTGGAGCCACCTTGGGCAAATGCACCTATTTTAAGCATGTGAGGAGGGGCTCCTGCCTCCCTCTGAGGTCTTAAGGGAATGGCTGACTTCTCCAGGCTTAGCTTCCTCTTTAGTGTGGTCTATAATCTTAGACATGATGGGGTAGCTGCAGAAGGTTGAAAGGCGCCAGGCACACAGGAAATGCTTCATCAATATCTGCTTTATTGTCATTACAGGAGTGATGACACGGCAGGAGTCAGGACTGGGTTACTGGGCCATAGGGTGCAATTTCTGACCGTGTGTATGTGTGTATGTGTGTGTGTGTGTGTGTGTGTGTGTGTGTGTGTGTGTGCGCGCGCGCGCACGCGCGCCAAAAGCAAACGAAGGTGAAGGGAACAGGGCCACCAGCACACCTTGTCTGTCATTTGGTAACATGGTCATTACCTCTTGTGGGCAAAACAAGAGGAAATTGATTTATGATGCAGCACGAGGGAATTAAGTTAGACAACAAAGGGAAAGGGGTTTCCTGAGAATCAAGGTGGGAATGAGTGTTCATTTTCCCAATGGGCAAAGAAAGGTAAGGGTTCAGTGTGGCTTTTCTTCCCTGTGGATCTCTTCCCTGGGAACGACCTTGAGGCAGTGGAGTCTCCCTGAGGAATGTGCCAGAAGAAGGAAGGTTAGATTCTTTAAGAGCGCTTAGGGAGGCGGGCCAACGCGAGGGCAACGCCTCCGGAGGCAGAGGGATGTCCTGTGGAGGGGGTTGGGGTGGCCGCGGTGTGTGTGTGTGTGTGTGTGTGTGTGTGTGTGTGTGTGTGTGTGTGTGTGTGTGTGTGTTGGTTTCTAGTGTGGAGGTGAGGAGTGTAGCTGTGGGGTGATGGATAGTCTGCGCTTCACCAGGTCCTGAGGGGACAAGCTACCGCTAGGTCCCGAATCCTGCAGCGTGCCCTCACATGGTTCCAGTGGCCTCTGCAGAGAGCTGGGCTCTGCTTGCTCCATTCTGCGTCGCTAGCAGTCTGTGTACCCCAAGGCCATAGCTCCATCCAGAGGGCTGGGTAGTCATCCTTCTCCCCTTGGGATCTCTTTGTGTGGTCGGAGGCGCTGGACTCTCTAGCCAGCTAATGCCCAGCCCTAAGGTGTCTTTGCCGCTAGAAGAGCAGGGGCTGCGGCGCCTTTCCTTCCGCCTGACAACGCTTTGGCTCCTATCCTCAATTCTCAAACGTCACCAGGGGTGCGCCCCGACCTAGAGAAGTCTCCTGGGTGCATGTGAAAGGGAGTTCTGGCACTTTCAACCGGTGTTGGACCCCAACCCAGGTGAAGAGGTGGAGTTGCAGGTTCCAAGTTAAAAAAAAAAACAAACAAAAAACAAAAAACAAAAAAACAAAACCCTACCAGACCTTCCTTTTCTTGGGTTGGGGTGACCCCTCGTGGTCATCTTGAGTACCACACGGGCCACTAAAGCTCAGAATTCAGTTCTGTTTAGGCCAAGTGGCTATTGAAATACATGGTCCAGGCTGTGTAGATATTGTGTATAGACCCGCCGTCCCTTCTGAGGATGCCAAAAGCGTCTTCGCATGGCAGAGTCACTCTTCTCCGAGAGTGCCCTTCCAGAGCTTTTTTTGGCATTTTATTAAGGAAGGCCTTGTCCCTTGTACAGGTCTCTTCCTGCTCCCCATGTCGCTGTCGTTGGAGGTGTCTGTGGGAAAGGCCACCACCATCTACGCTATCAACGGCTCAGCGATCCTGCTGCCCTGCACCTTCTCCAGCTGTTTCGGCTTTGAGAACCTCTACTTTAGGTGGTCCTACAATAACAGCGAAACATACAGGATTGTAAGTAGGGTGCTCATGTCCTCCCCATGTCTTCCTCACCCATGGATGCCTTCAAGCCCAGACTCTGGTCCCTTCTCACGATCCCAAAGACCCACTTCAGGAGGATTGTTCTGATGGCGATGCCAGAATCTGGGGGCTGTTGGAAAATTTGGCTACACCTTGTTGTCCTTCCTTGAGGGAAACCTGCAGCTTGGATATCTGCAGAAGACGTCATAGCTTAACAATCAGGAGAAAGAAGCCTTTCAAAGGTGTGGAGAGCGGAAATGAGCAGTGGCTGAGGACTGCATGGAAGGACAGGAGAGGGGGCAAGAGAGGAGCAGTGGGGCGAGTGGGGTGCAGATGCTGAAGAAGTTCTGTGCAGTCTGGCAGAGGTTCTTCTTCCTGAGTAACTGTGAAAGCTCCAAGAGTACAGCTCTGGGCAGCGTTAGAGACTAGCCTTAGAGGATGCTGGTGGTGAGGGCATTAATTCAGGTCTTGACTGAAGGACAGAGTTCAGTGGAGTAGACATACAGTGTAGTGAGGAAGTAAAGGCTGTGTGGGACATGCAGAGATAAGTGGTGTGTGTGTGTGTGTGTGTGTGTGTGTGTGTGTGGTACTTGCGTTGTATGTTGTGGTGGTGTGAATGATATTGTGATGTGTGTGTTGTGTGATGTGTATGTGTGCATTGTGTGCTGTGGTGTGTATGTGTGTGTGCGGTATGTGTGTTGTGTATGTGTGGGGTGTGTGGGTGGCGTGTGGGGGTGGAGTGGTGTATGTGTGTTGTGTATGTGTTGTGTGTGTTGTGTATGTGTGTGTGTGGTATGTGTGTTGTGTGTGTGGTATATGTGTGTGGTGTGTATGTGTGTGTATGTGTGTTGTGTCTGTATGTGTGTGTTATTTGCAGAGGCACTATGGGGAGAAAAGGAACACAGCCAGTGTGCTGTTTTCCAGGAATTCCTTGAGAAAAGAACACAGGCTTAGTTTGAAACAGGCAGAATTCAGATGAGGCAGAGCTATAGACAGCTGTCAGAGAGAGCAGAGGAAAATGAAGGGTCTTTCTGGGCATGGACATGGCTGGCGCTCTCTGGAGGGCCAGAGACTTGACTCCTCTGACCTTTTCCCCCCGCTCTAGCTCATCGACGGGATCGTGAAGAATGAAAAATCTGACCCTAAGGTGAGGGTGAAAGACGATGACCGCATCACCCTGGAGGGCTCCACTAAGGAGAAGACGAACAACATCTCCATCCTGTTGAGTGACCTGGACTTCAGTGACTCAGGCAGATACACCTGCTTCGTGAGGAACCCCAAGGAGAGGGAGTTGAACAACTCTGCCACCATCACCCTCCAAGTGGTTGATAAATGTATGTGGTAGGGTGGGCGTGAGAGCAGGAAGAACTTGGGGTTGTCTGTCTCAGCGTGGAATCGAAACGGCGAAAATGGGCCACGCTAGCGATTTCTTTACACTTGCAAGAGTTACTGGAGCTGTATATGGAGGCTAGAAAAAGCCAGCTTTGGAGCGAGTTGGGACTGGCACTGAGCATCTTTGAGCCTTGATTTCCTAGTCCATAAAATGGACATCACAGCCAGGTAGGCTGTAAGGGACAGAGGAGCCAGCTGAGAGAGTTCAGTAGCGTTAGGCTCTCTCCATGTGGGTGGATTTTTATTGTCTTTGTGTACTGAATTCGCAAGTGTTGGATGGCTGTGAGGTGTTGTAGTAAAGGATGCTGTGGCTGGTACGCCGTGTTCTTTTTTGAGGAGTGTGTAGTTCAGAGTAAGACAAACAGATGGATAGCCCCCGTATGAATAGCTGAGATACAGATGCTTTCCAAAGAGATAGAGTGAGGTGTGGTCCTTCCCCGGTGAAGCAGTGAAGGCACTAAAGACAAGAAGCCAGGTAGTCATATACCTCCACTCTATGGAGGTGGGCAGAGATGCCAAAGGGAACAAATAGGTGAAAAATTAGGTTAGGCACCTTGCAGCTGAGGATCCTGGAATTTAGCCCATTTCAAGGGCAGAGTCTGAGGCCATGCAGGCAGTTAGAACCACAGATGGCATCATCTCTTCTACCAGTTTAGATTCCTGTCACTCTACTCTGTGTGTGGCCTTTGCAGGAAGAGAAGGGAAGGGTACCAAGGCTGGCCCAGTGTTTCTGGGTGCCAGGCTCTGAGTTAGCTCTGTGCGTCTCCCAGGTGACTCTCGTCTATTTATAGAGCGTTTCAGCTATCCGTTTACATGGTGGAGGTCATGCAGGGTGCTGGGGTCCAGTGTGACCAAGATGGGAGCTTTGCTCCCTCCCCCGACACTAGCTAAGGGACCAATGCAATTAAACAAAGAGTGGTGCTGTAGAGAGGAGATAAAGCAACAATGGGGTGGGGGGGGGGAGGGGGGCAGGGCGGGGAGCCAGGAGGGCTCACAGGACAGCCAGGGAAGGCTTTGCCTTGCTGGGGAAGGTGAGAGGGCAGGCGGACTGAAGGCAGTGGGAGAGGAAGCAGAGAAGATAGCTGAGGAGAGAGCTTGTGACTCAAAGGTAGGAGCTGTGGGTCTTCCTCTGATTTATGCCCCAGTGAGTAGGCACTGGGAACAGTGAATGGTAAGGGAAGGTATGGGAAGAAGTGTTGGGAAGGCTGAAAGGAATAGGCCCCCGAGTGTGCCTCTTCTGTCCTGCTTGACCTGAGAGGGTCGTAGCCTGGAGGCGAGGCTGTCAGCTCTGCTCTTTGTGTTGTGGCGTTACACGATTTTTCCTTCCCTGCTCTGCCCCTCCTCCAGTGGAAGAAGTGGACAACACGGTGACACTCATCATCCTGGCTGTGGTGGGCGGGGTCATTGGACTTCTCATCTGCATCCTAATGCTGAAGAAGCTCATCACCTTCATCCTGAAGAAGACCCGTGAGAAGAAGTGAGTTGACTCGCCATCGCTCCCCGAACCTGGTGCCCCTCCCCTGTGGCCTTCTCGCTCTGCATCCATTTACCCTTGCCAGCTGGCAGTGCCATCTCTGTCTCTTCTTTCTCCACCTCCTTCTGATGCCACCATTGTCCTTTGCTATCCCTACAGCCTTGCCTCATCCCCTGGCCCCCTCCCAACCTCTCTCCACCTGTTCTTCATCACCCATTTCCAGTCTATTAGCTTTGCTCTTCCCATTTGTACCACCTGCCCTAAAGCCTGCTATAGGATTTAGGAAACCTAACCTTTTTGTTGTTTGTTTGTTTTACGAGACAGGGTTTCTCTGGGTATCCCTGGCTGTCTTAGACTTATTTTGTAGACCAGGCTGGCCTCAAACTCACAGAGTCCACCTGCCTCTGCCTCCCTGAGTGCTGGGATTATAGGCGTGCACCACCACGCCTGTGTAGGGAGCAAATTTATTTTTATTTTTATCAGAGAAAATGTTACTTCACGTATAGAAATTCTAGAATGGAAAGACTCTTTTAGGGAGATGAGAAATTCCAGGCATTCAAATAGGAGAGGCAGAAACAATGTCTGGCATCCAAACATGGTGGCTCGTGCCTGCAATCCCAGTCACTGAGCGTCGGGCTTAGAAGGATCATTTTAAGTTTAAAGCCAGCCTTTTCTGCCCTGTGAGGCCTTGCTTTCAAAGCCAAAGCTAAACTAAACTAAGCTTAAACCTGAAAGGGTGACATGGCCCCCAGGAAGTCTTAGTATAAATTCAGTTATAAAAATAAATATCTAGGGTCAGGGATGTAGCTAAGAGGTACAGTGCCTGCCTAGCATGTGTGAGGATTTGGGTTCAGTGTATTGGAAGGATGAGAAAGATGGACAGGTATAGAGGGTATGAGCCCAGGCCCAGGATTTTCTTGAACAGTGTCGGGCTGTCTTTAAATCAGGAAGTAAGGAAGTCTTGAAGGGAACAGATGTGTTCTGGGCAAGACAGAGGATGATGCAGGCTGTCTCTGGAGCAGAACAAAAAAGAAAAGACCAGAGAGAGGGCACAGGACTGGGCATGGGAAGCCATGCACCTAGCCCTTTATCCCTGGTTCCTCTCACCAGCCCCCCCCTCTCTTTCTCTCTCTCTCTCCCTCTGCCTCCCCCCTCTCTTTCTCTGCCTCTCTTCCTCTCTCCAGAAAGGAATGTCTCGTGAGTTCCTCTGGGAATGACAACACAGAGAATGGGCTACCTGGCTCCAAGGCAGAAGAGAAGCCACCCACAAAAGTGTGAGGCCCTGCTTGGGGCCAAGCAGTGCAGGGAGCCCCACTTTCTGATGGTGATATTGATGGCAAGTTCTGTCTGTAGAACCCACCTACTGAGATGTGTGTTGCTTGGCCCAAACTCTAGTCTTTAGGAGCAGGATGGACCTGGTCCTTCCCCAGCCTGTGCTTCCTAGGGGCAAGGGTTGGCTGTGGGAGGAAGCCTATGGGAGGCTGAAGAAAGAGAAAGGAGGGGCTGGAGTGACCTTCTCACCGCAGCAAAACCTCACTTTCCCCTCACTTTGCCTTCTGATCTTTCACTGGGAAATTGGGGTGATCAGTGAGGGCTGCTCCCAAAGCTGGGGTTTGGAGATGGGTGTAAGGTGAGCACTTATGCTGGGAACATGCCAGAACTCTGGGATGGAGTCTGCTGAGTGTGGGGCCAGTTGTGAGGGAGAAGCTGGGCTTTGAAGAATATCAGGCTTCCTGAAGTCCCTTCAGAAGGC
Organism: Acomys russatus; assembly: GCF_903995435.1. Lineage (NCBI taxonomy): Eukaryota > Metazoa > Chordata > Mammalia > Rodentia > Muridae > Acomys > Acomys russatus. The sequence goes on from NC_067150.1 coordinate 36,777,048, forward strand.
ACTTCTCCTTCCCCCGACCCTGAAATACCCGCACAGTGTCCCGGCTCCCTGTCCAGCCTTCTGCTCTGAATCTGTAGACCTTCCAGCTAGACCTGGCTACCCTGGTCTTCAAGTGTCCCAGCCTACCTAGCTTATCTTTGCTCTCTGGGCTGCAGCTGCCGAAGAGGCTTGTGGGGAGGGGCGACCTCCATCCTTCCTAGAGCACTGGGGTGCTAGACGCATCTTTTTTTTTTGGCTTTGCTCTTTGGATTTCAGAGGTGGGAGAGCAGTGTCCTCGACCTCCCAGCCTTTGAAATGTCTACTCCATCCCTACAAGACTGACAGCCCTTATTCCTGGCGTGGCAGGACCATGCCTCTCTGGTACTTCTGGAGCTCAGTTTCCCACATTTCTCCCTTCTCTCGAAACAGCTGGCATCGCCATCGTCCTTGAGGGATGGTTTCCTACGACCTCTCATCCTACACCTTTGCTCCTTCTATGTCCCTCCAGCATGCCTGGCCTTCCCCTGTCCCCCAGGTCTGTGCACCCCCAGCCCTGGGTCTGCCATTGCCTCAGGGACCTCTGTTTCCAGATGAGAAGGCCTTTGGCTTTTCCAGCTTCTTTCTGCCCAGCTGGGCCAGCTTCTTGCCTAGGCTGAGGCTGAGGAAGAGACGGAGAGGGTACTTATACCTTCTCTCTACTTTCTGCAGAGCCGGTTTGCACACCCCTTGCGTGTGGGGCTAGATTGTGCCTTAGCTCCCTGAGTCCTGGCTCTTACCCCATTTTCTGTTGGATCACACTCCCTCACTTCTTGCACAGTTTGGTGTGATGCTTGTCGGGCTCCCCAGTGCCCTTCCCCGAGGTCGTGGAGGAGACCATGAAGCTAGTGTTGTGTAAACGATGGCTGTGTGGCTGGGGGCCGTCTCAGCGACACCTGTGGGGTGCTCTTTTTCTTCTCCCTGATACTACACTGGATGGCATTCGATGTGGGACCTTCAGAGAGGTGTGATTGTGTGGTCCTTGCGATATACAAGATGTGATAATGCGGGGCGCCCAACCTCCCTCTTCCTCATCAGACTTCTGATACCCTCGGTACCCCAGAAGATGGAGACTAGTCTTCTTTCCAGGGGATGTAGGGCCTGCTCCAGGCTCTGCCCAGGAGTAGCTGAAGGCACCTCCAAAGTGGACGTTGGGCAAGACTAAGGAACAATAGGGCTTTTAGGGTGCCTGTGGCTATGGCTAGTGTCTCTTTCCCAGCCAAGGCGCTCATGGGTCCTTGCCTCCTGTCCCCCTGTCTTTCTTTACCCAGAACCCATTGTGAGCTGGGGTAAAAATTACCCTTCTCCTGCTTTTTATACATTTATTTGAGCAAAGTCTCATGTAGCCCAGGTTGGCCCTCCAACTTCCTATGTAGTGAAGACTGGCCTTGAACTCCTGATCTCTTGCCTCCATCGCCCCAGTGCTGGGATGACAGGTGTGAGCCTACACCCTGAGAGCAATCATGGCACCAGAGCCTCCAGCCATTCAGGAAACTTCCAGCTGCCTTCAAGTAAAACTGCTTTCTTCCCCAGCATTGGAAGAGGAGAAGTGCTGTGGGCTCTTCTTGTCAACCGCCCCCCTCCCGCCCCTCCCTCAAAAAGCCAAGGCATACAGAAGGAGAAAGGAAGGGAGCCACCCTCCCCTCTTCCTGTTCACTTAGAGGTGGCTCTCTGCAGCTTTCCCCATCTACCCAAAGGGTGAAATAATACCTACCTCACAGGACTGTCGTGAGGCTTGGCGAGTTTTCTTTTTTCTTTTTCCTCTTTCTTGGCTTGGAAAGATATTGGGAAACAAGGCTGATAACTGGAGAGAGTGGTCCATGTCTGTCTGGTCCTCATCTCTGGGCTGCCTCCTTAAATACACACACCGCCTCACACTCTTCCTCTTCCCTTTGTAACCTTAGGCACCTGGACTCTGACTGATGCTTGAAGCATCTTTGTCCATGGCACTAGGCTTCTTTTTCTTTTCTTTTTTTCTTTTTTTGATGGAGGTGACTGGGACTATGGGGGGTACATTTTTATTGTTGTTGTCCCAATGCCTGCAATACTACTGGCACTTAATGGATAGGGATTAAGAGCACAAAGGTCAGCCATCTTAACAAAGAATGCCTGGTCCTAGTGCTAGCCGCATGCCTGTGCAGGCATCGCCACGGATTGCATCCGAATGTATATTCACAAAGCCATTTCCTCTAGCCAATCCTCCCCTGGCCGGCAAGTCTTCACTAGCAGTCTCAGGGTTGCTGAGGGTGTTCCCTGATCCTCTTACACAGTTGACTTTGGGAAATCCAGGCCCATGCAGTTGTGCTGACAATTATATGTCAGTGAGACCAAAGACAAAGCACAAGTCCCTTATTTTTGACCTCCAAATAGACATCTGCATCCGAGGGCCCGGATCCCTTGGTGTAGAAGCTGAGCAGAAGGCACCTGGAATCAATCAACCTGCAGTGCTGGAGGGCCCGAGAGATGGACAGACAGGAGGCACGTATCTGACTGACTAGCGTTTATGGAGCCAGGGAGGCAAGAGCACCTTTCAGATGGTGGGAGGTGAGGGTGAACTGGTATGGAGTTGGGGTTTCGTGTGCGGCGTGGAAAGGTGTGCCTGGTCAGTGTGCAGGTGCAGAGGCTCAACGGATGAGGGTGGGCTGTGCATGCAAGGGGTGATGTGAGATTGGGGGTGGGGGGCGTGAAGGGGGAGGATTGAGGAAGGGTAAGAGACAGGAATGACCAGCCATGCTCCTGGATTCTACTAGGTGACTCCATGTCAAGCTGACAGACAACTGCCATTGGGGGTCTGGGGCAGGGATGCCCAAATGAGGGATTTGTGGGGAAATCCTCTAGCTTGCTGTGTTTTATTTTGTCCCAGGTTGGAGTCCCTGCTCTCCCACCTCCCACTGGATATGCAGTGCTTTTTGACTATCTTATGCATGGTTTATTCCTCTGGCTTGGATGGCAGTACCTATAGTCAATTTACCTATAGAACTTTATAGATCAAACAATATAGCGATGGGCTGTGGGAGCCTCAGGTCCACTGTGCCTCTGGGAGGCACCGATGTACACATGCCCAGCGCTGACTTGTGTTTAAGCACAAATTGAATGCGACTAGGTTGTCTTGCCTCTACAGCACATTTTTGCATTGCAAAATTGGATTGAGCTTTGCTTTGGATGAAATAAAAATTATTTTGTAATAATTTCAGACATGAGTGTTTTTATTTTGGGTTGCCTTGGAGTTGAGCTTCATTTCCTCTGTGCTGACACGGTGACTACTTGGGTTGAAAATATTACCTGTGCAGGTGAGATAGTACATGTCAAATGCCTAAGGTTTGTTTGTTTGTTTTTGACATGTCCAAGACATTTGCATTGTTTTAATTCTGGTCCTTTGAAAAAGTGGCCCTTGGGCTGAAGAGATGACTCAGTGCTTAAGAGTACTGCCTGGTCTTCCAGAGGTCCTGAGTACAATCCCCAACAACCACACGGTGGCTCACAGCCATCTATAATGTGGTCTGATGCCCTCTTCTGCAGATAAAAAGCACTCATATCTAATAAATAAAATAAATAAATCTTTTAAAAAGTTTTTTTAAAAAAGAAAGAAAAAGTGGCCCTTATGCCAGACTCTGTGCTGGTGACCCCAAAACCCTGGAGCCACCAGAAAGCATCCATATGAAGGACATAAATGTTAAAGTAAGAATGGAGAGCTTGAAGAAGGGATGTTGCTAATACATTGGTCTTGCAAGCAGAAGGACCCAAATTAGAGTCCCAGACACTCATCAATAAAAAAGGCCAGATGTGGTGATGTGCTTTAATAATCCCAGCACTGGAGAGACAGAGACAGGAGGATCCTGGGCACAGCTGGTCTATTGACAAGCTCTAGGCTAGTGAGAGACCCTGTCTAGAAAGAAAAACTAAAACCCAACCCACCAGCCAACCAACCAAAACCTGATGCATGCTCCTGGGGAGCAACATTTGCTTTTTTCCCCCTAGTCTCCACATAGGTACTTGCATCAATACACACATGTGCCTCTGCACACACGTGCACATATACATGGATGCATGCACATACACACAGAGGATTAACCATCAGGAGGGTTCCTGTCTGGTATGTGCAAGGCCCAGGTTCAATCCCCACCTCACCCAAAAAGTTAACCATCACAACCAGTGCTATGGTTTAGATGTAGAATGTCACCTTAAACCCATATACCAAGTGCAGTGGTCAGAGGTGGGCTCTTGTGAACTGACGAGTCATAGGGCTGTGATATCACTGGTGGATTCATCCCTTGATGAGTTCATGGTTTGGTGGAATATGGGAGAGGTGGAAATGAGGAGAAGGGGAGGCAGACCACTGGGGGTGTGTCCTTGAAGGGTATACTTTGTCTTTGACTCTTCCCCTGCTTCCTGGCAGCCATAAGGCGAGCAGCCATTCTACCACGGATGTTTCTACCTTGCTATGGGCCAACCATGGATTGAAGGCCCCCAACACTTGAAACTAAAGGAAATCTTTTTTCATTAAATTGATTTGCTCAAGTATTTTTGTCACAGCAACAAAAAGCTGACCAATACAAGCAACCACCAGTGACATGTCCCTGATAAGCCAGCTCCACTGTCTGTGCCTCAGTTGCCTTGCCTGCAAAGTGAGAGGAGTTGTGTCTATTTCATGAGGACTCTGTGAGATTATGCATAATTCAATATGTACGAGGCACTTAGAAAACTACCAAGTGGTGGCCATAACAGGAGGAATTTTGGGGCCAGGCGATGATCTATGAGTGTCCCTAAAGAGCCTGAAGGTAAAGTCCCATCGAGGCCATGCCATTGAGGCCAATGACTGGACTTACACCTCTTGCCCCTGGTTGGGAGGGGCTGTCAGCTCTCTGAGGCAGATGTGGGGGAGGCCTGGTTCATGTTAAGAAGTAACTCGCTGGCTGATGTGGTTATGACAGTTGTCCAAAACCTCATTCTGAGGTGTTCACCCCCAGTGTTCTGACTCTACAATGATACATATTTTTTTCTCTTATTCCTTAAACAGCCAATCCCCTCAGCTCTATGCCAAAAAAATGCCTTAGCTTCCCTTGGCATGACCAGTCTTAACAGTCACAGCCCAGGGAACAACCATTCCATACTCTTCCTTGTCTCCTAGAAATGCCCACATCTTTCTAGTCTAGTTGTGGACAACACGAACACACTCTTCCTGGTCCCATGATAGCTCCAAGGACTGGTCCCTCTAATCGCCTCTGATTTGAAGTTGTCATACGTGTTGCCTCATATAATCCTCATGGGAGTCTTATGAAATAGGTATAACTACCCTAGCTTTGCAGATGAGGAAGGTGAGGGAGTCAAGGCACAGAGGGTTGAGCTGGCTCCTCTGGTTGGCTTTCTCAGCTCCAGGCATGCCTTTACTGGTAGCCAAGGACTCTGAGCGATCCTTTACAGATCTATGGGCTCTCTTTTCTGTGATACTCTCATTTCTGACTCTCTGCCTGCTGAATTGTGTCTGCTTTGGCTTTCATGAACCCCCGGCTCTGTCTCCATAGTCATTTAAATGAGACTGTCCCCCATAGGCTCATATGTTTGAATAGTTGGTCCCTGGTTGATGGAGCTGTTTGGACAGGATTAGAAAGTATTGCCTTGTTAGAGGAGATGTGTCATCAGGGATAGGCTTTGATATTTCAAAAGCCCAAGCCATTCCCAGTCAGCTCTCTTTGCCCTCAACTTTCGGATCAAGATATGAGCTCTCAGCTACTGCTCCAGGGCCTCTCTGCTACCATTGCTCCTCGCCATGGTGGCCAAGACTTACCCTCTGAAATTACAAACCCCAGTAAACGATTTCTTCTGTCAGTTGCCTTGGTCACGGTGTTTTGTCACAGCAATTGAAAAGTCACTAAGACAGCAGTTTTCATTTCCAGGAGGGTGTGGCATTCTGCCACAGAACACTTTCCCTGCACGTGGAGATGATAAAGCTGTCTTCCTTTGTTTCTCCTCTCAAACCTCACTGACTCGGGTTGCCTCATCTCCTGTGTGTTAAACATGTTTGTGGTGTTTTCCCCCTAAGGCTTCATTTGCTTCAGGTTGTGGGGTATATCCATCCCTTTCCTGTCATTTTATTCTTGTTAGATGAAACTCATAAAAATGTTTTTTTTTTTGGTTTTTTTTTTTAAGACAGGGTCTCTCTGTGTAGCCTTGGCTGTCCTGGACTCACTATGTAGACCAGGCTGGCCTCAAACTCACAGTGATCCGCCTGCCTCTGCCTCCCAAGTGCGGAAAAGGGTGTGCACCACCACACCCGGCCAAAAAATGCATTATCTTAAAACTCATTCAGAGATTTTTTTTTTTATAGACATTGTATTTTGTTATCATCCAAAGCAAGAAATAACACGAATGTCTTTGGACTGGTAAGTAGCTTTAATTTGTTGCCTTGTGTTCCTATAACAAAACACCAGATCCTGAGTACTATGTAAAGAAAAGAGTTTTATGTAGCTCACAGTTCTGGAGGTCAGAGAGCATAACACTGGTGTGTCGTGAGTTCTGGCCAGAGCCTTCTGGTAGACCACATTACAGTGGTCAAAGTATGTGCTAAAGAGAGACAAACAGTGTACTAGGAGAGCTTCCGGGGAGAAGCTAGTTTTGCTTAGAACAATCCACTCTTGAGGCACTCCCAAGCAGTAACATTAATATGTTCATGAAGACGGGGCCTCCATGGCCTAATTACCTCCCATGAGACCCAAGCAAAGTTCTTTCACATCCCAACACCAAACACCAGGGACAAAGTTTCCAGAACATGGACCTCTGGGGGGGGGGGCAAGTCAGCATTGGATAAACACACTGTCACAGATGCCAACAATAAATATCTCTCAGTGATAAACAGTTCCAGGGACCAGCAAGGGTTGATCTCAAAAACATTAAGCTAAGAGAAGGAATTCAGATGAAAAAAGGGTCTCCACTTCAGCTGTGACTGCCGTTTCACTCTGGTGAGGGGCATGGATGGTTAAGGAGGCTCTGTGTGTGTGTTGGGGCGGGGGGGAGTATATGGGAAGTCATTGTACCCTCTGCTCAATGTTTCTGTGAATCCAAGATGTCCCTTAAAAAAGATGCTATATCAGTTACCTTTTCAAGGTGGACAAGTTACCTCACAAAAGCTTAAGAAAGGAAGGAATGAAGGAAGGGCATCTTGGCTTACGGTTCTAGGGCATACAGCCCACTGTGTCAGAGAAGGCATCGGAGCGGGAGCAAGACACAGCTGGTCATATTGCATCCATGTCAGTAAGCAGAGTGTGAGGAATGCTGCTTCTTTATAGCTTGCTTTTTACTTTTCTTTCAGTCCTAGACCCCAACCCACGAAATGATGCTACTCGTGTTTAAGGTGGCTCTTCCCTCTCCAGGGACATGCCCAGATAATCAGAGACTTGTTTCTGTGAGGATCCTAAACTACATCAAGCTGACAACGAAGGCTAAGCAACATGTAATACATAGTTCCATCTCTATGACATTCTAGAAAAAAACAAACCACAGAAGGATAACATAACAGTGATTGCCATGGGCATTGGATGGGGGAAGCATTGTCAGGGAGACTCTTTGGGGAGGATGGAGTCACTGTGGTGGCTGCTTGCCTGTATTTCTGTCAACACTGACAGAAGTATACACTAAAGTAGTGGATATCATTGTGTATAAAGTTTTACTTTAGAAAAAACTATCATTCTTTGGCTCAGAAGTTTCTGGTCTTCCTTACTCAGAGCAGCTTAGCTCTGGCCCAAGTGCCTCTAATATTTTCTTTTTCTTATCTTGCTGTCTTATTCTTTTTTTTAGCTGCATTATTATTTTTCCAAACACCAGCCTCCCCAGAATATCATGTTTCCCCCCATTAAAATGACCATCTACAGAAGTGCAACCAGACGATGCTACTTTGAGGTCTTTGACTCATCATGCGGCTGCCCTTGGAGGGGATGTAGGTACCTCTGTCCCTTCTACTTCCTCCTCTGCTATGTGTTTCTACTGTGATACACTGCCTTATCATAGGCTCAAAGGAAACAACTGATCAGGGACTGGAACTTCCAAAATTGTGAGCCAAAAACCTTCTTTTCTCTTTTTAAGTAAGTTATCCCAGGCATTGTAATAAAGTGACAGGAAACTGACTAATACAGTTGGTGTATTTATAATAGTACATTCTATCCAGCTCATTTATTTTCTCATTATTTTTATTTAAAAAATTAAAATTAAGGCTAGGAATGGTGATGTGTGCCTTTAATCCTAGCATCTGGGAAGCAGAGGCAGGTGGATCTCTATGAGTTCAAAGCTAGCCTGGTCTACAAAACGAGTTCATGACAGCCAGGGCTACACAGAGAAACCCTGTTTCAAGAAAAAAAATAAAAATAAAATCATGTGTGTGTGTATGTGTGTGCATGCATGCAGGCATATGTGCATGTATGTATGTGTGTGTCTGCACACATACAATTTCACTTATGTGTGGAAGTCAGAGGACAGTTTGTGAGGGTCAGTTTTTTCCTCCCACCAAACAGTCCTGTTAAGTGTTAAAATAACAAAACGCTCGAGGTTTATTTTATAAAATAAGGAGGTTCATTTTACTCATGATTTTAGTGCCTGGTTGGTCCAAGATGCCAGTGCCTTACCCAGGGACCATTGGCTTCCTCAGCCTGTCAAGAATCAGGAGTGGGGACAGCTATGTGCAAAGGGAGAGGTCACATGATGAGATAGGAAGGCAAAGAGATTCAAAAGCTAGACCTGTTCCTTTATACAAACTCCTTCCTGTGGGAGCTAACTGGGCTCTCCTGAGAGCTACAGTCTCAAGGGTGGAGGGTTCCACGGGCCCTTCATGGGCCTGCCTCAGTGACCTCACTTCCTTCTGCTAGGCTCCCAGGACCTTGCAACGGGGTCACTGTCTGCAACACAGAGTCGTGTGGGGGAATTCAAGATTAAGATTATAAATATAAACATAAAGATATAGCCACTTCCCCCCACGTTGTCTACCCCAGTATCAGCTGATGAGTTTAACATTTATTATGTCTGTTGGCAATTTTTCTAATCTCTCTTACTTAACAACAGATCCATCTTCTCCTTTCTGTTTCTTCCTCCTTCTTGTTTTGAGAGTGCCTGGCTTTTTAAAAAATCTATTTCTTCTGGTATCATTTTGGAAGTAAAGCACTTTATTTCCATTCTTTTGATAGTTAATTTTTGGCCACTTGGAGTGCGCACCTTTTATGGACTTGAGTCAATAGTTAACCTACTTGAATAACTTAAGAAAGTTAGACTATTCTTTTTGTTGTTGTTGTTGTTGTTGTTTTGAGATAGGGTCTCTCTGTGTAGCCTTGGCTGTCCTGGACTCCCTTTGTAGACCAGGCTGGCCTCGAACTCACAGAGATCCACCTGCCTCTGCCTCCCAAGTGCTGGGATTAAAGGCGCGCGCCACCACCGCCTGGCGAAAGTTAGACTATTCTAACTCCACCTGTCCCCTCTGACTCACCTGCTGTTGTTATCCCACAGTTCAGCTGGGCTTTGGAAGTTGACTCATGGTCTTACCTCCATTCCTCGGGAGTTCTACCTCTCGGTGAAGACCTAGGACCACTTTCCCGCCCCGCACCTTCCAGTTCTTTTTCAGCAAACCCTTTCAATCTTTCCTCCTAGCCCATTTCTTTTCCTTTGTGTCAATGGCCGTCAGAAACACTTAGTACTAATGTGGCTTCAGTGGCCACACTAGGCTGGGACTCAGATCAGTGTCTTGGTCACAGATGCATCTTCTTGCAGTAGATGGGAGTTGACACAGGGATTCCCGTCTGGACAGTGAGCCGAGCATGAGAGACCTAAGAGCACTCGGCCCTAAATGGGCTATCTCAAGGCTCAGGGATCTATGCAGAAGAGGAGACAGAAAGATTTTATGAGTCAGAGGTGATGGGTGACTATAAGAAAACAGTGTACTTCAGATACAACAGGACTGGTGCACACATGAATTCGCAGAGACTGTGGCAGCACATACCAGACCTGCATGGGTACAAGCCTGATGGGGTCCCAGGAAGTGGACAGAGTCCCACCCTTAACCAAGAAAATATTTGCAATTGCTATCCATTGGCAAACAGAAAATCAGTTTTCTACAAAGGAGCATCACTGGGTTTATCCTAGGGCAGGCCCCATTCCCAGAAGGGTTGACCAACATAAAAGAAACTCCATTGTTTTCTGAGGGTACTTTTTGTTTTATTTTGGCATTTTTATTGTTGTTGCTAGATTTTTGTAGATTTTGAGAGAGAGAGAGAGAGAGAGAGAGAGAGAGAGAGAGAGAGAGAGAGAGAGAGAGAGAGAGAGATCACAGAGATCACAGAGAGGTGGGGAGGATCTAAGAGAAGAGTTGGGAGAAGGGGAAAAATGACAAAAATATATTGTATTAAGAACTTTTTCAGTAATGATTATGGTAGTTTGAATGAAAATGGCCCCCCCATAAGCTCATAGGAAGTGGTGCTATTTGAAAGGATTAGGAGGTGTGGCCTTGTTGGAGGAAGTGTGTCACTGGGGGGCGGGGTATGCCTTGAAGCCAGGCCCACTGGCTCACTCTTTCTTCCTGTTGATCCATATGGAGAACTCTTGGTCCCTTCTCCATCACTATGTTTGCCTGTGCACTGACATGCTTTCTGCCATGACTATAATAACAGTCATAACCCCTGAGCTGTAAGCCAGCCCCAGTTAAATGTTTTCCTTCATAAGAGCTGCTGTGGTCTTCGTGTCTCTACACAGCAATAGAAAGCCTAACTAAGACAATGATACTTGGAAAGTATACTTCGATGTAACAGATGCTAATTCATTTAAACACACAGCCTTACGGGACACTGTTTATTTACTTATTAGTCTTCTCTTCATGCTGTAGAATAGAAAAGGTAAACACTAAGGAACAATAAGGTTCGGAACCTTACCTGAGGTTAGACCGGTGACATGGGCATTCTGACTTCAGAGCTCACACTATCAGCTACCACACTCCTGGGCCGCCAATATAGTAATTTATGACTTTGATAGTACCAGGGATTGCTTGCTATGCAAGTGCTCCATCATGTAACTTTATCTCCAGCTTTCCTTTCTTCAACTTTTTGATTTCAGACAGGGCCGCACTAGGCTTTTCAGGCTGGCCTTAGTAAACTCACTCTGTAGTTCAGGTTAGCCTCAGTGTCCTAAGTAGCTAGGCTTATAGGCCTGGCTTTTCTAAAGTATAAGTTGCCCACACAAAATAACCATCTTAGCCGTTTGTTAAGCATGCTATGCAGTGGTGTTAGGCTCATTTGTGCTATGCTGTCACTTTGCCACCATCTGTCCACAGAACTGTTTTTGTAAAACTAAAACTCTGAGACAGACATAGTGACACATACCTTTAATCCCAGAATTCAGGAGGCAGAGGCAATCAGATCACTGAGTTCAAGGCTGGCCTGGTTTAAAGAGTGAGTTCTCAGGTCGCCAGGGCTACACAAGGAAACTCTGTCTCAAAGAATGAAAACCACCTCCACCACCACCTCAACCACAACTACAGCCACCACCTCTGCTATCACCACCACCTCTGTTACCACCCCCACGCCCATCACAACCTTAACCAACACCACTATCACCACTACCTCTACCACCATCATCACCACCACCACCACCACCACCACCACCACCACCACCACCACCAAACTAAAACTTTGTGTTCAGCAAGTGACTCTTTATTGCTTGCTCCTTCTGGCTCCTGGAAGCCTACTGATTTGATCATATATCTCATATAAGTGGAATGAAACAAGATGTGTCTTATCGCAGGCTTATGTCCCTTAGCATAATGTCCTTGGCTCATCTATGTTGTCTTTATCCCATGGTTGCTATCAGGCAAGAGAGGAAGAAAGGGAGGACAATGGGACAGGCTTGTGTGGGGCTCATATTCAACCCCTCTGGCCTCCCAAGTCTCAGTTCACTGTTTCCCCCACTCACCAGCTGATCAGGTTTCCCTGTCTCCGTTTACTTCTGCCTCCACAGAGAAGTAATTGCCTCCTTAGGATCAACTCATCTAAAGGTCTGGTGTAGCTATTTCCTTCAAATCAAAATGCTCTCTTCTAGAGAGGAGGAGGCTGACAAGACCCGAGACACGAATGGAGCTTATCGCCCGCAGGAAGCTCACGAAGCAGATTAGATAGCTGTGGAGTGTGTGCGTTCCCTTCCTGAGATTTTAGAGGTAGTAAGCAATAGTTGGGCAAGATTGGGGTGGGCACATTCCTGTGAGCTGCCTGCAGGCTGTTCAAGGAATTTCAGTGGCACAGCTTTAGTGAGTTAGTTGCTAACCATGCGGGGTGGATGTTTTGGTGGTGCCACTGCCTTTAAGTCACCATGTGCTTCCACTTCACGCCTTGTTAGAGTTTACCAAGCTAGACTTTGTGGAGTCATTTCTTTAAGGTGTTTTTGGTGTCATACACACACACACACACACACACACACATACATATGTATGATAAATATTTTATGAATATGTACTATAAATAGATATTTGTTCATATCTCTTCCAAAAAATGTATTCAGCAAAAGTGGTACCCAAAGAACAGACAGAACAAAGATGGGTTGGGAGGAGCAGTTGCATGGAACCTGCCTGCAATTTACAAGACTTTTTGCCGAGACCAATGCACTGAGGGTGGGGCATCTCTGCCTTCCTTTCTATGTGATATGGAATGGCGTGCCTCCTTGCTGTAGTGGCAGGTGTGTGTCCCCTGCTGTGGGCGATAAGACTTTCAACCAAAGCTGAGCTCTCCTAGGGTGGAGAATCTTGAGGCTGGGGGTGGGGATGGGGTGATCCAGGGTGGCCATCTTCCTCTATGTAATGTAGGGTTGTATTGTGAAATGCTGTCCTCTAGGCATGTCATGGCCGCTGCTGCCTTGAAACGAGAAGAGCTGTGATTACTTCCTCACATGCTTGGGCCCACTAACATTCATTCATTCCATCATAAAGAGGAGGGAAGGCATGAGTCATTTGAGACAGTACAGTAGATGCCTGAGTCCCAACTCTTCCCTGAGGGTCTATGAACTGGTAGTGGTTGTTGAGAGGGAGACATTTTCTTTAGTGGTACATCTGCCCATCAGTTGCCCCTACTCTTGTGGGGTTCACCACATGAGTATGGGGATGTCCCACAAGCAACTGATGGATACTATATAGTGACTCCCTAAGTAGCACTTTTGGGGTGGCAGGAATCATGGGGCTTTGCTGTGGGTAAGCAGATGAGCAGCGGAGGGCGAGCTTCCATCCAGAAAAGCTTGCCTGAATGAGAAGAATTGAGAGGAAAAGACATGAAGAAGCTGTCTCCTTCATTAGCCTCCTATTTGGCAGGGAAAAAAAATGGAGGATGAAGTGGAGGTTGTCCCCTTGCTATTTTTTAGAGGGGCAGGGTGCCAGGAAAAGGTAATCCAAGTTAGGTCTGTGTTAAGTAGCCCTTCCTAGAATTTCCGAACTTGAAGCTCATGGGAAGCATCAGACAGGTGGGGTAGGGGGTCGAAAGGTGAAACAGAAACGATGGGAGCTAGCCTGCAGGTCCAGTTAGGACAGAGGGGAAGAAAGCTTGCTATTTGACATGCAGGTGAGGCCCTTCCCAATGGCCTAGCTATGATGATCAGAGGATATACTGAGCTGTTCGGATTGGGAAGACTTGTAAACAGGGAATGAAAGCTCTGTCACAGCAGGCTGGCTAAAGAGTCTGTGGAACAGTGGGATGGATGAAAGCAGTCTGAGTCCTATGGAAGCAGAGAACCTGGGTAATATAACTAACTACCCATTCCTTTCCGGACAGAGGCTGGGCTATCTGAGATTAGTCTCTGATGAACTGGTTTTTATGCGCTCTTAGCATTAGCTGAGAGCCCATGCATATCACGGGCTGGAAGGCAGCAAGGGAAAGGTAGGCATCACTGAGGGGGACTTGTTAGGTTGACAGTGGTGTTTGACTCTACTTCATGGAGCCAGGCAGAAGTGTTCAGAAAGAAGTTAAATCAGCAGGGGTCGTGGGGACTAACGGCTTTAGCGGTTTTACTGAGCTCTGTGGTGGAATTAGATTTCTACAATGTAGACTAGGCTTCGATGGATCTGAGCAATTCAGACTGGCGTGTAAAGCTGGATTTATAAGGTAGAGTAACCAGGAGGATATGAAAGAAAATGTGACAAGATGTGTGTTGAGCTGGGGAGGAGGTGGGAATGGCAGAAAGCTAAATGCTACCCAGGTAAGCCCCTGGGTGAGGCTTTGGGGGGAGGTTGGGGGGAGGGGGAGGGCTTTAAACCTTGAGCAATACTTCACCAAAGGTGTGCATGGGAGTTAGTGAATGGGGCTGGAGAGATGGCTCAGCAGTTAAGACCACTGGCTGTTCTTCCAGAGGACCTGTTTTCAATCCCCAGCACGCACGTTTGGGCTCACAACCTCTTTAGCACCAGCCCCTGGGCATCCATTGCCTTCTTCTGGCTTCTTTGGGTACCAGCTTTGCATGTGATGCAGACAAACATGCAGACAAAACATCCATAAATAATTAGCTCAATTAATTAAAATACATTTTAAAAAGAAGTAGTGAGTGACAGAGCAATACACGTAAAAGTATGACGCATGCCCTGGGGATGCACAGTGACTCCCCTGGTTATGCTGTGTTTGTTTCTCCCCTGCAAGAAGGTATACTGGGCTGGAGTTTTTTTGTTCAGTCTCCTCAGGAACCATATGTGGTTGATGGAGAAGTAACAGTTATGATAGCAACTGAGAACCTGGCAGACAGGGGAGCCAGCACCAGTGGCAGGCTACAACAAGGCCTTGTATGCTCTGGCTCTGGGCTGGGCCAAGCAATGTAAGCTAGTCTTGCTGAACTCACTGGACATGGGCGGATGCATAGCGACCGCACAGTAGGGCCTGAGGGTGAGGAGATGAAATGCTGCATAGAAAATTAGTGGATTATTGTGATGGTTTGAAAAAAAGAATAGCTCCCTATAGGCTTATATATTTGAATGGTTAGTCATCAGGGAGTGGCCCTACTTGAGAAGGATTAGGGGGTGTGGCCTTGTTGGAGCAGGTGTGGCGATGGCTAGAGGAAGAGTGTCACTGGGAGTAGTAGGCTTTGGGGTTTCAAAAGCCCAAGTCAGGCCCAGTCTATCTCTCTTCTTGTTGTCTATGGCTCCAGATGTAGAACTCTCAGCTCCTCCTCCAGCACCATGTCTGCCTGGATGCTGCCATGCTTCCTGCCATGATGATAAGGCACTAAACCTCTGAAACTAGAAGCCAGCCCCAATTAAATGCTTCTTTTTATAAGAGTTTCTGTGATCATGGTGTCTCTTCGCAGCAATAGAACACTAAGACGATGGCGAAAAGCTAGATGAGAAAGTGTCCCCTATCCGTAGTGCTGTACCCAACACTGCTCATTGACGGGACAACTGATGTCACCTCTCACATGGCACTGGAGCTTGCTAACATTTTATTTTAACTGTGCCCTTGGCTGCTGACTCTCAAGACCAATTGTCACTTGTTTGGAACAGATGGTGGTGGGACTTCAGAGAAGCTGTCTATTCTATAAAAAGGTTTTATTATATAATGCTAAACCTTGAGTATCTTACAGATTTGGAAAGGCATCTGGAAGAACAGTAAAAAAAAAAAAAAAAAAAAAACGGCAATTAAAGAGCTTATGTGAAGACACTCCATGTGGGTGGGAGAGGCACGCCCAGAAGCTATAAGGTTACTGAATAGAATCTTAGTACCGGAGGTGGATTCTACCCTCCCACTGGTCGTGGAAGCTCCTGAGGCCCCTTGAACCATGAATGTTGTTGCCACTATTCTTGGTTGCATGCTAGAACTAGACGGCAAGGTCTTATTGTTGAAGACACCGCATACTTTGGTGGTTGGACAGAGATAAATGAGGCTGGGGCTGGTCTGGAAATGTGCTCCTTGCCCCATGGGGTTTTTCTTTTTCAGTGCCAGAAGATATTATCCTACCTGTCAGGGAAGAATTGCTGACAGTCCTGCTGTTATTTGGCTCTATAGGCTACCCTACCAATATGTGAGGTCAGATGTGGCCGTGGTGCAATAGTGACACAACTGTTACAGGTGTAGCTCACTGCTTTCTAGTTGGATTTAAGTCCTGCTGTACAGGACAGAACTCATGTTTGGTAAGTCAGGACAAAAAACTTGTTGCCAGAGAGGCCCCTGGCTCCCAGGGGAAGGCTATTGCTGTTGTTGTTGTTGTTGTTGTTGGTGGTGGTGGTGTGTGTGTGTGTGTGTGTGTGTGTGTGTGTGTGTGTGTGTGTTTAAGACAGGGTTTCTCTGTGTAACCTTAACTGTCCTGGACTCACTTTGCAGACCTCGAACTCACAGAGATGTCCCTGTCTCTGCCTCCCTGAGATCTGGGATTACAGGTGTGTGCCACCATGCCTGGTGCTATTGCTGCTGTTAAATGAATTTGGTGTGCCTATCAAATTGGCTTCCGGACATTTATTCTTATATCCATAGATTATTGTTGCTGTCAGCCTTAGTTGTGGAGGGAATTTCTTCCTTTTTTCTTTTTCTTTTTTTGCAGTTTTCAGTGCTTATTATGGAGACTTATAGCCAGCTGTCAAGACTAAGTGACAGTTGCTATGGCATAGTGGCCCAGCAAAGTGGCAGAAAATAACCATTTGCCCTGATTAGTTTTTTTGTCAACTTGAGACAAGCTAGAGTTGAGTGAAAAGAGAAACCTCAGCCAAGAAAATGCCTCCATCCAGATTGCCCATAGGCATGACTGTAGGGCATTGTCTTAATTGCTAGTTGATAGAGAAAGACCTAGCCTACTGTGGGTGGTGTCACTCCTAGGCTTCTGGTCTGAGAGGGGTAAGAAAGTGAGCTAAATAACCTGTGAGGATCAGTTCAGCATGCTGCCGTGGACTCTGCTTCAGTTACTCCCCTGAGTTCCTGCCCTGACTTCCCTCAGCGATGAAGTGTGACCTGAGAGTTATAAAGATGAAATAAACCTTTTCCCCCCCAACTTGCTTCTGGTCATGGTGTTTTATCACAGCAATAAAATCCCTAAGGCATCACCTGTTTATATCAACCTGTCTGGGGCTCAAGGAATATCACTGAAGAGGAGGATAAAACAAATGAACAAAAACTTGTAAGAGCTAGAAGAAGGGGTAGAATATTATACATATTTCTTCTGAATTGAAGTACTCCTTACAGAAACAAGGAGGGAGGCTCATAAGGAGCAATGAAAGCTAATGAAAAGGGTAGTTTATGAGACCAGAAGCCCGGAGAGTCATAAGACGCATGAGGCCCTTTCCAAGTATATATAAGCAGTCACCAATGGCAGGGGAGAGGTACACAGGACAGAGCTTCTCAGTGGAACTGCCTGTGCACTGTGCCGAGATCAATTCAGAGAATTGAATCAGTGGCCTGGCTTCACTCAGTGGACTGTGTGTCACCCCGGGCTTTCATGTATTATGTGTTAGGCGAGGGCTTTTTGGTGATGCAGCTGCCTCCAAGCTACCCATGTACCTGCAAGAAGCCTTACTAATCTCACTGGCTCAGCAATTTAGACTCGGGTGGAATAATTTCTTTGGTTTGTCATTGGTGCTCTATCTGTGTCAGATGGACATTTATTCCCATTTTCTGGGGAACAGTCATGCAACACCAGGATGAAGGCTAAAGGTGTGACCGTCTTAGTTGGATTCTTATCAAGTCATCCAGGAAGCATATGCCAACGATTTCTCGTATCTGTTTAATGGTAGTGACCACAGTGGTAACAACAAGAAAAACACCCCAACACTAGCATGTACATCTTACATTAGAACTGACTGATTTCTTACCCCAGTGGTTTTAGGACTGGGCAAAGAAGACAAAGGCTTTTCAGACCCTTCTCTCATTCACTCAGCCCTTGGCGGTCTGGGCTCTCAGGAGAGAGCCAGTTGACTTCCGGTCCTCCTGTGGAAGGGAGAGTCTCCCTGGCTGAGTAACACTTCAGAGAATTGAATCAGTGGCCTGGCTTCACTCAGTGGACTGTGTGTCATCCCGGGCTTTGGGGGAAGCAAGGGTGGCTGAACTAGCACATCCGACATCCTTCTGGGCACCTCTGCAGTGCGTATGTCTGTGGGTCCTTGGTTGCTGCAGGAAATACCGGAGTTGTGTTCAAGGAGGCTCTTGCCTTGTATCTGACTTTGAGGGATCACCAAGTGGGCGGGTTTGAGAGGGAGCAGCTTTTGGATGTGTCAGGCAGCAGCTTTACATCTCAGACTAGGATGAAAAAACAAAACAAAACAAAACAGACAACAGAAAACAAAGTCAGATGACTTGAAATCGACAAAGTAGTGACAAGGTCAACACTATCTTCCTGCCTTAAGATCGGTTTGCTTGCCTGCTCACTCTCCTCTCCAGGGGCCAGAAAAATCTCACAACCCTCTCTGCACTCTTAGCATCTTCTCCCAGGAAAGGGACTGATCGGCAGCCTCACTCTGGTGGTGGAGGATCTCTTGACTTTGATAGAGAGATCTCAGGCTGTCAGCTTGCTGAGAGGGGAATGTATTTGGGATGTAAAAGGATGTCAGAGCTATTTAAATCAAATCTAAGGATGGCATACGCCCTCAGGGTAGACATTTTGAGGGAGGGCTCCCCACGGGATGGAAACACTCACCTTCCTCACATTGCCTATCCAGTCGAGATAGGCAGTGACCTTGGTGTACACGCCAGGAGTACTTGGGCCCCCACAGCCATGGCCCCAGCTCACGATGCCGACTACCTGCCACCGGTCAGAGTGGTACATCAAAGGCCCACCACTGTCACCCTGTGAAAAGCCAGGGCAGGAGTTGCTGGCAAGTGGAGGGGTGGGTGGGGTGGGATCTGGGAAGGGGCAGGGTGGGCAGACACTGTCTCTAAATCTGCTATGTTCATGGTCCACAAGAGAGGATTTAGAGACAGCTCTTGAGTGAGGATTTTTAATGTTTGGGGTTGGGAGTAGCCTGAGAAATTTGGATAAAAATGGTTCCAAGGATCATCTGTATGTCTGGGGAAGTAAGGAGGCACATAGGAGTCACTCAGAAGTCCTGGTGGCCATGGAGTTAGGACAAGGGCACATGTACCAAAGCTCACGCAGAATGAGATGATCTTTCTAGTAAAGTATAGCAGTACAGGGACAGGGACAGAGAAAGTAGACCTGGAGCCACTGTCCTCAAAGGGACCATGGAGGGTGGGTGGAGAAGGGAGCAATGCCATCTTTAAGTGTGAAATGTGTATTTAAATTCTTTTTGCTCATCTGTCCACCCATTCCTCCTTCTCTCTTCATCAGACCATGTCTCTGCCTTCCTTTTCACAAACAAATGGAGAGCTACAGTCCGCAAGGCTGAATTCATGCGGGGCACCCAGCATGTAGGCTTTCACATCTCTCCTGGACCTACATCCCTCCTGCTGGAACTCCCCATGGTCTCTGGAGGACCCACCTGGCAGGTGTCCACACCACCATGTGGGGTACCTGCGCACAGCATCTCAGCGGTCACTTCTCCCTGGTAGGCATCCTCTGCATTGCACCGTGTGCTGTCAATGACTTGGACTGATGCCTGCAGCAGCGTGTCAGACATCTTTCCTGGGAGGTTGAAAACATATCTCCTCACTCTCACCTTTACCGGCAGCCCTTGTGACTTTTCTGGGCCATCAATACTTTTGGTGGGCTTTTCTGAAGTACGTTCCTTTTTCTTATTACCGCTGGGGAGGGTAATAAGACTCACCTCCATTTTGCTCTGTAAAGCCCCATCCGATAACCCAGAGTGGTGTGGCTGGGGCGAGCACTTCATCAGAGAAGGGCAGGCAGATGGGCTTGACTGTGCCTACCAGGAAGAAGGAGGAAGAGGGAGATTCTGTATTGCAGTTGGTTTTTTTTCCTTCCCCGTATTTTGTGCTTTTACATGTTGGGGGTCTTGCTGGTCTAAGTGAGACTAGGTTAGTTAATTCCTAGAGAGAATAAACCACTTGTCAGTGAGGCCCTCAGTATTGAAACTCAACAATCTAGAGCCACACCCTCGACCTTGTTCACTTCCACCTCACTCTCACGTGCCAAGCCTCTATTTTTCTCTGCCCTAAATCACCCAGGTCTAGGTACAGAACAGCCAAAGATCAACCTCGGCAGCCTAGGCAATTATCCTTGTTCTCCAGTTCCAAGCATGCTCAAATGTGCTTACCCAACCTCCCTGCTGTGGTATCTTGGAACCACAAACACCACTTGGGCTGTCTCCCTGTGCCCCTGACCCCCTGACCCTTCTTCTAGCACATGCACATGAACACACGCATGCATGCACCCACCCACCCACCCACACACACAGACACAAAAATCCCAGGAAGTATTAGGTTCCTTGCTCCTGGAGGAAAGCGAGCAGAAGCAGTCACCCTTTGGCAGGGTTATTGTGCAGGGCCTTGGGTACTGGTCAGGAGGCGAGGAATGGACCAGGCAATTCTTTAATTAAAAAAAAAAAAAAAAAAAAAAAGCTCCCTGACAGCTCCAAGATCAGATGGCTTGTTGGATCTTCCAAATGGAGCAAAGAGACTTGGAAGGCTGTCTGCCAGGGAAAGGTGTGAATGTCAGCTGACAGCTAGGGCAAGTCTGGGGCACCAGCGATATCGGGATGGTATAGTAGGTGGACACCCATGGGCAAGCAGAGGTCTTGAGTGGGAATACAATGTGTCCAAAGCTGCTTAGCAGAACTGGAGTAAGGTTAACCTGGGGCCTCTGTTCCCAGGGGCCACCTCTTACCTGAGAATGTGAGGGGCGACTGCAGCTTAACGAGGGCAATGTCCTTCTCTTTAGGGTACAGGGCATTATGCTCAGTGACGAAGATCTTGGCCACAGGCAAGGACGGAAAGTGGCCCAGTTTGTCTGAGCCAACCCTCACCTTCCAGCTGGCCACATCAACATGCTTCCTAGGGACAGAGGCGGCTAGATCAGACGGGAGCCAAGCACACAGATGCTCTGCCTAGGGCTAGGAGTCCAGGTCTGCTGATGCTTTAGGAGGTCATGTGTTGGTAGGACCGGAGTGGTGGAAAGGGGCCGTCTGAGAGCCACCCTCCTGAAGCCAGATTATAAACGGAGATCTGATTCTTCTTCTTCATTAAAGGTGCCCAAGGAAACTTCTACCTGGAGGGCTTGGGAAGGGGGCTGCCCCATTCCTGGGCATTCCTGGCAATGTCTCCTCCATCCTTGTTTTTGTCTTTGCATTGTGATTTGTTGAGTCATTAGTGTGTGTTTATTGTCTCCACACCAGGCACCGCCTGTGTACATGGACCTCCCCTCACCATCCCCCCAGGGGAGTTAGAGCTCTTGCCATTCTTAAAATGGTGTAAAACCCCTGATCTAAACTGGGGCGCCTTGAAGGCAACGATAGGGAACTAGGTGATACACACAGTCTGAAGGGGGTCGGTTCTTGGTACTCACTAGATGTGGAATGAGATTGATGAAGGAAAGTGAGGAAGGCGAGTGAAGCCCTTTCCCAAGGCCTGGATGGCTCCCTCTCTGCCAGACTGGACAACACTCTCTCTATATTTGGTTTAGTTTCTAGACACAGGCAGTGACTCTAGACCCTGGGGCCGTTTCCTGGAAAACTTGCGAGATGTAGACAAGCTCTTGGGAGCCCACATGAGTGGAACTGTGCACACTGTGGGGTGACCACCCTGGGCATCTCAAGCTCTTCACCCAACAGAATTCAACCTTGGAGACCAGCACAGATTCCCCAATGCTTAACAAGGGCACAGTAGCCATTGAGGAGGCTGTACCCCAGCGATGATTTCGATGGGGAGAGAGAGGTGGAGGAAGGGCAAAATCAGGAAAAACTTCAGGTGGCTGGTGGTTCCCTTGGTAGCCTCTCTCCCTCCAGGCTTCCTCGCAGCAGCACTTACCTGAAACAGTGGGCTGCTGTGAGGACCCAGTGGGCATCCAGGATGCTCCCACCACAGACATGCTGCTTTTTGTACTGGATGCTGACCTGCCAGGGCCAAGAATCCACAGAGGCCTCGGCCCCGCCCACCACACGAGGAGTCTTCAGGCTCTTTCCACAGTCTGGAAAGAGTGGGGAAAAAGGAGGGGGAAGTCAGGTTTCTGGGGAGGGGCTTCCAGAAAGTCCTGGAGCAGGGCCCTCAGGAATGGCCCTGAAGGGACAGGGAGAACCCACCCACACCAGTTCTGAATCATGCCTAGGCAGATAGTGGGTGTGACACCGCAGGCTGCGCTGAAATCTACGCGTACTCTGTGTGTGTTTAGAAATTTAGATTTTTGAACATGGATGTGTCCACTGGGCTGGGAGTTTATCATCTTCACACCAAAAAAGGCTGTAGAGTCACGAATTCTGAAAGCCCTGCCCCCAAACAAACAGTCCCTAGACACTCCCCACTGAGTAAACAGATCGTCACAAGCTACTTTGGTGTCAGGAAGTAAGAAGAAAATTCTAGGAACTGGGTTTCTTCCTTCTGTTAAGGGAGCCTGCCCATTGGCCACCCTGTGTTCTGATCTACATTCACATGTGACCTTTGAACTTGAGCTAAACTCTTTAATGTCAGGGCTGGAGAGATGGCTCAGTGGCTAAGGGTGCCTACTTCCCTCTTTCCTAGAGATCGGAATTTGGTTCCCAGCACCTACAACAGGCAGCTCACAACTGCTTGTAACTCCAGCTCCAGGGGATCTGACTCCCTTTACTGGTCTCCACAAGCGCTGTCCCATAGTTTAAAAAATAATAAATTGAAGCAAGCAAGCCAGCAAGCAGACAAACAAACAGCCCTCCTCCCTAAAAACTCCAGTGCCATCTCTCTGCCCTGTTCTGTGCCTCTCTGGTCTTGTGGATATGCCCTGCTATGATTATCTTTTAAACAGGGAAGCCTTCACACGGTGTCTCCCCTGCGTGGCCAAGTGCCTGCCAAATGCTATCTGAGGACCCTGCTTTCAACTTGCCCCTTTGCTTGCTCACTCAGAGCTTCTTGGTTGACAAGATGGGGGTCTAGTCTCTTCTGGAGTGCTTCACATGGACTTTACATAAAGCTTCTGTCCAACCAGTGACCTGTTTGGAAGTCCCTGGAACAGTTAGGCTATGGTTTGAGTGTGCCTCCATAAAGGTGGCAGCTTGGCCCTGAGTATGGTGGGGATGAGACAGTGGGTGGGTTCTTTAAAGGGCGGGGCCTAGTGGCCCTTAGGTCATCAGAGAAGCTGTCCTTTGAGAGGATTAAGGCAGTTTTCTATGATCGCTGAGTGCATTCAAGAACTTAGGTCAGAGGCTAGAGAGATGGCTCAATGGTTAAGAGCACTGTCTGCTTTTCCAGAGGGCCTGAGTTCAATTCCCAGCAACCACACGGAGGCTTACAACCATCTATACATAAAATAAATGAATCTTGAAAAAAACAAACAAACAAACAAAAAAGTGTAGGGCGTAGGATGAGACAGTGCCCACTCTGAATTGCTTCCTCCACATCCCATCACATGATCAACCATCCAGCGTTAGGCCAGAACTTGAGGCCAAACAAAGTTGGCTTTCTGGTCTTAGAACCTCCAGGTTCTAAAATTGTATGCAAAACTTTTTTTTTATGATGTTACCCCACCTCAGATATTTCACTACGGTAATAAAAGTCTAATACACTCAGGTCATGGGCTTCGAGCAGATGGCAGGAGTTCTTAGTATTAACCACTCAAAGGGACACTGACCTATCACAGAATAGTGTGGATAAAGGCCTTTCTTCTTGCCCATTGCTGGCCAAGGCCCCCAAACCCTCAGAGATGGGGTACACTCACCAAAGCAGCTCAGGGAAACCAGGGAGCCTGACATGCAGGATCTGAAAGAGAGACACGGGTGGAATGGGGATGGGGTTGAGGGGACTGTGGCTTCTGCGTCCCTCTTGTCCAGGAGGTTGGAACTCAGCCTTTTTGAACTGCCGATTCAACCTTGTCCCCCAAATACTGGGGAACCCCAGAACCTTCATCATTGGCCTAGAAGTGCGTTAGTACTCAATGTGATTCGATTTGGTTCAACACCCTGATTGCTGTGCATGCCACGTAGGGAAACCCCCACCTCGTGCAAAGCCAGTCTGGGCTCCCGGCAGCCCTGGCGGGAAGGGAGCAGAAACTGTGGCACTGCGGCCCTTGCAACCGGAAGAACGGGATTTTGATGGATGGAGTCATGCTTGTGGTTTTTCTACCAACCCTGTCTCTGTCAGGATTTACTGCAAAATGCATCTCTCCAGTGCCCTGAATGCTAAGAAGCCAGCCTGCCTCTGGAGCCTCTGCTGGGGAGCCTTCCTTGTAGCATTAGAAGGTGTTGCTTTGGCCTGGCGGAAGTGATGGAAAAGAACAAAGCTACTTTGGGGCTCTCGCCTGGCAGGCAGGTAGCTCATTAGGGAACATGAAGGAGCCGTGGAAGGTGTTAATCGTGACCATTCAGGGAGATGGGCCATTGACATTGCACGTTGTATTTTTTTAAAAAGGCAACAGATGATAGATATTCTCTGAGCCTGAAAACAGGATTCCATAACCTTGGACATTGAATGATCGGCGTGGGCAGGTGCTCCTCCTGTTGTCTGGCTCATGTTCTCCTTACCGCAGCCCTGAGCCGCTTTCCAATGTGTGTTACCTACCCTCTGTAGGTCAGAATGTGTCCTCTCACTTACCCACTTGAATTCTGCATCTGAAGTTCCTGGCTGTTTCCCGTGACTTGAGCGACAGCGAGGTCCTGGTCTGGGCCAATCGCCACTGCTCTGTACGTGGGTTGGCTGTGGTAGGGAGAGTGAACCGTGGGCTGGGGCAGAGGCTGGAACTGGATGGCAGGGAGAGCCCTTGTTCCCGGAGGACAGGGAAGTGAGGAACACAGGTGGGCTAGGCTAGTGGGGCAGGGCTGGCTTTCCTGGGTCAGAGTCCCACAGAACTCAGTCCGAGGAAGGCTGCTGCAGCCTTGATCTCTTGGGCAGGGACTCCTGGTCCAGAAGGCAGAGAGCCATGCAGAGGGCTAGGGGTCTGTTTTCCTCACACTGAGCTCTGTCCCTATCTCAGAGGCCCCAGCATCTCTTCAGGTTCACATTAGTGGGAGCAAAGAAGCAAAGGAACCCGGATGAATGCCTGTCTCAGCACAGAGAAACTGGAGTATGGATATCTGGTTTTCCAGACAGGGGACCAGGAGACCGGAGAATCTTGCATCCATTCTCACAAGAGTCCAGGGGGAACTTCCTGAAACTTGGACCACCCTCTCTCGCATCCCTTCTGCTAATCCATGTTTGTCTTCTTTCAAACCCTGGATTTAAATCCTCCTCTTCCAGGAAGCCTTGCTTAACTACTCTGCTCTCTGACTTTTTCTTCACCAAACCTGCATCTTCTAAATCTTTCCCTTCTTCTTCTCCAGTCTGTCCTCTCAGGTCAAGCTTTGCACAGACATCTGAGGTCAATTCATATCCCTGGCTGGCTGGTCCACCCATAGGCAATGCGAGCACTTCTTGGGTGAACCAGGTGCTGGGTCTGGGGTGACTGGAGTCTCTCTAAAGAGCCCCCAAGACCTAAGTTCTCATATGCTGCCTCTGACACCAGTTTGGTGTGTGACCATGGGCAAGTCACCTTTGTCCTGTGTGTTTCCCTGAGTCCCAGTTTTCTTTGCAAAATTATGTGAGAGCCAGGTGGCCCCTGGGGTTCCTTCAACACTGGACCACCTATAGGTTTGTGTTCCTAGATAAGAAAGGCTTCCTTTCCTTCCAGGCAGGAGAGAAAACAGATTTGAGCAGAGCGCTCCGACTCAGAAGGAGAAAGGATGTTGGAAGTAAACATCCCAGGAAAGCTAACCCGTGCTCACCCAATGCAGCTTGATGAGTGATTTAATGAACTTTGATATCATAAAGCCCAAGAGGCCAGGCAGCTCAGTGCTGTCCAGTGCCTCAGTGCTCTCCAGCGGGGCAGAAATTCTGGGAGGCTACCACTTTAAGAACCTCAGGAAACCCCCAAGTTTCCTAACTGAAACAGCCTGCTTGCCGCATCTGGTCCAGCTGATGCTGCAGTTGGCTGGGCTGCAGTGGAGGAGGGGCTGGCTGCAGGTGCTGGGCATGCCTCCTGTTCTCCTTGGAAATGAGGGTGACAGGGTGTCCCTTCCTAGAAGGTGCTGGGAGTTGGGAAGAGAGCAGAACCTTTATAACCAGGAGGCAGAGAGAACAGGAGTCCTATGGGTTCATTCTGGCTGCCCAGACATCCATTGGACAAAACTTTGAGGCTGTGTTACAGATCTACGGAGAGAACTCTGTGATCGACTGGCAATGTCTGTCTAGTAGTCATCATTTCTGTCTCAGTTTCTCGGAGTCCTGACGATGGTCAGCCTGCCAGGGAGAGTGGGACTCCTCTCTGCAGCAGAGCACATGGGGTCCTGTCTATCCTCCGCAGGCAGGCTCCTGGAGGCATCACTTCCCACTCTCCCTGCCTTCACTGATCAAGCCTTGTGGGCAGAGAGAATTCCCAACGAACAAACAGATACCACGGGAACACGTGGTGTCCAGGAATCAGGTCATGGAGAGTACAGACTCCAGCCTTCTACCTCCCAGCTTCTGCTTAACCAAGCTGCTTACTCTCTCAGAGCCTACTTCTAACATGGGTTTAATAATAACTGTGCTGTGAGCTTTCTGCCAACATCAAGTGAATATAACGTCTATGTCATGCTAATTACCCCTCGTGCGCCTTCCACCCACTCCAGATTTGGACTTTGCGTCTGCAGTTCTCGGAGAGAGCTGGGACTCTGGTGACGGGCCCCCAACAGAATCAGGTTGGTCCCTGCTATTTTTGTTCTCAAGTGCTGCGAATGGAACCCAGGGCTTTGCATGTGCCAAGCAAGTACTCTACTGCTGAGCTACACCCCCAGTCTCCCTTTCTGCTAAATTTTACCCAAGATGACTTTGAGTATGTAAATTAGGCTTTATGTTATGGTCAGGGAAGACATCTTACAAAAGGGGAAAGGAGAGGTGGCTGGGGAGAAAAGGGCTCCGTCCCTCCTCTTATGAGATTGGCATTGGTGATTCTGGAGGAAACTGAGGCCAGGAAGATTAGCCTTCACGCAACTTGTAAATGAAAGCGCAGGGATTCAAGTACAGGTCTGTATGAATCCCATGCCTGTATTTTTAGGTAAGATGGGGGCAGGGAAGAAAAGAAGAAAAGAAGGAAGGAAAGGAAGGAGGGAGTCGGTGAGTGAGGGAGGGGAGAAAGGAAGGACAGAAAGAAGAAAGGAAGACAGGAAGGAAGGAAGGCAGGGAGGCCAGGAGGCAGAGAGGTTGCCCGTGTGAGGTGACAGCCTCCTATGGCCTTGCTTGAGTACCTGTCATAGCCCATCTGTCTGCAGGCTGTCTTGGCCAGCACTTCTGTGAAATTGTCAAAGCAGGCAGAGGCCCAGGTCCCTGTGGCTGCATCCAGCACCTGCAGAGTGGATCGGTCCTTGGAGAGGCGGACTGAGAGGGAAGGAGCCTGGGTCAGCGGGAGGGTAGGGGCTCTCTAGCCCAGCCCCGCTTCCTGGCTGCTGCGCCCCAATCCAGAACTGAGGACATGTCCGCCAAGGGAAGTTCTTCCAGTTGACTAGAGCCCGATTTGGACGGCAGCTAGCAGGGAGCCCGACCAGCTGCCCAGGGGCAATGATTGACAGCTTCTCTTTTTTGCTCACATAGGTATCAGTTTTGATGATCAGTGACATAATTGCTTTACCATGGCGCACACAGCTTGACAAGTTTGGGGGAAATGTCTCAGCAGGGACCTGGCAGCTTCTCCCATGGAAGGTCAGAGAGAGAGAGAGTTGAAGTGAAAACTTCTATTGGCACTAGGATGGCAGGTGCCCTTAGGCATTGGAGTCTACTAATAAGGGTCAATATATAGGAAGTCACTCAGTCTTACTTGTCAAAGGGTTTTATTACCCATCTTCTGGGCTAAGTGTTAGTGGGCCAATCCAAGCTGTACAATCCCTGTTTTTATGCTTAAAACATTTATTCCTTCAGTGACCTCCCTCTGTCCTGTTCCCTAGCACGTTACAGTAAAGTAAACACTATGAATAGAAGGGTGGCTAAGTGGTTAAATGGCATGATGGGCCACATTTCCAGTCTCCTTGAGGAACCCTCCAAGGTCATACACTCTATTCCTTTTTGTTAAAAACCAAACCAAACCACCACCACCAACAACAACAAAAAACAACCTCCCCCACCCTCAAAACCCGGGTACAGCCAGCATAGTATTGGCAATACCCCCTGTCCTCCAGGGCCATTAAATGCCTTTTGAGTGTGTGTCCTGCCCAGTGCTGGGATCTAAAGAAAGATGTACCATGGCCCTGCTCTTGGGAACCTGTTCCAGCAGGGCTAGACACTGACAAAGAAGGGGGCCAGAGAGCCCACCTGAGCAGACTTCTTCCACTGTTTCTGCCCATCAGTCTCTACTCACCTGCCACTCCAGGCTTCTCGGGGAAGTTCTTGACACAGTGGTCCTCATCCTCCCCCAAGGCGCAGTCAAGGTGGCCGTCACACACCTGCGCCCTCGGGATGAAGGTCAGGGGACTTCGACAGACGAAGTAGTATTTATCCAGAATCACCTTGACTGGAAGGCACATTACGGAGGGGCAGAGAGGGCTGGGGGTGAAGCAGGTAGTCCGGCAGAGAGAGGGTGCTTTTTCCCCAAAGTCAGGCTGGCTAGGGGCAGGCAGCCAATTTTAAAAATAAATAGTGTGTGTGTGTGTGTGTGTGTGTGTGTGTGTGTGTGTGTGTGTGTGTGTGTGTGTCCTATTGGAGGTTGGAGGACAATTTTTTGGAAGTTGGTTTCAGATGTTTTGTTACACTAATGGAAACCCGACTAACACAATCACATTAATTTGGGCCAGCCACGGTATGAGAAGATTTTTTTTTTCCATCTCACAATAACCCTAGGCTCACAAGGATCGGGGCGATGTCTGAATTGTGGATAACCCATCGTTATTACTTTGAGGACCTGCTCAGCCAGAGACCTGGAGTCCTGTCCCAGCCTTTATCTGTTTGCCTCTCCTGGGCTCTGAGGCTCAGTGTCCAAGTGTTCAAGCCAAGGATCTCTGTGTATCATCCGGTGGTGGGGGGGTGTCTGCTGCTAGTGCAAATGTCATCACAGCTCTAAATACAGGCTCCCCAAAGGGGAGACATGCCCAGGTTGTACAGGCACTACATGCCCTGGGTCCCAGCTCTGCCTGCTACACACTCTGGGTTTTTGTTTTGTTCTTTGCTTGTTTGTTTTTGGTTTTTTGAGACAACGTTTCTCTGTGTAGCCTTGGCGGTACTGGACTTGCTTTGTAGATCAGGCTGGGCTTCGAACTCACAGCGATCTTCCTGCCTCTGCCTCTCTGAGTGCTGGGATTACAGGCGTGCGCCACCACGCCCAGCTCACTCTTTGTTTTTAATCTGGGTTCTTCACACATGGTATCTTATTATTGCTCATGAAGCATAAAGGTGTTTCGTATGTAAGGGGCTCCGTGGACTTCTTCATGGCCACACAGGTTCCATGGGGAGCCACAATCGATGCCCATCCCTGACTCCTATGCTTGTCTCCCAGGCTCAATTCCCTGCTGTGAATGCTGCTGTAACTGTGGGAATCATTGTCACAGGGTGGGCTGCCTCAGATCACATTAGGGCTAATGAAGACTGAGCCTGGGGTGGGCAGAGGGTTCCACCTGCCTGGTCATCCTCCCTGGCCCCACCTCTCCCTCCAGTCTCTATAGTCAGAAATCCTCTCTAGCCTGCCAGACAGTAGGGCTGCACACACACTCCCATCCCGCCCCCTCACTCTGCCCTCCACCAGCTGTCAGTTTGCAGAAGATGGGAAGGAGGCGGCTGGGGGTGGGCACCTCTGCCACTGCCTGTGTGGGCTTGGAATGGGTGCCACGTGTTTAGCAACCATCTGGGAAGAAAAGCCATCTGGGAGAACTGGGGGATGTACCCACCTTCCCCTTTCACTCAGAAGGCTCCCTCTAAAGCAGGGGAGGATACATGAGGCATAAGAATTCATCCTCCCCCCAAAGCCTTGTGCAGATCACCTGCCTATGACTGTGGGGGCGGGAGGACGGGTAAGGGCTGTGGCTTGCTGAGGGGGTGAGGGTGAGAATGGGGGCTACCGCTTACTGAGGGCGGTGAAGGAGAGTGCTGTCGCATCTGGCGGTGGGGTGGGATGGGGTGAAAGCTATGTTAGGGTCATGACTCACTGAGGATGGCTACGATCGCGATGGCTACCAGGCTCAGCACCACCGCGATGATGGGGACCCCCACTTTCTTGAAGGTCTCCAGGGGCCTGCGGGGTTTCCGGTAGGAAGCGACATCTGCAAAGAGAACAAGACAGAGGGAGGAGTGTGCCGACAGCCCTTGGAACCCATTCCTGCCCCAAGGCCATAGTCTTCTGCCCTGGGCTTGTGTCTGGTGACAGTTTTGGTTGGTGTGGATTACCCCTGCAGGCAAAGCTGGGCTTTATGAACACGTGTTCGCTCCCCTCCCCTCCCTTGCCCAGGTTTTACTCTCATAACTGTTTCTCAAATGAGCTGGCAGCCCGTGCCGCCTCTCCTTGTCTTGCCCTAGCCTGTATAAGAAGGTGTCACTCTTGCTGTGTCTGACCTGTACCTGCCCTTGGAGGGTCCAAGTTCACCAGGCATGGACTTGGGCACTTACTGTAATATTTATGACATATTATCATCTATCCTGCCCCATTCTTGAATATATTTTAATTTTTAACCAATGCATAATTGTATCTGTGGGGTGTAGTATAACATTTCAACACACATAAGAAGTACATCATGATAAGATCAGGGTAGTTACTATGTTTGTTATGTAAGACATTTTTGTGCATGTGTTGGTAACACCCAGAACTCTCTCTCTCTCTCTGGTTCTTCTAGAACATCAAGTGTCATCAAGTGCAGTCACCTTCCAGTGCCATAGAACTTTAGACTTTACTCCTCTTATCCAGTTGTTTCTCTGATACATTTTTTTTTTTAAAGGACAGGAGATCAAGATCAGGTAGCCCAGGCTAGCCTCGTGTTCTGTTTGTAAACCGGGATGACTGTGCTATCCCTATCCTCCTGGTTCTGGCTTTAGAGGCATATGCCACTACTGCCACTGGTTTCGGCAGTGTTGGGGATGGAGCCCAGGGCTTTATGCGTTGCAGGCAAGTGCTCTACTGACTGAGCCACACCCCTAGTCCTCTGCCTTCATTTTTCGCCTCCCCAGTGAGGGTGTAGCAGAGGTTGACAAATACTTGTGAGTAGATGCATCATGATGGCCCTGTCTCCAAATTAGCCCAACACGCATCGAGTCCCCAGCGTGGTCCTTGTCTTTAAGAAGATCAGAGTCTGGGAAACAGGCCACAAGTGGCAGTCCACCAGGTGTGTGCTGTGCTAGAGACAACACCTAGGACGGCTTCCTAATCAGTTGGTCCTTTGATACAGGAAGAAACAGGGAACAGAGGCTCCGGGTCAGTTCAGACACAGGCATGGAGGGGTGCTGTGAGTGTCTAGTGCCCTGGAGCATGAGGGGGCTCAAAGCCTGTTGGGTAGTAGGACACCAGAGTCCTTTTGTGGAGATTTGAAAACCATAGTAGGCTTTGGCATTTGTTCAGGTGGCACTGATGAGCCATTGAATGTTTTGAACAAGAGGGTATGTGATCAGACTGTTATCTAAAAAGAGGATTCACTCACTCATTATCAGGGAGGAAGAAGGCTGGAGAAAGGGTAACAGGGAGTTTACAAAGAAGGCTATCAATGCCTGAAATTTGCAAAACGAAAAAACAAACAAACACACATTCCATTCACACAGTGTCATAGTTTGAATCTGAAACGACACAACAGGCTCATAGTTTTGAATATTTGGTCCGGAAATGGTGGAACTGTTTTGAAAACTTCTAGAAACTGGGAAGTTGAGGCTTAGCTGGAAGTTGAGGAGGTATTTTGGGGAAAGGGTCTACTTTTTTTTTTTTTTTTTTTTCCTACTTTTAAATTTCTTTTTATGTATCCCATTTTTCTCCAGCATCATGTGAATTGCTCTGCCACACTTCCCCAACTGCGATGGCCTGGAACATTTTGGAACTGGCTCAAAATGAGCCCGGTCTCCATGAAGTTGTTTGTGTCAGGTATATTGGTCACAGTGACACAAAAGAATACATGGCTACCCAAGGAGATGGAGCGTGACAAGGTTGTGAAAAGTTCTCAAATGGCATCAGAGACAGGTTCTGGGTCTTTTTGGGTCCCTTTCCTTCAGGCAATAAACTCAGCATGTGCTTGGGGCCTTTCTGCCAAGGGGAGCCGGGCAAGAAGCATGACCGCTTCAGAAACCTGGGAAGCAATAGGCGGACTATCTTTCTCTTACTGCTTCAGCCTCTCTCAGCCTTTCTTTCAAATCTTCTTCGGGTGAGCCCACCCTAGATCTTCCTGTTCAAGATGCAACCACCCCACATTTCCCATCCTCCCTCCTTGCTTGCTTTTCCCCCAAAGCCGTTATCATCTCTGACCTATTTTCTCAGACATTTTGCATGTTTTCTGTCTCCTCCCACCCCTTCCTGAAATGGTAATGAAGCCACCATGAAGACAGTGCCTTCTGTGCCCTCTGAGACTCCAGTGCCCAGAGCAGAGCTTGTCGCACAGCAGACACCCAACGAGTGTGCACAAAAAGGGAAACGGTCCATTCTTGGCTCTGTCCTGTCTGTCTCTCCCCAGGCTCTTACTTTATGCTACCTCAAATGGTGCTAGTCACATGTCTGGCTCTACCTGCTTTCCACTGCTCACCAGAAGCTGAGACCTCTGTGTACCAGAAGAGGCCTGTGCCTACAGCCGATGATGGCAATGACTGCTGACAAGAAAGCTCAAACTTTGTGCTTCCCCAGTGGAGAGATTTAACTGTATGGAGGCCCAGCACTGTGGATGTGAATATGACACAGCACTGCCTGCAAATTGTTATGACCTGGCATAAAGCAGGCTATCAATAATGCTAGCTGGTCCTGTTTTTAAAGCTCCCACAACAGGATTTATTCTGTTCCTGTGGCCACTGACACCTTGGTATTTTGTTCATTCATCCACGTGTGATTTGTTTATTGGACACCTACTTCTGAGGACACAAGGTCCATTTGTTTTTGTGGTTGGCTCGCAGTCTGTTGGGCGGAGTCACATGCCCTGTGTCCAGGCCCAAAGCCATGTCCTGGCTACTTTTTGGGAAGACCTGCTTCCCTCCTCTGGAAGGGTCATCCCCAGGAAGGAACTCAGCTAACGTTCATAAATTGCCTCCCTGCCTGCGGTTGTTCCTTCTGTCCATTTGTCCTGCCCCTTGCTTCTAGACACAACTTCCAAGAAAGTGGCTTTCTTGAGTCGTGAGATTCTAGATAGCCTGAGTTCAGCAGTGACATTGTTAGCCAGATGGCCTGGGCTCAGCTAAAATAATATAAGATTCTGGGAGGCTTGGGCCTAGCATTTGCCAGCTGAGTAAACAAGTTGAGAATTGCAGGCTGATAATAAGAACAAACTGAGGAGAACAAGTTAAAGATTCTCCATTAGCCTCTACCTCAACCCTGTCTCCAGAATTTACTACCTCAGACCCCCACGTACCTGAAAACTATCTCCCCCACTTGGTATTTACTATGACCCTCACGTACCTAAAAGCTATCTCCCCCACTTAAAATTTACTACCTCAGACCTCATTCACCTAAAAGGTCACCTATTGTTAGCCACCTAATAGCTAACCGCGGTTGTTAAGTTCTGCTTCTGTGAGAGGGTATTTAGACCCTCCACCATTACAGAACGGGGTCTTCCATCTCCACGGATCTTGGTGGACCCCGCACGTCAGCCAATAAATTCCTTTGCTTTTGCATCAACTTTGGACTCTGGGATAAACTCAGACAACTTGAGTTTAACAGAGTGACAACAGGGGTTCCTGTCAAGTTCACTTCCGGACTTCAGTGCTCTGAGCCTTCTAAGTGGTGTAATTGGCTTTATTTTCTGAGCCAAAGGGATTTCTCTGCTAGCTCAGTAGCAGCCTCCTCCTCCCCACAGTCACAGGGGAGGGGCAGGGAGTAGGGGAAAGGTGTTGGCGTTCCTGTGGAGAATGGACCAGTGCTGTTTCTGACCTCTGAGGCTCAGGAGCTCAGGTCCCTCCCCACTTCACCCCTGCTGTGGCCTTTGACTTAAATTGAGGCCTGGGTTAGACAGCCATCCCCTACCACCTGCCGCACAACCTCTCCTTTCCACCAGGTGCTCTGGTTTGGCAGTTCTTGGGTTTGTTCACTGGGTGAGGCACCGAAAGTGCCACAGGAAGCCTGGTACTCTTTGGGAACTCTGTGGTCTACTGTTCCATTAAAATTCAAAGCACAAAGGAAGTACTGCTTCTGCTCGCTGAGTTTTCCTTTCTTTTCTTTAATAACTTGCAATTCAAATAAGACGTTAACGTGCATGATTGGCATTGTCTTGAGTTTGTTCTTATTAATTTGTTCTTTGCTCTTTTGTTTTGCTGATGTATAGGCTATCAGATGTAGGTGTCGATGGTTTAAGAGACTATAATAGATGGGAGTAAAACTCTTAAAATTGGGAGTTTTCCATTTATTCACTTTTTTGTCTCCTTTAGTTAAGAATCCACAGCTATTCTCTTTCCTACCAGTAAAACACCAGTGCCCCGGAGTTCTTGGCGTGAACTCCATGTGTCGAGCCTAGGCTGCGCTACTGCTGCCGCCCAACTTCTGCACAAATTGTAGACAGGGAGCTACTGTTCTTGGTCTTTTCGACTTGCTGGTCATATTTCCTCAGAGACCAGGATTTTCTAGAACAAATCCTGGGACATATGAATACTTAGTACTTTTTGTTGAATGATGGATGCATGGATGGATGGATGGATGGATGGATGGATGGATGGACTGATGTCACACATAGCATTAGCACAGTGGCTGAGATTCAAAGGCCCAGGGACCTGAGCTTACCATGGCTGTTCAGAGGTTGGTCACTGTGTGGATCCTGCAATTGAAGGAAAAACAGCAAGTTGAGTGAGGGGACTTCTGAGATCTGGACTAGCAGTGCTCGCTTTCCAACTACATTCTCTTCCTGCTACGTCTAAGCTACAGGTTGAGATGAAAAATTCATCCATACCACATTTTGACCTGGCTCAACTGGTTTGCCACCTCAGAAACGATTGCCTGTGCTGGCTTGTTATCTGTATTGCTATCACCTTTTGTCAATTATTTGCTTATTTTTACATATATTGTATTTATGTAGAAACTTGAATAAAGGGGTACCGAAATGTTCAATAATACCACTGTGCTGCTCGCTGTCGTTACTCATTAGATAAATGCAAATTTAGGCTCTGGTGAACTCTCTCTCTATACTGATATCAGAATTGCTAAAATTAAAAGCACTGATAACATTAAGTGTTGATGAGGATGCAGGACACGGAACAACTGGGGTGTCTGTACTTGCTGGTGGGGTATAAACTGTAGGGGTGCTTTGCCTAAATCTACTGATACTAAATACAGGGCTGATTTATAATTTGATGGCTCAGCAGATCTACTGTGGGATATAAACACAAAAAAGAGGAGTTTATATGTATCGAGCAAAAACCTTGAGTTTTCACAGTAGCATTCTTCGTAAACCCCAGGGGTAGAGTAGCTAAATAAATTGTGGATTGTCTGCATAATAGAGTTTCAGCAATAAATAGGAATAAACTTCTTACAAGTACCCTTTTTATCTAAAACATTTTTATTTGTATGAGTGTTCTACCTGTGTGTATATCTGTGTACCATCTGTGTGCCTGGCACCTGTGAAGACCACAAGAGGGCATCCATTCACCAGTGCTCTTAACCACTGACCCACCTCTCCTGCCCCTTGCTGCTCTAGGCTGTTAGTTTGACTGGACTCAGGAATGCCTATGAGTGGCTGGGGATGGCTCAGTTGGTTAACTGCTTGAAGTTAATAAGTGTGAAGGCCTGTGTTTCGATCGCTCCCACCCACATATGACACTGTGTGTAGGGTGCACACCTATAATCCCAGCTCTGAGGAGGTGGAGACAGGCGACTCTTCCAAGACTTGCTGCCATCTAGTCTAGGAAATCAGTGAGCTCCAGTGCCAGGGAAAGATCCTGCACATCTCAAAAATAAGGTGGAAAGTAATCAAGGAAGACACCTCCCACATACTTCCACATACACACGATGCACACTTGTACACATGTGCACATACACACAAACATGTACATATACATACACAGAGATGCCTAGGATATGGTGAATCACACCTCTGGATATGTTGTGTTGACATCTCTGGATTGACTAGATCATTGGTACTTCATATAATGGATTAACTGATCGAAGGGTTCATAACACGATGACATTATTGGGGAATAGTAAAAGTTAAGGAGTAGGGGCCTCATTGAAGGAGTTAGGTCATGGAGGCCAGTCCCTAGAAAGTGAATGTATCTTGCCTTGACTTTCCCTTGTGTTCTTTTTCCTGTTGTAGTGTCCTAAGAAGTGACAGTCTCCACTACCCATCCCCTCTGGCCTAGGCACATGTGGCTAAGCCCTCTGAATCCATGAGTCAAATCAGTCTTTCCTCTTTTATATTGCTTCTGTCAAGTACTTCCTCACAAGAACATGAGAGTAACCAAACACAAAGCTAATGCTAGATGCAATGACATGGATGAACTCACTTCATGATGTAATGATGAAAGAACTAGACATGAAAAAAAGCATGTTTTGTACAATGACATTGACGTGGAATCAGAAGGTGAAGTCTGGGGCGTGAGGCGTCAGAACAGTGTTACTACTGGGAAAGTGAGGTGCCTATAGGAAGAGGCACAATGCGATGTTCTGGAATATTGAGAGACTTCCAGGTCTTGCTGTAGGGGTTGGCTACACGGCATTTATGTGTGTTAGACCCTCACTGTGAGGTGTATTTTAGATTGGAATCATTTGCTGTATGTGGATTATACCTAATAAAGTAGGAGAGCCCAAACAAAAGTCTACTAGGACCCTGGGCATTTCTGAGAGTGTGGCCTTAGTTCCGCACTGGCACATGTGCACAAACACATGCACAGGCAGTTCTTGTGTTTGCTCACTCGCATCCCACGTGCACTCAGTGTGTATAATATACACAACCACAGAGAATCAAACGTGGGGGCTGCTTATACAACAGCTCACATGCAATATACACTTCCTCCTCTGTTCTGCAGGCAAGGGCCAAAGAGAGGGTGATGTCCAGGGTCCCTTTCTCTGAACCCTCTTTAATCTCTTGAGCAGCTCAGAACCTTCCAGAACCTTCCTGATCCTTCTTTCCTTTCAGGTCTGGTGGAGGATGGGGAGTCTGCGAGCTCTGTCTGAGCTTTAATCCTATACCCAGTACTGTACTGAGGTCATGGATACCGGTGGGGATGGGAGAAAGTGGCAGAATCCTATACATGTCCTATTGGGGACTTTTCTGGTCTCGCTTGGGAGTTCTGGATGTGTGCAAATCCTAAATTGGTTACAAGGACATACCTGGGTACTGCCTGCTGCCCTGGTTAAACATGAGAGTCTCAGTGACGGGAGAGGAGCTCCTTTCTGCCTGCTCTTTCTTCCACATTCAAGTCTGCGATCTGCTGGAGGGGGGGGGGGTTGCCTGGCTTTGCCCTTTGATGGCATTAGGCCTTAGCTTGCTGGCGCAATAGTCTGTAGGGGCTGAGTTGGAATGCAGGCTCTGCTTCCTATTGACTGTATACCGTTGGGCAAGAAATGAACCGAGCCTTCTTGTGGGGAGTGCCATGCTCACACTTGGCAACCTTTTCCTCCCTTCTCATCCTCTGTGCTTTCATGGTCCTTCTTTGTTTGGGCAGTCTCCATTTCTCTGTCTCTTTCTGTTTCTTTCTTTTTTTTTTTAAATTTAAGATCTCGATTTACATTGGCAAATAACAATTGTATTGGGCTCTTTTCTTGCCTTTGTATCCTTTTTTTTTTTTTTTTAGATTTTTTTATTAATTTATTCATATTACATCTTGATTGTTAGCCCTTCCCCTGTTTCCTCCCATTCTTCCCTCCCTCCCATTTCTCCCCTTCTCCCCTCCCCTATGTCCGTGACCTAGGGAGACCTCCTCCCCCTATACATGCTCTCAGAATATCAAGTCTCTTCTTGGTAACTAGCTATCCTTCCTCTGAGTGCCACCAGGTCTCCCCATCTGGGGGACATGGTCAGAAAAGGGGCACCAGAGTTCCTGTGAGAGTCAGATCTCACTCTCCACTCAACGGTGGAGAGTATCATGTTCGTCGGCTAGGTCTTGGTAGGGGTTCGAAGCTTACTGCCTATATTCTCCTTGGCTGGTGCCTTAGTTTGAGGAGGACCCCAGGATCCAGATCTGCCTGTCATAAAGTTCTTCTTGTAGGTTTCCAGGACCCTGTGGGTCCTACAATTTCCTCTTTCTTCCATGCTACTCTTGCCTAAAGTCTCAATCGGATATCCTCTCCTCTGACCCACTTTCTTGGTAAGTAAAGATTTTCATGGTACGTATCCCTTGGACTAGTGTTTTGATATAAGTGAGTATATACCGTTTGTCTCTTTTTGCTTCTGGGTGTACTCACTCATTATGATAATTTCTAGATCAATCCATTTGTCCACAAATTTCAGGAATTCCTCGTTTTTAATAGCTGAGTAGTATTCCATCGTGTAAATGTACCACAGTTTCTTAGTCCATTCTTCTACTGAGGGACACTTAGGGCCTTTGTATCCTTAATGGTAAGCATCTGGCTTGTGCCTACAAAAGACTGAACTGATCTCTGGACTCCGCTCACCTCAGGCTCTCTTTGGTCATCTCCAGGCTGGTTGGAGGGGATAACTGTGAGGATGAGGATGAGAGGGGGTCAGACCACTGCCTCTGTGGATGTCTAGTCAGGAGATAACAATACCAACAGCAATTTACACCTGGCAGGCAAAGCCATTCCATTTTAGTCAGGTCCAGATTAAAAAGGAATGAAACCAAGTGTGTGGTCACCGTGGTGGTCAGCACTAAATAATGGCCAAAGTAAACAGGTCCACGAGGAATGTCCGTACTATGCCAGGCATCGCAGCAGACTGGGACAGATGCCCAAACAAGACAACTGAGGGCTACATCCCTTAGAGGGCCTGGGGAGGATGGACTACAAATAGATAATAAGCCAGAAAAAAAAAAAAAAAACCCCACCCACAGGGTTGGGGGAAAGCTGCAGAGGAAAGTTGGTTAAGAAGAGAGAGTGTTTAGATGAAAAAAGAGCAAGGGGTCAAGGGAAAGGGTCAGAACAGTTGGGGAGGGCCTCTCTGGAGAGGCCACATCTGAACTGTGACTTGAACGACAGAAGGGGATCAGCAATCAGGAGCAAGTGTGGTGTGATGAAGGAGCTGCACAGAAGTAGGCAAGGTCGGAGGGGAGGCAGGGGTACCAGGGAAGGAGACAGTCTGTGTGTTTGCAACATTAAGATGATGGATGTGCTTTGCAAGTGGGCGATGCCCTTGGACTTTGGTTAACCTGTGTCTGGTGAGATGTAGAAGAGTAGAGGAGGTTGTAGGATATAAAAGCATCCATGCAGTGGGCCTTTTCTGTCATTCTTTTTTTTTTTTTTTACTCTATCTGTGTGTACACACCTGCATTAGTTGAGGCAGGTAGGATGAATTTCTTCTCTTTCTTTCTTTCGTTCTTTCTTTCTTTCTTTATTTTTATTTTTATTTTTGCTAATTTAATGGGCATTGACTGTACCCATGATGGGCAAGGGATTATGGTAGAGGCCCAGACACAGAGGGGGGAAAAAGTGCAGTCTACACCTGTCTGGGCCTTAGCTGCTTATTTTGAGCTGAAATGGCCTGGTACTTCTTGGTGGGCAGTGTCACCAGCTGCTGGCTGCTTAGTTGTGGAGGCACAACACATTGCACTCACTGGCAAACAAAAGGCAGGAAGAGTGAGTCAAGTCAAAACTGCAAGGTGTAGTTTCATGGAACTGTGACTGTCCTGTTAGTCATCGCATCTAAAGTCTTTCCTACAGTGCATGGGAGAGAGTGGGGATTGAATAAATCATGTCAAATGAGTAAATTCATGAGCCTAGCTCAGTTTTAAGAACTGGCCTTGGGCCAGTCTTTAAGAATTTGCCTGTAAATACAGTCACCCAATAAAATATTACACTGAATTAAAAGTAAACCAACTACAAGGTACATCAAATAAAATGGAACATTAGCAACTGAGTAACAAGGGTAAACTCTCAACAGGTTCCATATGGCTCAGAATCTCTTCTGTGAAGAAGCAAAGGGTGGTGCCTAGCTCAGTAGAGTGCATTTAACAGGGTTCCTTGGATAGTAAATAGGTGAGGACAATTTTTGTTAAATTAATAAGCAAAAGAGACTTGCCCACCTATTTCAGCCAGGGCATGGGTGTGCATGAGAGAGGTGAGGAGGGAATCTCAAGATGACAGAGGTTACCCCAGGCCTCAGTTTCTGTGTGGACTTACGGAAGCTTACTTAATGAGTTTCTGATGACTCCAGTGTGGATCAGTAGTGAAATGTTCTTACAGCTCAAAGGCATGGATGAGCCAACATTGTGCACTCAGAGAGAAACCAAAAGGCTGTCCCTTGCCTATGCTGAGCAATTTGAGGAGCTCGGCTTGTGTCCCCATGGTGCTCTGTGGTAGCCTGTAAATCTCTCATCTAGTGGCTCCTTCTCTGCCCTTTCTTGAAGCTTCTGGACAAGCATCTCAGACAGCGAGACGTTGGAAACGTGAGGCTGTTGAACTTCCAGGAAGCAGAAATGTTGCCGATCATGCGTCAGCGAGGCAGGGGTGCTTTAGGGCTGTGGGTGGCAACTGGGGGGCCATCAGTGTCAGAGCCTTTCCAAGAAGAACAAAAGGAGGAACCGAAGGGCAGCTCCATCCAGCTGAGATATGTGGGTACTACGTGGGTACTCAGATCCCACCATACCCCAGCACTGGCAGGTACAGTAGTGGTGAAGGATGCAGAGACGGAAGGGTCTCCGGAGGCCATTCTAGGCCACTCTCCCTGAAGCCAGACAGATACCACCTCAGAGTCAGCAGAAGAGGGAATGCTGAATAACAACCAAAGACCAATCATGGTTCCTTCTTCATTGCTGGAAATACCGTTGACCATCCTCAGCTTGAACTTAACCTCTTGAGCTGCTCACAGTGACTATGGTCCAGTCCCTGTATGACCC
Source organism: Acomys russatus (assembly GCF_903995435.1). NCBI lineage: Eukaryota > Metazoa > Chordata > Mammalia > Rodentia > Muridae > Acomys > Acomys russatus. The sequence continues at coordinate 36,818,159 of NC_067150.1, forward strand.
AAGCGAAGGATCGAGTCTTCCCCCTTCTCTCAGAGCTGCTGGCTGGGGCCAGGCCACCTGCTTTGTCGATTCAGACTGTACAGAGCCCCTACTGGTGAGTCTCACTCAGCCCATGTCCAACTTAGGGCTCACTTGGAACAAAGCTTTTGCTGGCTGGAGTACAGCTAAAGGTTGAGGATTCCCAGACAGCTCAGTGCCCAGGCGGGGACAGGACAGCGGTAGAAATTGATGGTTGAAAAATACATGCCATTACCTGGTCAGCTCAGAGGATCTTCCTGCCTTGTTTTCCAGTCAGTCGCTTTAGCAAGAGAACGGATTAATCCAGAATCCACCTGTGAAGGCTGAATATTGGACTTGCACTTGCAACATCTTCCTTTCAAAGGTGGTAGTATATTTAATCTCTGGAAAGCCTCAAGATGGTCCACTTCACAGAATTGAAAGGCAAAGTTCATATCCACAAAGTGGGCGTCTGTGGTTTCAAAGCAAGTAAAGGGCAGACCCAGCTCTCCGGCTTGGGCTTCTGGGTTTCGGGGACTGCTGTTTTAATTTCCCGGAAGTATCAAGGACCTGGGTGGTTAAGCGTCCTTCTGGGATAGTGCTCCCTTTTGAGTCTCTACCCTCCTGCGCCATGGCCTTGTTGCTTGTGCTCAGCCTGCAGTCAACACGCTGAGGAGGTCACCCTCAGGAGCGCCACAGCTCTTCCATGGGTGGTAGGCACAGAGCCCTGGACTTGCTCCTGGCTTTGCCAAAGCATCCATGAGTGGTGATGGGATACCAGGTGGCTTTTGTTTTTAAATTCTACAGAGAAGCCACAATGAACCAGCTAAGGGGCTGTGAGTTCTCACTTGCTGTTCATCTTGGATACTCCTCCTAGTTTCTATGAATACTGGGTCCCCATCAAGCCACTGGGGACTGTCTTTCAGACATGAGGAAGCACTTGACTGTTTCACAGTGGAAAGGTCAGAGTCTCACTAGCCAGTGATGAAGGGGTCCAAGGAACGAGCCGACCAGCTCTGCGCCTTGCTCTTCCTCTGCAGCACAGACATAGCCTGGCGTCAGGAAGAGGCTATCAGGAACAGAGCTGGAAGAGTGGTGTGAGGATGCGGAAGACAAGGCAGAGCACCGAAAGGCTGTTTCTCTGGCTTTGTTCTTCTCTGTGGCAGCTTTGGGATCCCATGGGAAGGGCTCTGGCTTTCCTTGATCTCAGAGGGAAACCTTGGAGCTAAAGATGCTGCTGTTGCCAGGTGATGGATAAACAGACCCTCTGAGGCTCTTAGTTTATATGGTTAGGTTGCTGAGGCCAGTGACAGGGTGACAGGGGCACCCAAGGGAGGGGTGGGGACTGCTGTCTGAGCAAGCCAAGAGACCTGAGGCTGCTCACAGTTAGCAGGTAGAGCGAGGCTTGCCACAGCTAGTTCAGGTGTTCGGGAGGGCTCTCTAGGTGGCCTTAAACCACTGTGATCCCTCAACCTGCACCCAACCTCAGTCCTACTGCCAGAGGGCATCTGCTCCCACCTGCAGCTAGGCACACAGTTTGATGCCTTTATCGGGTTGGAAACAAGACCTCATCTCTTGGGTGCCTCCACAATGCCAGGTAAGGTTTACAAGGAGGGGTTATTGAGGGGCGCTTCATGATGGGGCCAGGGAAGGGCTGGTGTGGTGCATCAGTTTAAAGTGCGTGCAAGGTTTCAGTGGCAACAGCCATGTTGGCTTCCAGGCAGTCCCTGCCTTGAACCTCTGTTTTCAGGATGTCTGCCCAGCAAAACAGGCTAGGCACCAGCTCTCACAAGTAGGAGAAGCAGTCTCTACCTACTGTGGGTACCGGCTATCTTTTAACCTAAACCTCAGCCTGGCTGCTACATTAGAAATCACTGTGTCTTGTAATAAACCACATAGGTGCTGACCTGCTGGCAATTTGAGTGGAGAACTTTACCCATTCCATGGTATAATAGTTCCAGAGCAAGGCCTGGGGAAGGCGGGAGGTGTCAGGTGGCCCACCTTTATCCTGCTCCCAGCCTGCTGTTCAGTCCCGTCATTTAAGAATCAACCTTTGTATTCAGCAGGACAATAAGAAGGCCAAGAGTGAGGCATTAGTGCAGGCCTCTTGGGAGGGGCTGACTGTAGACGCCCTGGCTTCCTTCGGAGGCCTTTTGCTCCAGGTGGCTCTGCCCTGAGCTTACTCTTGCACAATGATCCCCAAACCCAGGGAAAGCAGTCGCCTTTCTCCTACATCTCTCAACTCTTGGCTGTTCTATTTTGCAACTTCTTGTCTGGCCCAGGTCCACCTAGGTCTACTTTCTCTTTCTAGAAGAGTCAGATGAAAAGGAGGTGGCTCCCCATAGATACTCAAGGACAGTGTTTGGCCAGCAGCGCGCGCGCGCATGTGTGTGTGTGTGTGTGTGTGTGTGTGCGTGTGTGTGTTAGGCCACACAGGTCAGACTTCCAACCTGACATGGACTCTTGGATGCTTGTTCTTTGGAGGGCTGATGGATACTAGAGACTAGACGAATTCTCTCAACTGTGTAAACCAGGTAGCTGCTACCCGCAATGCAGTCTGATGTTTATAAAATAATTCCACAGAGTTGATTCTATTTAAAAACAAAGGAACAAGCAAACTTCCTTTGTTGGTCCGGAGCTGTCCCTTAAACATTAAGGGATGGGACGTGGTGGTAAGGAAAGAGGGAATTTGGTATAGAGGGTCTGGCTCCTCTGCTGAGCTGCTAAGCAATCTTGGGCAATTCTCTGTGTCTCCTGGGCCCAGCTTCCCTCTTTGCAATGTGAACATGAATCTGCTATTCTGATATGACTGACAAACACTCCCCCTGCTGGGGGCCAGCACCTTTCCAAGTCCACTGGGACCTCAGCCGGTCCTCTCATGATCCCCTTGGATGCTCTCTGTGATCTAAGAGGTCTCAGCTGCTCTGGTGGGGGTAGGGGTCTGCTGTATGGATTCTTCCTGAGAATGCCAGTGGTTCAAGCTCACCAATGAGGCTCCCTTCAAGGGCAGAAGGGAGCAGTGGGCTTTGCTCTGAATGCCTCAGGGATAACCAGCCTCTGGCGGATCCCTGGCTGCTGCCATTCATCTGCCCGCAGAAGACTCAGTGACTCCTTGATGGCTTTCCTGGGAACTCTGAACTCTAGAGCCTATAAATAGCATTCTGGTGGCGCTTCCGGGACATCTCTGCATTATTACTTTGTGGTTGTATAACCTGGCGTTCTTCTCCCACTCTCCTGCCCACTCATATAACTCTTCAAGTGCTCCGGGAGCTTCTCCTTGCTGTGATGCCACTGTCAGAAGAGGTGCTTTGACAGTGGATGGATCACAGGCCTTGGCATCCTGCCACCTGGGTCTGAAACCCACCTTTGTACACAATTTATTCTACCATCGAGGGCCTCAACTTTATGTGGATATTAGAGAGCGGGGGAGAGGGGTCAGGGAGGGGGGATTAATAAATCTTCCTTCTAATGAGCCCCAAATATTCATGACCTATAGCACCTGGCCTGGAGCAGAGTGCAGTAACTGTTAACTGTAATAATACTATTTTATTCAACCGGAAAGGCACTGATCAGGGCCTGGAGACCCAGCTATACACAAGAGGCAGAGTTCTTGTGCCCATGAGCAGACATCCTGCTACTGTTCTTAATAACTATCAACAATATTTAAATAGGGCCTGGCAAGTGCCTGACAAAGGAGACACTTGGGAACTATTCGTTATTAACCAGTAAGCTTCGTAGAGCATCCGGCATGGATGTGACAGGTGCTGACCTGCTATTTTGATGGCTTCATAAGCCAAGGAGTCTGACATCAGGAGGGCAGACTGTGGACTAAGAGCATCTGCAGAGAGTAGCCAGGGCAGTGAGGGGACCGGAACTGACTGACGTCAGTGCTCTCAGAAAAGGAGGTAGCAGATGCAGGTCAGCGAAGCAAAGACAGACAGAAGGACAAGCGAACATGGTCATTCAAAGCAACTGAAGAACGAGGCCAAAGAGGATTCTGAGTAAAATGGGGTTACTTCAGGAGCCCTTTAGGCAGAGGGAAGATTGTTGTAACTAGAAGCACTTTCTAGAAGGGTGTGTGTGTGTGTGTATGTGTGTGTGTGTGTGTGTGTGTGTGTGTGTGTGTGTGTGTGTGTGTGTGTGTGTGTGTAGGAGCTGGGCCATGGAGGAGCTTCTCAAGCAGACAGAGGCAGGCCCAGATGTGGCTTCTAGAGCTTCTTGAATCCTTGATTACGAGGCAGAAACTTGCTGGTCTCAAATTCATGGCTGTCCATCTGCCTCAGCTTCCAGGATGCTTAGATTACAGGCGTGAACCACTATACCTGGCCTAGCGTTAAATCAGTTTTTCCTGAGCAGTCTAGGTGTTGAACTTGGTCTCAGCCTTCCTGAAGGCTCAAGCTGATTAAGCCCAGGGTCGTGTGTGTGTGTGTGTGTGTGTGTGTGTGTTTCCCACTACCTACCTCTGTGATCTCTAGCATCTTAAGAAAGGCTGGAGTCTCCGCAAGAACCCACACCCTTCCCTTCCCCCAGTCTCTTGTGTTAGTGTTTTCACCTCACTCACACTTTGCTACAAAGTCCAGCAGCATGGAGGTAGTGAAATGGGGGTGCCCCAGTCCTTCAGTGGCTTGAGGAATGCCAAGTAGTGGTCCCATGGGGTCTGCAACCTGAGGGAGATGAAGAGTTTGGGCATCTCAGCCGTGCCTCTGAGAGGCCAAGTGACCCTTCTCAAGTCAAGGCATTTGGCTTCTCTGCATCTCCATCTCCTAACTTCCAAGTCTCTGAGAGCTGGTGTCCCACTCAGAGGGAGAGGCTACATCAGGGTGACACTTGAGCCACAGGGGGCTGTGCTTCTTGCATCAAGTTAGACGTGAGAAGTCAGAGGCTGTGGCTTTTGTATGGCATCGGTTGCTCCAGCTCCTCGGAATAGGCCAGCGGGGATGCCAAGTGGCTATGGATAAAGGGGTCCCAGTTGAAAGTACTATGGTTGTCCCCTTCTTGGTGGCATCTCTGGGTGAAGGAGGGTTGTGTCCTTCCTGGATGAAGGGAGCCGTTTAGCCCTGCTCCTTCTGTGCAGCTTGGGAACCAAGGGTCTAGACCCTCCCCTAACCTCCCGCGGTCTCTTTAGAACCTTGTCTGTGGTAGCCACTTATGTACCCACATGAGTAGTGGAGAAAGCAGTGCAGGCAGACAGTAGTGGAGGACACTGAGACCACAGATGGCGCACCGAGCATGGGTGTCTCCGTCCCACCAGAGGGCAAAGCCCAGGCAGAGGTGCACCATACCCAGACCCCTCGGCACCTGGACAGACGTCCTCATTCTGTCACCTGCTTCCTCCAGAAAGTGTTCCTTCACCTGCCACCTAAGAATTTCCATTTGCACGTGGATTAGACTAGGAAGTGGAAAGTACTCCGGACTCCAGCAGGCATACAGCTAAATACATCACAGGGGGATCGCCACACTGTCTCTGCTTTACTCTCCCAGTTCCTGTTGCTGGGGTTTTCTAGCCAACTCAGGCCTGTCCTTCCCTCACCTGTTTTCAGGGTCAAATATACTTTTATTTCTTGGAGGATTAGGCAGTTTTAAAAGTTATATTTAGTGAACGTTGCTTTCTCTATCACCCAGATTAGAATCTGGTTACAAGGGATTTGGTTTCGGATCATTTATGCATTCAGTCCTCACGCACTCGCACACTGACTCACTCATTCACTTGTTTGCTTACTCACTAACACACATCCATCTGGGGCCTATTCCAAGCCAGGCCTGTGCTATCTGAAGTTAAGAAGACAGAGGCAGGCCTCGTCAGCAGGAAGCTCACAGTCCAGTGGTGGTCAGTTTAAGCACATTTCAGACATGGGGAGTTCACTGCCTCAGGGAGTCACTGGGAGGTTGAAGTGTTTTATTGAGGCTGATGTTTGCATTTGGGCAAGACGGAAGGTTGAACTGAAGAGGTACTTGGGAAATCTGAGGCCTAGGAAGACTCTCAGGCCTGAGGATTTGTGCCTCCGGCTGTCCTCGGGCTTTGGGAAGCTTGTCCAGACCCTTTGTGGGGTCTGTTTTCCTCAGCTCTTCTTATACCAGCTCTTCCCCATCTCGCAGCCTCTGTCCCTCTTCAGCGCTCTCTGACTCTGTAAGACTGAGCCCTGGCACTCTTGGTTCCCTACTCTGCCTCACAACGGCATCACAGTGAATTACGCCCTGCTCCGTGGTGCGCTTGTCTGATGACCCTCCAGATGTGCTTGTTCCCACCTCCCAAGGCGTCCCAGGGCCTGGTGCTGACGAGGCAGGCTGTGCTAGTGTACAAGGAGTGGACAGAACCAGATACTTGTGGTCGTGCCTGATAGGAAACACGGTCCTTTGGAGGGAGACCACTCAGTGGATGGCCACTAAGGCCCTTCTCCAGCCTTGTGACCTTTCTGCTCCCTATACTTTTTGCTCCAGCCATAGCGTGCTGTCCCTTGTCCCTGCACTGCCATTACTAGTCTCATGCAATTCCCTCTATGTAGATACCTTTCCTACCTTCTCTGCCTGGGGAGAGCTGCCTCATCCTTCAAGGAGTTCAAAGCAAGCATTTTTTCTTCTGGGATAGCTTCCAGCCACCCTGGAGAGATCTGCCTTTTTTAACTCAGTACCTTGTAATCTCTCTTTTGCGAGTGCCTCTGAGGCAGTACCTAGACATTGTCTAAACACTCCCCACCCCTTGCCAAATAGCTGGTCATAGCCCAGGCTGGATTATTTAAGAGCAGCTGGCTAACTGGAGCCGCAGTGACATCAGGTTGTCGTCCCCCCGGCCCCCCCCCCCCCCCCCCCCGTAGAGAGGCAGCTGGGAAAGCGGGGATGAAGAGAGGATGTTGGATGTTCTTGGTACTCTCAACCAGGCTCTGACTCTTGCTGAACCCTCAGTTTGCCACCCCAAAGCCAAGGATGACATCACCAGAATGGAGGGCTCCCAGACTCTGTGCTTCAGTCTAAGGGGGACCTCCACATGCTACCAGGCCCCTGTTTCCAGCAGACTGGCCTGTTCAGTTGCCACGGTCCTCCAGCCACGCCTACAGAATACTTTGGGGCTACATAGGCAAGAAAGGGAGACAGTGGGGATCACCTTGAAGGGTTGAGACTGACCTCAGGCATTAGGCTCTTGCCTTGTTTGACTAATAATCCCCTCTTCTTCTTCTTTGGAGCATGGTGTGTGCTTAGGACTTCCTGAGTAGTAATGAATCCTGGCCAGGTTATTTGGTCAGGGTCCATCCCCAATTTCCCCTTTAGTCTTAGCCGCAGAATGTATATGGCACATTCCTATCCAGGCCACATACCAGGCCCTGAGTTTGCCCAGGACAGGTGGCCCCACTGTAGCTCTCCCTGGACATAACCAGCAGAATACATTCAAGGGAAACCATTGTTAAGATGCAGCTCCAAGCCGGGCATGGTGACACATGCCTTTAAACCCAGTACTCGGGAGGCAGAGGCAGGCAGATCACTGTGAGTTCAAGGTCAGCCTGGTCTACAAAGCGAGTCCAGGACAGCAAAGGCTACACAGAGAAACCCTGTCTCAAAAAACCAAAAACAAACAAAACAAAACAAAAACAAAAGACACAGCTCCATGCAGGACTTCAACCAGCTCTGACAGGGAGAGGCAAGAGGATGGAGGGGAGGAGCAGGGAGGGCTTAGCCTGCCCATGGGTTACCCAGTCCTCTCCTGTGAACTGAGAGCTAGTCTCATCCTGGCCTCATCAGTGGGAAAGAACAGATTGTTCCACACAGGAAGCTTAGTGGTTTGCTCAGGTTCAGAGTCTAGCACTTTTCTTCTGCAGTCTAGCTGTCCTGTTGCCTGCCTTTGCTTCATAACGCTGGGCCCAACCCTGCACCCACCCTGTCCACCTGCCTTCCCCTCATCAGCAACACCTAGCTTTCAGTCCTTGGTGGCAACCGGGCAGGGTGAGACGTGGTTTTGGCTGTCACTTCCTGGAGTGGGTTAGTTGTTCCTTACAATCTCTCATTGGCTCAGGCTTCCTGGTTTACAGAGCCTAGTCACACGTGTTGGTTTGCTGAGCCTCTCTACTCACCCTGTGTATGTGTGTGTGTATATATGTGTGTATGTATATACACACACATACATACATACCAGAGGTTTTGTGAGCCACACTGTTTCCTTTTTCCTTTAGACAGAGGTGAGGAATGAGTTAAGCCTTCGGTGAGACTAAAGTCTCAAGACCTCACAGAGAGCTAGCTAGCCCTTTGGTCTTCGGGTGTACAGTAAGTTTTGTTCATGTTAGCTGCTTCAGGAGTGGCGCTCTTGTCAGCAGCTCCTCCAAGAGGTAACCCAGAGCCTCTCAGTGCCACTCAGCACTGGCTCACAGTCAGAAGGCTGTCACTGCTCCTCTCCCCCATATTGGCCTTTGGGGTAGGGATGGGGCACTTCTGCACAGGACCACCTCTGATTGGGTCACAGGTAGCTGGTACTTCAGTCCCATCTCTGGTCTAGTACAGGCAAGGCAGTCCCTGGCACTCTGCCCTCAGGTTGGCACGAGCATGTTGCCAGACTTTTTACTAGAAGGTCATTGGAAGTGTTGGGGTAGCAGTACCCATTTTTTTGGTGGGGGGAGGGCAGCTACTTCCTCCAAACTTTTTGTTTTAGTGCTTTAGTAATTACTGAGGATTGGAGATTCAAGAGGCACTGGCTCCCACCTTAGGCCTGGTGATTACCTCTTCCCCTTTCTGGTCCTCAGCTGTGCCCTTTGAAAGGACAAGCCAGCAGGAGAAGATGCTATTGATACTCATGGAGGAACTGTTAGCATACTGCCCCAGTCTGCCTAGCAACCTATGGTGTCATTACCCACTTGTCACCAGGAGTATATAAAAAGACAAACCCATCTTATCTCGTCTCTCTCTCTCTCTCTCTCTCTCTCTCTCTCTCTCTCTCTCTCTCTCTCTCTCTCTCTCCCTCCCTCCCTCTTCCTGTCTCTCTTTTTCTTTCTGGCATACCCCTACCACTATAATAAACTTCTCCATATCATATCTGTTGCCTGGCATCTTATTTTTTAATCATTGCAGGAACAGATTAAAAAGACCAAACAGAAGAGCCCCACAAACACCCCTGATTGTTTTGGGGGCATCTCTTTCCTGTTTTCTTTTAGAAAGACAGGAGTAATTTTTCTCAGGGACTGTCTGAGGGCCACTGTGACACCAAGGTAGCCCTTGCCTTTAAAGAAACCATGACATCCTCCTGCAAACACACCCAAGACAGTACGCAAAGAAACAAGCATGACTTAGGAGCGACTGGCACAAGAGGCTGGGTGGTGTAGCCTCTTTTTTAACCTAGAAGGTGTCATAACACCCTCACTTAATGGGTCCTCAGGCTACTTGACCAGCCCTTTATGGACAGCTGCCCTCCCCAGCCTGAGGGCCCCTCTACTTACCATGCTGCATCGGTGATCCTCCGAATTCTCTCACAGCCTGGAGCTAGATCTGTGAGCCAAGGCAGCAGGAAGGAGTCCTCAAATGAGCCTCATTAGCCGGCAGCTCAGAAAGCCCTGGTCAGCACTGGCCAGAGGGGGCCCAGGTGCAAGGCCGGCCTTGCTCCTTGATGGCCAGCATTCTCTTCCTCCTCTTCCTTCCCAAGTCAGCTACCTCCTACTGCTGTATCCAGGAGTGACTCTGGGAGGACTATGGGGATGGTCAGTTCCTACAATCTAACTGGAGAAGTTGCCAAACTGGAATGGTTATACACCTTGTAACCTGATACACAGTCGTAGGGGTTGGGACAACACCTGGAGTCATTCATAGGCCATAGAACCAGTGACACACCTAATGTGTGACAAAAGCCTACCCACTTGAATGTCTTTCATCCAACCAGGAGGGCGGGAGGGAGGGCATGGACTGGAGCTAGGTAATGGCACACAACTCTTTCTCTCCCTTTTGGTTGTGTGACTCTGACCATGGGGGTGTCTTTGCTTGGGGTTGCAGGAAGTGGAGAGAGTAGATTACTGGCTTGGGTCAGGCAGCAGGATTGTGTGTGTGTGTGTGTGTGTGAGCTCATGTAGATCTCTTTCCTAAAATGTGTTTTTTTAATTCCCCAATCCCAGAGTGAAGCTGATGCAGGGTGCAGGGCAAAAAGAGCAGCCTACCTGAGGGTGTCCCTTTCAAACTGTTTGGAACTCTCCAGTGTGCAACAGGTCCTCTCCTGCACAGGCTCATTTCTGATTCAGGTTCTGCCACGCAGGATGGTTGGAACCACCCTAGATCAGGGGCTATAGTAAATGGAAGTCAGACCATACAGCTGGGAGGGACCTGGGCATTTACAGAATCCTTGGAGCAAAACCTACCATGGCATAAAACCTACATTAAAAATGTAGACTGTGTTCTGTTTTGCATCTGATTCCCCCAGGAGAACAGTCTTGGCTCCTCCATTTAGCAATGCACTTCCATGCGCCCTCTCTTTAATTCTCATAGTAGTAGCCTTGTAGAGAACATTTTGTCCGCTGAGGGTGATGGAGAAGTTTCTGACAGCACAACAATGGTGGTGGGAGCCTGGGTCCTCTCCTTCTGCCAGTCAGACACATGGGCTGCTATCCTGACGCTACAGAGGCACCAGAACACTGCATATATGGTTGGGGTTGGTTGGCTCGCTGCTATTGCCAATGCTGAGTACCCTCGGGTCCATCTGAGGCCAACCTACAGGGTCTTCAGGGCTTTCCAGAGTCCACGAGGCTCTCACTCTTCCCCAGCCCAGAGCATAGACCTTTAGAGCAGGAAGTTTGGGGCAGGGGGATGACTTTAGTAGTCAGGCCCCTCCTTTTCAAAGGAGACTTTCAGTAGCGGGGCAGTGAGAGGCCAGTGGGTCACTTGCAAGCCAGGCCTTCCTTGTTTGGTTCCTGTCTGAGCCAGGATAAACAACTGACCTAATGTTTCTATTTCCTCACTCAGTGCTCAGGTGAACCAGGAAGGAGGCAGCTGCCCAGGCAGGACTGCTGCAGGGCAGGGCTGGTGGCAGGGTGATTGCGCAGTCCTCCCAGTTCTGCCTCTGGCTCCAGCTTCCAGATGATTCTGGGAATCTGTGCAGAGTCCTGGGAAGGAGGCATGTGAGCAGGACTGGGTAGGCTGCTGTGCCACTCAAAGGAGGAGACGGAGACACTGTGGTCTGCAGAAAACAGCCTTTACCAGGTGTTTTTAGTGGGATGCCTCAGCTTTTTTGGGATATGTGTTGGGGGTGGGGTCTCTTGTAGCCCAGGCTGGCCTCTAGCTCACTGTTGTAGTCCAGGATGACAAGAACTTCAGATCTCCTTGCCTTTCTACCTCTTGAATACTGAGCATACGGTGTGCACCATAACTTTTGGTTTACGCAGTGCTGGGGATTGAACCCAGGGCTTCGTAAGTGCTAGGTAAGCTCCCTTACCGACCGAACTACATCCCTGGCTCCTGCCTCTCCTTTAGGTTTTCTGCTTGCTTTTTCCTCTTCCTTTCTCATTCTAGACTACTTATTTGTCCTTTCTTCTCCCGTTCAGCAGATTTTCTTCTTCCTTCCAGAAAGAAGGGTTTCAGAAGGATATTCAGATTGTTATATTTTTTTGTGAGTTTTTGTGTACACACACACACACACACACACACACACACACACATACACACCTACCTTCAAAATATGTAAGCTTCAGGGGGCTGAAGAGATGGCTTAGTGAAGAGTACATACCAGTTCTTTCAGAGGACCTGAGTTCAGTTCCTAGCTCCCATGTTGGGCAGCCCACAACCACCTGTGCTTCTGGACTCCATGGGCTCCTGTGTGCATCTACCACCACCTGTCCCCCCCACACACAGAGGGAAAATAAGCCAGATATGGTGGCTCACGTTTTTAATTCCAGCACTTGGGAGGCAGAGGCAGGCAAACTTCTCTGACCTTGAGGCCAGTCTGGTCTACATAGCAAGTTCCAGGACAGCCTGAGCTACACAGGGAGAGTCTTTCTCAAAGAAAGAAAATAAAATAACAATAAAAGTAAATTACGAGTGTATGTATTATGCATGAACGTGTGCATGCATGCATGTATGTATGAGCTGTGTTTTAGGCTTCACATAACCTGCATTGATCTGGTCAAGAACATGGCCTCTGGTAGCCTGGAAACCTTACACCATAATCTCAATTGCTATCTGTGACTGTGACTTTTGGTTTAATTCCATCTTCCTCATCTACACAGGGCTCATAAAGGGCTGGCCTTATAAGGTTGTTCTGGAAGCTACATGAGGTGATCCAGGTGATGTATCTGCTACTTGAAAGAGTGGAGCTGTAATCCCTGGTCCCGTGGGCACAATCCTTTTGCTCAGTGCAGGTTTAGGGGAGGAAAGTCAGGCGCTGAACGCATCGGCCTTGGTCTGTTGGAGGAGTTAGGACACACTTATACGTTGTGCTAAATTTAAAAAGACATTCCAGACACAACAAGAATGCGTTAGGGGATTAGGAGACTCTTTCTCAGCATCCCTGTTCCTCTCTGCATCTCTCGCTAGCGTCACCTGCACACCTTTGCTTTACGCCTAACTTATAGAACTACACATCTTGCTGGTCACCTTTCCATCCATCCATCCATAACTATGAATTCATTCATACGTATCCACCCACCCACCCCAGGGATGTTTCCTATGGTGTTATCAGTGTGGTTAGACACTGTGTGGTTGGAGAAAATAGAGACAATCTCTCTCAAAGAGCTTTAGTTAGACCACAGCCTGCACTTCCCGCTGTTAAGGCAGGGCCTTCAGACACCTGGTAGGCTCTCTGCTTTAAGGCATGACCGAGGGGTGCCCCTGAGAGTTTGACAGAAATGTAGACTTTCAGCACTCCCATCCCTCCACTGATTCAACCCAAATCCTCCTTTCAAGCTCTGTGTGTGAGGAATTATCTGCCCCTGAGAGCTCCATGCCTCTGCTGGGCCAGTCTCAGGCACGGGGGCAGAAAGACACCGTTGTCTGTGGAGTAAACTGAAAACAGAGTTAAAACTGAATAAAGGCAAATCTCTTTGATCCGTCCTCTGAACCCACGTAATTTGAGATCAGTTCAGTTACAGGTCTGCTTGTCTAACCTTATTAAAGAAATCAGGTAGAGATGGGGGTATTGGGTGGGTGGGAGCCAGTTGTACCCACACATTCCTACCATCAGCTGCGCGATGCCTCGAGGCAAGGAGGAAGTGCATGTCTGGCCTATGGGATAGCAAGAGGAACCTCTGTCATGAAAAGGGGGTACAAGTGAGGCACAGTTCATGGAGAGGGTCTACTGTGGCTAGCAACCCTTGAGAAACCTCTGAGAAGCCTCTCAGAGCCCAGAAGCACCAGAGCTCCACCAGAACAGCTGCACCTCAGGGGAGAAGCTTCTGTCACGCCCGTGTAACTTAGTAGCAGGCTCAGCGAGAAATCTTTCGTTATCCAGGCATCTTCTCCTAAACTAGGCAAAGAGCAAGTTTCAGACTGCTTCTGAGCCCAATCCCTCTCTTTTCATCTCTAACCCTCCCTCTCTCTGTCTCTCTGTCTCTGTCTCTCTGTCTCTGTCTCTCTGTCTGTCTCTCTCTCTTTCTCTCATCGTGGTTTTTTTTTTTTTTTTTTTGAGACAGGGTTTCTCTGTGTAGCCTTGGCTGTCCTAGACTTGATTAGACCAGGCTGACCTTGAACTCACAGAGATCCACCTGCCTCTGCCTCCCTGAGTGCTGGTCATCTGTCTTTTGAGAACATTTTCTGACTTAGTTAGGGTTTCAGTTGCTGCGACAAAACACCCATGACCAAAAAAACAAGTTGCGGGAGGAAAGGGTTTATTTAGCTTACATTTCTACATTGCTGTTGATCACTGAGGGAAGTCAGAGCAAGAACTCAAACAGGACAGGAACCTGGAGGCAGGCAGGAGCTAATGCACAAGCCATGGTGCGGGGTGGGGCATGGGGTGGGGGGTGGGGTGAGGGGTGGGGTGGGGGATGAGGTGTTGCTTACTGGCTTGGTCCCCATGGCTTGCTCATCCTGCTTTCTTATAGGACCCAGGAGCCCAGGATAGCTTCACCCACAATGGGCTGGGCCCTCCCCATCAATCACTAATTAAGAAAATGCCCTACAGGCTTATGGAAGTATTTTCATAATTGAAGCTCCCTCCTCTCAGAGGACTTTTGCTTGGGTCAAGTTGACATTAAATTGTCCAGAACATTTGATTCCTTCCTTCCTTCCTATCTGTCTTTCTTTCTTTCTTCCTCTTCTTTCCTTTCTTTTTCATTGAGACAGAGTCTATGTAGCTCAAAGTAGTTTCAAACTTACTACATATACTGGCTGGTTTTGTGAGTCAACCTGATACAAGTTAGAGCCATCAGAGAGGAAGGAGCCTCAGTTGAGGAAATGCCTCCATGAGATTCAGCTCTAGGGCATTTTCTCCACTAGTGACCAATTACCCAGGCCATGGTGGGTGGCGCCATCCCTGGGCTGGTGGTCCTGGGTTCTATAAGAAAGCAGGCTGAGTAAGCTATGAGGAGCAAGCCAGTAAGCAGCACCCCTTCATGGCCTCTACATTAGCTCCTGCCTCCAGGTTCCTGCCCTGCTTGAGTTCCTGTCCTGACCTGTGTCCTGACTTCCTCCAGTGATGGGCTCTGATCTGGAAATGTAAGCTTCATAAACCCTTTCAGCCACAACTCGCTTTTTAGTCACGGTGTTTCTTTGCAGTAATAGAAACCCCCGAATAAGGCACTATATAGCCCAGGCCAGCCACAAACTTGTCATCCTCCAGCCTCAGCCTTCTGAGTGCTGCAATGACAGGCAATTACATGAGGTAAGGTCTCTCACTAAACCTGGAGCTCAGTGATTCAGCTAGGCTGCCTGGATAGGGAACCAGAGAGACCCTCCTATGGTCCAATACTGAGATTACAGATGAGCACTGCTGTGCCTCGCTTTATGTGGGTGATGGGGATTGAACTCAGGTCTTCATGTTTGTTCACGCACTTTACTGACTGAGCTATCTCCCCAGCCCCAGAGTTTGCTTTGTATTCTACTGTGTTGGGTAGTTGAGACTGCAGACAAGGAAGGCTTCTGTGATTGGGCTTAAAAAAAAAATCTGGTTTCATCTTACTCTGTTCTGCTTATTTTGTCATGGCCCAGATATGTGCAGCACATACATGGAACTACCTTCATGCGCAGCTTAAATCTGTGCCAGACCCCACAGTCTGCCGGCTACTGAACCTTACTCTTATGTGGCCAGCCGCATAATCTCTCTGTACCTCTCCTTCCTCCTCTGTAACAGGACATTAGTAGGTCCTGCTTATGGGGACTGTTGTGATACAGTGCTAACAGAGGTACCCGGGACATATTAAATTCAAGCAGTAAGATGAAATTGAGTGTTGAATGACTCTTTCCCTTCAAAATGGACTTTGGGTTATACTTATCATCTTCATCATCATCATCATCATCATCTTTTCCTTAGATATTACTGACCCTTTGCTGCTTCAGTAACCGTGCCTTTTCCCCAAGTTCCAGCCCCTTCTGCCGGTTATGTGGGTAGGGGCAGGGTGCGTCTTTTTTTGGCTTCAATTACCTGGGTGGTTCAGCAGCTGCACAGCTCAACCTCGCTGTGGGATTTTATATGATGTAACATCCCACAGGAACGAAGATGGGAGGAGAGAGAGAGAGCTGCGTGGGGCTCTGCCCACTGACAGGAAAGAGCTGGCTTCTTTCCTGTTTGTGACTAACTGAGAAGACCCTAGTGAGACTCGTTGCCCTAGTCTCTGTGATGTTGCTTCCACCTGCCTCTGCGGCCTCTCCACATAGAACATCGTCTGAATCCCTGTG
This sequence comes from Acomys russatus, assembly GCF_903995435.1. Taxonomy (NCBI): domain Eukaryota; kingdom Metazoa; phylum Chordata; class Mammalia; order Rodentia; family Muridae; genus Acomys; species Acomys russatus. Next base: position 36,833,939 of record NC_067150.1, read on the forward strand.
AGCTTTGCCCTTAAACCTCTATGAGCTACATTTGGCCCAGTCGGGGACTCCTTTATTCTTCACAGAGGCCCCGCCCTGGCTTTTCCAGGTCCTTTGCTTTTGCAGGGGGTGAGAATCAGTGAGTCAGTTTTCTGTTCCAACTCTGCCTAAGGGAAGCTGGGGTATAAGCAAGGGCCTGAGCCAAGGGAGTTGGGGTGGTGGGGGTGGGGTGGGAGGGGAGGGGAAGAATGGCTCCAGGTGAGGAAAGTCTAACTGGACAACACGGTCCATACCCTTAGGACTTGGGCAAATCCTGAGTCATGAAATAGTCACACTCTGGCCTTCTGCAGAGGGCCTTTAGAAATGTTTTCTGAGGAGATTAACTCCCTAAATCATCCAGGAAGCCAACATGCTGCTGGGGGACACGGCCATGCAGAAGCCACAGGACTGGGAAATGGTAGTCAGGGTATTGGTGTTTTACCTGACATCGTGGAAGGAAAACACGTAACCCATAGGTGAAGGAACACCTCATAGCTTTACAGTCACAAAACACTTACCCAACTTTGGCTTTCTAAGCAACCCTAAATAGTCAATGAGAGAATAAAGGCTCAGGGAAAGCAAGTCACTTCTCCAGGGCTCCATAGCTGGAGCTGCCCCTTTCACAGGGCACTTACTCTATCTTTTTATTGGCAGCTTGGAGCACCCTTCTCTGGGGTTGCAGACGCATCTAGTTGGTTGAGTAGTGTTCCCCCCAAATTCCTACCTGCAGATTCTCAGAATGTGGCCTTGTTTTGAAATAGTCAGTGCAGATATGATGAGCTGAGAGGAAGCCGGCTTGAAGGAGGATGACCCTGCTGCTGAGCATGACTGGTTTCCTATTAGAAAAAAAGAAAAACAGATAGGCACGAGGTCGGGTAGGGAGGAGTATATGATGACACGCAGGGAAGATGACTGTGTGGAGACAGGGGCAGACATAGGAGGGACACTGCCACATGCCCCGGGAGTATCTGTGGCTACGGGGAGCTGGGAGAGTCAAGGAAAGATCCTCCAATGCTTCCAGATACTCCACAGAGTTCACGGGTTATAAGGGTGCTGGAGGTGGGGCTTTTGGGAGCCGATCAGCCTGTGAGAGCTTATGAATGAATTAACTCTGGTAACGTGGGAACGAGACTGTCTCTGTTGCAAGCTTACTTGCCCTTCTACTGTGTTCTGACATAGTTCTGGAGGCCTCCCTATCCGATGCTGGCGACACGCTTGAGGACTTCCTGACATCCTTGAAACAAGTGTCTCCATCAGGACTGCCCAGTGCTATCCCAGCCAGTGGCACTGTCAGGAGGAAGCAGAGCCTGTAAGAGGCAGCTCTCAGTTGAAAGTCCTCTTAGCCAATGAGGCACGCCCTTGAAGGGGATATTGGGTTCTCCGGCCCTTCTGTTTTTTCTTTCATTACTTCCTGCTCACCATGCAGCTGCCATGTTGTGGCACACTCACACCATCATCCTGCTTTGTCACAGGCCCCCCCCCCCCCTCCGAAGCAGCAGGGCCCAGCAGGAACTGAAGCAAAGCTTTCTGTTTTGTAGTTTGGGCTCGGCAGGTGTTTGGGTACAGCAATGGGGACTAGACTGGCACGCCTGGTTTCAGCAACACAAAATGAATGAAAACAACCCCCCCTCCTGAGACAGGGTGGAGAGTGCAGCCCTGGACACCGGATGCCATCCATCTGGCCTGCAGAATTGTGAGGCGGCACATTTGTATTGGTTTAAATCTTCCAGCGGTGGCACTCTGAGCCTGTAGTTCTAGGAAGTAAAGGCAGAACTAGTGGGTCTCCTTTTTTCCTTCAGGCTCACTGTATTCTTCTTCCTCTGCCATGACTGTATGCACAGCCCACCTGAGTCCTCTATGCACCTGAGTCCTGGGCAGCCTATGCTCTGTGCAGAGCAGGCACTCCAGCTTTGCCCTAATTATATTTATCATTGCAAACTTACCTGCCTAATCTTGCCTGATTATGGCTTTTACTTGGTGTAGCTTCTGCTACCTCAGATGCATTAAGAGAGCGCCTTGAGAGAGAGAGAGAGAGAGAGAGAGAGAGAGAGAGAGAGAGAGAGAGAGAGAGAGAGAGAGAGAGAGAGAGCTTTGTACCCGTCTGTTCGGGAGTGAATCTGGGCACAGGCTTCTGGCTCCTAGGATCCATGGAGATTCTCTTGAGTCCATCTTCTGGCCTCAGGGTGGGGACAAGGGGTTGTTCTGGATCTCACTCATGACCTTCAAAAGCAAACTGGAACTTGGAGTCATGAAGCCACAGAGTTTTCACAGGGTAAAGGCGGTTTTTCTGCTTTTGTGTGGGGACCCCTCTTGGTGAGGATCTTACCTTGTCCAGCCTGCCACCTGTAGGGAAGGAAAGATGAAATACGCAATCTATACCCTTCTAAGTGCACACTCCATCGTAACTGTAGAGCCAACAGTTTCATATGTCAAGTGTATTATAAAAGGCTGACTCATCTAGCACAGCTATGCGCATGCCGGAGAGTCACAGAAACCGGTAGTTGCTCAGTCTAAGAAGCTGGAAACGTCAGAACCAGAGGACCGAGGATGAGGCGCCACTCTCAAGCTGACGCTCTGGAAGCTTTGCTAAAAGCTTCTGAGGGGAAGAGTACATTAAAGAGTTGCAGAAGGCCCATGTCCACGGGTGAGGGCAGTTTCCGTAGACACGTGTGTTGAGGAAGAATGAGGCTTCCATAGGCTGGCTGGATCCCTTCTTCATTCCCCACTTTTCCTATCCAGGTCCCGACCTGTTGAGTAGTGTCAGCCATATTCAGAGAGTCTCTTCTCCCACAGTCGCGATACCGGTTATTGTGTGGGCTTTGCTAACGGTTCTAAGCATCTCTCGGTTCAGTCAAGCCGGCAGTCAAGACTGACCAGCAGCACACCTGTTTACAGTGAGTGCCACTGGTCCCCGACAGTCTGTACCAGCCGTCTTCGTTACTTGTCCGTGTGCTGAAGGTAGGTGGAAGTGTGCACGGTGTTCCGGACAGGTAAAGGGAAGGCGGTGAAGAGACTGTGAAGTGGAAAGGACATGTGTTCAGTTAGAGCAGCAGCTTAGTGATTATCTTTGTCCTGTGTGCTACTGCAACAGAGCACCTGAGACTGGCTCATTTTAGAAAGAAAAAAAAAAAAAATGGATTGCCATCTGGAGGCTGGCAGTTTCCAGGGGTTGGTATTTGGCAAAAGCCTTTTGCTGTCATTCCATGGTGGAAAGGGTGTGTGCCTTAGTTGTGTTTCTCAACACTGTAACCAAAATACCTGAGAGAACAAATTGAAGGAAGGAAGGAAGGAAGAAAGAAAGGAAGCAGGGTTTGTTTTTTTTTTTTTTGCTCATCATTCTAGAGCAGTGGTTCTCAACCTGTGGGTCGTGACCCACACAGGAGTCACATATCAGATATTTATATTACGATTTCTAACAGTAGCAACATTACAGTTTTGAAGTAGCAACAAAATAACTTTATGGTTGGGGGCGGGCGGGGGGAGGGTCACCACAACATGAGGAGCTGTATTAAAGGGTCTCGGCATTAGGAAGGTTGAGAACCACAGTTCTAGGGAGCTCAGTTCGTGGTGGCTTGGCTCTGTGTTTGTGGGGTCATGGTGGCCACAGCCAATGGAGGAAAGACAGGAAGTAGAGAGTGAGCAAGGATGAGGGCCCAGGCGTAACCCTCAGAGGCATGCCCTCCCAACCCCCATAACACACTGTCCCCAGCTAGTTCGCATCTCCTAAAGGTTCCACTGCTACCACAAGGATCATCCCCTGCTGGGGGCCAGACACTCAACATGGAGGTTATGGAGGACACATTTCTTATTCACACTATAGCAAAGTGGAAGAGGTGGGGCGGGGAGGGAAGAAGAGGGTGAAGGGAAATATTTTTGTATGGGAAGAGTCTTGTGTGGGGAGCCTACTTCCTCCTCAATAAATCGATTCCATTATCATGGCATTAATGTAGTTTCTCCGCCATCTCAGGCTGGTCACTTCTCATTGGACCTCGCCTCTCAGTGCTGATTAAGGAGCATATTCCCAGCACCTGAGAAGGTATGTGCTGACCTTCCCTGGGAGAAACCAGTACCTGGTCCCTAGATGGTGTTTCAGTAGTGACTATATAAATGTAATTTCAAATGCAGCTCCTGCCATAGAGAAATACAGTTTAGTGATGCAGGAGAGAGACAGCTAGACCAGGTACGTACGAGGCGGTTGCAACAGTCCAGGTGAAAGTTGGAAAAGTGATGAAAATGAAGCCAGAGCATCACCACTCACCTTCGCTGTGCCGCCTGGTCCTGTTTCAAGTGCTCTGTCTGCCCAATTTTGTCTTAATGACCTTGAACATGAAGTCTGCATGTTCCTTTTTTTATAGACGTGGGGACTGAGGGATCTGCCCCAACACCACCAGCCTGTGCTTGGCAGGATAACTCAAATCTCAGGGTTAGGGCAGTGTGCTGGGCGGTTGGCTGTTGAGATTTTGCTGACGCAGGCTGAGGGGACTTGGCTGAGGCAGCCAGAGGGATGACTCAGGCCTCCATCTGGGTGATGGAGTCTGAGGTGGCCCATTAACAGATGAGTTCGGTGGCTGACCCCATTGGCGAGGAGAAGCTTTTAGATCGCCTGTGCCCAGGCCTTGGCGCGCACGTCCTGCAGATGATCATTTATTGATAATGCTGGTGCCTCTGGCTTGACTGAGTGCTTTTGGCCACATAGTGATGCTTGGGGCGGGAGAGGTGGCTGCTGGCTTCTGGATACCCCCATGGCCTTCCATAGGGCTTCCAGAAACAGACACAGTGGTGCCAGGCAAATGGGGACTCATTTCTCTGTCCTAGGTTCTCTGAGTAGGCTTCCTCTCCAGCCTGAGAGGCCACCGGTGAACACCACTCTATGAGGCAGAGCCATCCTGGATACCCCCCTCTCACATGCCCTCCTTCTCCCTGCCTTTTCTTTCTATCTTACCTAGCCATGTGCAGAACAGTGGCCTAGGGCCAGAATCAAAAGACCTTGAGTCTGATGTCCCCAGGCCCAGAGGTCCCTTGCTCTGCTCCTGGCTCTGGGAGAGGCTTTCACTCAGCAAAAGCTTGCTGGTCACTCAACGCCCAATGCTGAGGTCAGGAAGGCTGTTTCCCCACCTCTGAATCTCCTCAACAGGGAGGAGAGGGACTTAACACAGACATCACCAGGTGATCCATTGGCAAACACTAGGGTGAGAGCAACAGGCAGGATCCCGGCAGCTGCCCCAAGGAGGTAACATTTGGACAGAGCTTAGGAGGATAAATTGGATTTTGTCAGGTGGAAAACTGGATAGTGGAGAGAGACACCCTCAGCCCGGACAGGAGGCTGTGTGTGTTTGGAGAATTTGTGATTAATTCCAAAAATACCAATTGAGAAACCTCCAGAGGGCAGCTTGTGCTAAGATGAGATAAATAGGCCTGGGAGACAGCTCAGCAGTGAAGAACACTGGCTGCTCTTTCTGAGGTCCTGGGTTCGAATGCCAACACCCACATGGTGGTCCACAACCATCTGTAACTCCAATTTCAAGGGAATATGACACCCTCTTTTGGCTTCTGAGTGCACCAGACATACAAGCTAAGCAGTGAACAGACATATACACAGGCAAGATACACACACACACACACACACACACACATGACTAGATGAATAATGGATACATGGCCCTGTAATGGGAAACTCACAACAGACAGCTTTGTTTGAAGGCTTTGTGTACAACTACTGAACATGTACATAGAATTTTTTCACATGCTAGAGGTCTCCAAATTAGCATTCCTGAACCTTGAGATTTTGCAAAATAATGCATTGGGACTAAAGAAAAGACATTGAAATGTTTATGTGTATCTCTTTCCTATAAAAAACAGATTCATAAACTATTTATTATTATCATTGTTATTATTATTGTTATTATTACTGTGTGTGTGTGTGTGTGTGTGTGTGTGTGTGTGTGTGTGCGTTGCTTGTGTATGGGCACGCACGCTACAGAGACAGGTGGAAAACTTTGTGGAGTCAGTTCTTTTCTGTCTTTACCTGCTGAGCCATCTTGCCAGTCCCTGTTTACATGTAGTTATTAACTGAAACCAAATAAAACATTTAAGCATTTTTAATACTTAATGTAGCATTTCTAATACTTAATGTAGGATTTGACCCTGGTGCCTACACCTGTCCTCTTGTCCGGGGTTTATTTCTTTGACCCTTGACCCAAGTATGCTGAGGAGGCAGAACATAGAAAGTGCCACCACTAGGACAGAGGGCTGCTTCCAACTTCGTTCATTTTCAGCATGTTGTTCCATCTCCCTGTGTTCAGAAAAGGGTTTTTTTTTTTTTTTTTGTCACCCTATCTAGTTTTAGGTGAAGTGGTGTGGGTGTGAGCAGAGAGCACGATGTGATGTGGGTGTTGCCACCCACTTTCAACCCGCTCTTCAGCGACTTCCTTAAGGAGTCTAACCTTGTAATAATCCAATCGTGACTGACAGAAGCTACCCCAAAATATCAAGGTAATTGGAAATAGATTCAAATATCTGGGTATTAGGAACACTTATATTGAGATTTATCATTCTTGGAAGTTGGTTAATGGTGATGATGATATATACAAAACTTAGACATAAATAAACACACATATATTGGTGATGTATTCCACACTGTGGGTATGTGCATGTGCGGTTGTGCGTGCATGCATGTGTGTCTCTGTGTGTGTGTGGTTGCAGAGATCAAAGAAGTTTGGAGACCACATCCGTAGGCGATGAGCAGCTGGCAGCATTGGGTAAGCACACAGCTGATTTGGGTGTTTTTGTTTTGTTTGGAAAGAGCGCATGACTCTATGTGGAATGACTGAGGTGGAGGGTGGCAGGATCCGGGACAGGATCCCAGGGAGGTTCCCCAACCTAGCCTGGCAGCTCCCAGCTCTGGTTAAGAGAACCAGAGTAGCAGAGAGAAAGATGGCTCAGTGCCCAAAATCCCAAGCCTTCAAGCCTGATGGCCTCAGTTTAGTCCCTGGAGTCCACATGGTACAAGGAGAAAGCTGACTTGCCTTGGTGACTAACCAGATTTGGGAAACAAGTGGCTCCAGGCTGCCAGGGGAGAGTTTCTTTTCTCTATGCTACTGGGAAACTTGGGGCACCATTTTATTTCCTAAGATGGCAAGCGGAGGCAAAGGATGGGTTTGGGGAGGGAAGTAAACAGGTTGAGTCAGGTTGGGAGAACTTTGGGTGGAGTCATTCACCCCATCAGGCTTCTGGGTATCCCGTAGCTGGCTTGGGGCAGGGCCTTGGTGACAGAAACTCTAGAAGGAATGACAGGATCTAGGGGACAGTGGTGGTGTGTGTCTAGACTTCCAGACCCTAGCAAGACCACTGGGACTGGTCCCTGGCCACCCTCCATATTCCACTAAGTGTAGGTACCCCACGTCGTTCTCCTCCTCCGAGTCATCAAGCCACTGTGGAAATGATTCAAGCTACTTATCTTTGGGGCTCAAAGCCAATGTCATTGGGAAATACTAATTGGGCTGGGAGCATCCTTGCTGTCATTGTCAAAAGCCTGATATGCAGAGTGAAAGGCAGAGAAGGGAATGGGTGGGGAAGGCTGCAGGTCTGTCCAGGTGCCAAGATGGGGTCGGGGAAGGCATTTGATCAGGGAGAAGCCTCCACCTGGGTCCTGTTTTGGAGCAAAAATTTCTGGAAATTTCTTTTTGGTTTTTGAATGGGGATCTGGGTTGCAGAGTTTATGTGGGGCTTGCCCTGGAGAAGACCAGAAGTTAGCATCAGTCCTGAGGGACCAGGGAGATGGCTCAGTGGCAAAATGTATATGCCTTCTATACTGATGACCTGCGGTCAGTCTCTGGAACTCATATTCCACGGTGCAAGGGGGGAAAAAAAGCTCTGGAAAATTCTTCTCTGTACATATACCATGGCACACACTCACCATACACATGCAAAACAAACAAATACCATAATAATTTAAATAAATTAAATAATAATATTTTTAAAAATGTCTTAGTTATGACTCCAAGGGTGATACCCAAGGACACCTACTTGAACCTCTGTCCAGATGTGTGTGGGGTGGAAGGTATGTGAAATCAATGAAGGCTGGTGGTTTATCCTATTTATCATTTAAAATGTTTATTTGGGAAGGCAATGGAGAGTAATATAGACAGGCAAAAAAGATCAAAAAGTAAGAGTGTAAAGATTTAGAAATAAAGATAGGTATGTAGGAAGCCAAACATAGTAGCCTATACCTTGTATCCCAGCTGTAACTCTCTGGGATTCCGAGGCCAGCCTTCTCTACATAGCAAATTTGAGGCAAGCCAAGGCTGTATAGTGAGACCTGGGCAGGGGTAGGGTGGGGGAGCCAACTAAAATACACATTAAAAAAGATGGGATGGAATGAAGATGTACAGAAGACAGAAAACTAGATGCAATCAATTTAGAAGCACAAACTCAGCCATTCAGAGAAAAGCTAAGGGAGAGGGGTGATGTGGGGGTGGGGGTGGGGGTGATATGGAGGTGGGGTGGGGGTGGTGTAGCTTGGATGGATGAAGCCCCTGTCCTTCCTTTATTCATTAGCCTGGTTCCCAGTTGCAAATCAAAGAAGCTATAGCTTGAGTGAACTGCCCACGGTCATTGCACGGACTCTGGGATGTTTCGGTTGTAGCTGTGAGATCTGCCATCTTAGGGTGACCAGTGTCTTCAAAGGGCAGGCCTATGACCAAGTAGTAGCCATGAGGGCTGAAGCAAAAGAGAATGAAACAAAGCCCCGACTCACACCTCCCCAGGCTGATCTGTATGTTTTTTTAGCAGAAGATGGTGGCCCGTTAGCTGTGTAGTGTGTTGCTATGGAGACATCCTTTCATGTCATTTCTACCAGAACCCTTCAGCATGCTGAATCAATCCTATTTGGTATTTAATTCAGAAAGTGGCTTTAATTAGTACCAGTGGTTGATGGGGAGATGAGGAGGTAAGAGAGGGTGTCACACTTAGCATGGACACAAGACCGAGAACCTCACTGCGGGGAAAGGCCTCAGCTTTCTTCACCATTCCTGTTCATCATGGAAGTCGGTACCCGGGAGCCGTCTGGGTTCCTACCAGCACTCTAACATCCCATCTGCACCCGGAGTAAGGCAAGACTCTGGGAAACCAGTTGGCTTTTCTAGGTAAGGTAGCAAAGGAGTAGAGGTGGCGAGGCCCACTGCACCGGTGCCCTGACTTCTGTATGTTTTTTTAAGCAGAAGATGGTGGCCCGTTAGCTGTGTAGTGTGTTGCTATGGAGACATCCTTTCATTAATTTCTACCGGAACCCTTTAGGCACGCTGAGGTGGGTTTGAAAGATTGTCACAGTCCCAGAGGAGAGAGAGAATAGGCCTCAGTAAGCAGCAGGGCTGGCCCTGAAAGCCTGGAGCCATCTATTGTGTGCTGTTCCCGTTCCTGTCAGCACAGTCAGACATCATTACACCCTCCCCAGGAGACCCCCACTTTACAAGCATCCGGGGTCACAGGGGATAGCACTCTTCGCTTATGTGACCTTCTAGCCTTATTTCATATTAGCCTGGTGCAGGAGAATTAATTATACTTATTGGGCACAAGTAGTCCCACACCTGTCTTAAGCTGGACAGTCTTGGTAGGATGGTGAGATTTTGAAAGTCTTTTCAGTTACCCACTCTGGCACCTACAGATGCTCACACTGGACCAAGCAGGTGTCTACTAGTGCCAGTTGACTCCGTGAGACTGTGTGTGACACACATCAACCTGGGGCAAGCCCAGACAAGACTCCGCCTGGGGAGGGCCACATTCTGTTCTTCCCTGGTCCTGCCATCTGTTGCACCTTGTTTATAACTTGCCTTTCTTGTCCCTTTGTGGCCCTCACTCCTGCTTCCTTCGTAAGCACTGTGCTCTGGTTGAGGGCCAGAAAGGTGGAAGGGTTCTGAGAATGTTGGCTTTTGCAAGTGGATGCCTCCTTGCACCCACAATGTGTGTGTGTGTGTGTGTGTGTGTGTGTGTGTGTGTGTGTGTGTGTGTGTATGTGTATAGCTCAGAAGACAACTTGTTGAAGTTGGTTCTCTCCTTCTACTATGTTGGTTTGGGGACACTCAGGTCCATGGGCTTGGTGGCAAGCACACTCATCCATTGAACCCTCCCCCAGTTTCTTCCTGGTCCCTACAAGCTACTCTGATAGGAGGACATATTTAGTGCTCCACCCTGGGCCCAGGTACCCTGCCAAGCACACAGGCTTGGCTCTTTGTCTGCTCTGCCCTTACTCCAGGCGAGAGGCACCTACCCCGTGTTTCCTCATAGTCTGAGTTCTCACATGTTCATAAAGCGTGTTTCTCACTAGGTAGATAGTAGTCCAAGTCCAGCCCCTGGCACAGGCCCCTTCCCTAGGTGGGCCCCTCCTATCTGGAACTCCAGAATTTCTCCATGTATCCATGCTGTGGCTGCCTGATTATCCAGATCTGCATGCGCCCACTCCACCCAATGCTCATCCCAACACGGCACTCTCCCACACCCCTGGCCCTGGGGTGAATACCAAACCTGATATTGCTGTAGAGGAAAAACCTCAGTGCAAGGTGGGGGCAGACCCAGCACAAGGAGGCACCTGGGGGCTGCAAGAAGTCCCCAGAGCTGAGTAGGAGCTAAAAATGTGCCAAGGAGGGTAACTTCATTGCTTCAACAGAACAGCCCCATAACAGGGTAACTGCCTGCATGTGCTTGAGACTGCTTATATATTTACTGCCTGAATATTGAATTCAAGGGCTCTCAGACAGTCTCTCTACCACTGAGCTATAGCCTCAGCCCCCCCCCCCTTTTTTTTTTTGTATTTTTAAATTTCTAGTCAGGGTCTTATTAAGATACCCAAGGCAGCTGGGTATGGTGGCACACACCTGTAATTTCAGCACTTGGAGGCAGAGGCAGATGGATCTCTGTGAGTTCAAGGCCAGCCTTGTCTATAAAGTGAGTCCAGGAACAGCCAGGGCTACACAAAGAAACCCTGTCTCAAAAAAATAAAATAAAGCAGAAATGAATAGCCCCCCCTAAACAAACAAAGAACCCCAAGACACTTTAATTCTCCTGCCTCAGCTTCCTAATTAGCTTAGAGGACAGGCCTGGAAATTGTTTTAAACGACTGTAAAACATGTTCTACTTAGGTAGAGCAGCTAGCTGTCCTAATTAGTTGGCCTTTTCTCAGCCAGTCACGGCATCAACAGAGTTTAGTGTAGTTCCTGTGGTTAGTCTGATTCAAGAGCCAGTTATCAAATTATGAACTGAGGGTGGAGGTAATTATTGATTTTTAAGATGTTCGCATTTAGTTCCACAAAATGGCCTTGTGGGTCACAAAGCTCCGTGCTCAGTGGCCCATCACCCCGTCCTTTCCTGTGCTCTCTTTTTTACCACCATTTTTCCTCCTCTGAAGGACCTGTGTCTCCTAACTTCTCTGTTCTCTTAACTTCAGCCCCTTCCTGGTTTTGTTTTCGGGTCTCCTTCTCCTGGAGAAACCCCGTCATGTCCTTGTGAAGTGTCTCACAGCTGAACAACAGAGCTCTGCCTCAGGAGCAGTTACCTCCTGCCACAGTGGCCCCTACATCTAGATGCTGAGCTGTCACCCAGTTACGCAGATGTGTGCATAGCAACAGCATTGTCTATGCTCCCAGGGAGCCCTCTCAGTGGTACACCCACATCTGGGTTCCCCCTCATGCCCTGTAGTGGTGTGTCACACTTCTCTGGCAGAGACGCTCCCTTTGTTTGTCTCCTCCACCAGAGACCTGTCTGTAATGACTCTTGGGCCTCCTTTCGTGGTCAATTTGGCAAAACAACAGCGTATAACAATTGAATAAACACACAATCTAGGCTTTGAAGAGCTCTTCTCCTCTTGGGAAAGGAATCATTTCTGCCACTAGGGGGCGCACAGAACACGGAAATGTTTTCTTAGGTGAAATGGCATGAAAGGATGCAGATAGCTTATTTACAGTAGGGCTGTTCCTTCAAGAGCCAGGGGGAACAGAAGGAAATGACTAGGGGGGGGGCAGGAGGCCCCATAGAAGGTCATCCCTGTGAAAAAAGATCGCCTTCAAGCAGGAATGTGAACTGTCCAGATCAAATCAAGCACCTTGTCTCGGTTCCACCAGAGACAGCCTGGCTGGATGGACACATACTGAGGCTGCTAGGGGAGTCTCTGGTAGTTCCCTGGTAACCCAGGAGCAGGGAGCAAGCACCCAGCACCCAGGGAAACAGCTGTGGTGCCCTCCACCCCTCCGCTACCCCCCCCCCCCCCCCCCCCGTGTGGGAGCTGGTCTGGTGCTATGTATTTTAATGCTAATTACTGGCCCCCATGATCTGGTCCCTGCTTAGATGAACACATCCTCACATGCACCTGTCCTTGTTGTGTAAACCCTGTTCCATCTAATTTAAAATTGATTGGTTAATTAAAAATGCTGAAGCTTGGGATTTGGCAGAGGAGGCAGGGGGAGTTTGGAGGTTGCAAGGCTGGAGGTTGGGGACATGATGAAAAGGTGCAGGGGAGGAGGAGGATGGACAGATTTCAGAGACGATAATAAGGTAAGTACCTGAGACCTTGGATGGGAGGACGATAAACTGATAATGGATTAATAAATTAGTTTTTATGTTGACTTCTGTGCTTAATTTTGGGTGACTCATAGTCTCAATGTGACTCATAGTCTCAATGTGTGGTTATTTGGGAGAAATTATTGATTGATGAATAAATAAGGTTTTACTAAATGTATGGCTGAATATTAATTATTAATATTCAATAACACCCCCTGAATAACTGGGTCCCTAAGTTCATCTTAGCCCTAGGACATGTCTAGGTCCTTGAAGGCACTTGGGACTGGAGGCTGCCACCCTGGCCTTAGAAGCCACAGGCAGAAAAGTCAAACTCAGGAATCATGGATGCTTTTCCCTTTTCTTCTCTGAGAGCCACTAGGCATGTCTGGAAACCCCTCTCCCTGGCTGAGGAATAAAACCCAGAATAGAAGTGTCAGTGCCCTGGGTAGGATGCGTTTTCATTGTTCCATCCAGATCACGGGTTTTAGAAGCTGTACAGTTTAGGCTTCTGAGCATGTAAGGTTTGGTTCTAGTTCCCTAGTTTCTGTTGCCTGATAAAACATCAAAAGCGTCTTAGGAGAAGGAATGGTTTATTTCATCTTAGAGGGTACTGTCTATCCCTGAGGAAGTCAGGGAAGGAGTTCAAGCAACAGGAAGCTGGAGCAGAAACCACGGGAGATTGCTGCTTGCTGGCTCACTCTCTGGCTAATGCTTAGTGTTGTTGTTCTTAGCACCTAGGGAATGGTGCTGCCCACAGTAGCCTGGATCCTACATCAATCAACCATCAAGACAATGCCCTACAGATGTGCCCGGAAGCCCATTTGATCTGGGCAATACTTCAATTGACTCTCTCTCTCTCTCTCTCTCTCTCTCTCTCTCTCTCTCTCTCTCTCTCTCTCTCTCTCTCTCTCCTTTTCCAGACAGGGTTTCTCTGTGCAGCCTTGGCTGTCCTGGAACTCACTCTGTACACTCGTTTCTCAGGTGTCCCTACACTGTGTCAAGCTGGCAGAGCTAACTAGGACAAACCCCAAAGATGGGGCCTTTGCCTGTTTGATACCTTCCCAGTTCTTCGGAAGAAATAATTTCAGCCCCTAGGGGGCGCACAGACCACAGGAATGGCTTCTTAGGGCTCCACTAGAAATTGCAGAAGATTTTATAGGGAGCCAGCCTAGCCACAGTGTGACAGCCACTCTAGTGTGATCTCAGGACTGTACACTGTCCTTTTCGGCCATTGTCTCTGGTTTTAGCCTTGCTCATGAACTAATTCATTCAAGAAACATTTTCCCTGCACCTGGGAGGGTTCTGTACTGAGCTGGGAAGCCAGGAGCTGGGCATTCAGGCTTGGGTAAGTCCATCTCCGGAGAAGGCAGGCAGGTCCCAAACCTTTCACGGTAGACCTTGAAAGGAGAGTGAGAAACTAGATGAGAGGTTAAAAAAAGAACAGCCAGGACAACACCCTGAGCCAAGGCCCTCAAGCAGGAACATATTTGGCCCATCTACTTTGCATATGACAGGACAGTGCCAGGCAGGGATCGTGGTATGAGGCTGCAAAGTGAAGGCTGCTGGCTAAGGACTGTTTTAGTTTTTCGTTGCTGTGACAACTGAATCAAAGAAACACAATAAAGGAGGCCTTTATTCTGGCTCATAGTTTGAGAATATGTTCCGTCATAGTGGAGAAGTCACGGTGGCAGGAAAGTGAGGAGGCTGGTCACATGACATCACAGACCAGACGCAGGGAGAAGAGGCCAATGGTGGCTCTTGGCTAGTTTTCTCCTTTTCAAAAATGTATGTCTCTCTCTGTGTGTGTGTGTGTGTGTGTGTGTGTGTGTGTGGTGTGGTGTGTGTGTCAACATCTGCTATTTCCTTCTCTCGCTTTCTTCCTTATTTTACCATGAGGTTGCTGGGAGCCAAATCTAGGTTTTCTTCAAGAGCAACAAGCCCTCTTAACTACAGGACCGTCTCTCCAGACCCAGCTCTCACATTTTTTAGTTAGATATTTGTCCTGTAGTCCAGGCTGGCCAGAGAACTCGCTATATAGCCTGGGCTGGTCTCAAACTCAAGATCTTCCTGGGCTTTTTTTGTTATTGTTTTGTTTTCTTGCCTTTGGAATGCTGGGACAATACATGATTGTCATTGTATTTACCAAGTGTTTAGAGGCTTTCTCAGAACAAGAATAGATATATAATTAGGCAGAGGAGCTTAAAATGTCCGTGGGAGTGAGGGGCCTGCAGCCTGGCTTAGCCCGAATTGAACCCTGCTCAGCACTGCAGCCACAACTTCCACACTTTCCCTACTGCCTTTCAGGGCTCCAGCCTGCCTCTAGCATCCCCTCTACTTGCCACAAGTTTGACTGCCCCATGCCTCCCTTTTGTCTCCCTTCCCTAGCTCCCTTCATGGAACCTGGAGCAGCTGTAGAAGGCAGGACTCATGAAGCTGGTGTCCGGGATTCTGTCCAGACGAAGAGGGACAGAGAGATGGCGGGAGGTGGGTGGCAGTGACTTCTTCCATGGAGTCCAGGAAGGGAGAAACCTTCAGTTGTTCAAGGGAGCTTGAATTTGACCAAGCTACACACAGGTGCTGAGAATCTTCCTTTCTGCCAACCATTTTCATACCTCGCATCCCAGTGAGTACCTAGACTGGGATGCTCTTTCCATAGGTTTAGGATTGGCTTTGGGACAGGAGCCTAGCTGGTTGGTGCAGGCTAAGCATGTGCTCTACGGTGAAATGACACCACAGCCTCCTCATATTTCCTAGGGCTGGGGATTGAGTCCAGGCCTTATGACAGGTAGGTGTCTACCACCATCCCTTTTCCCCAGGTACCCTGCACTGCTAACCACAGCCCAGCAGTATTTAGGCCCAGATTGCCTGGCTTG
The DNA here is from genome assembly GCF_903995435.1 of Acomys russatus. Lineage (NCBI taxonomy): Eukaryota > Metazoa > Chordata > Mammalia > Rodentia > Muridae > Acomys > Acomys russatus. The sequence continues at coordinate 36,849,376 of NC_067150.1, forward strand.
GGTGACCCCATAGGAAAATGTGTCACCCTAAGGGTGAAACCACCAATTACCTTGCTCTGGTATTCTGATAGTAAAAGCATGCACAGATCTGGTGGAGCTAGCCCCTGCACGCTGTCTGCCTCTCATTTCATTTTGTCCTTCCTGGGAATCTACGTGAACTCTCACTTGGTAAAAGCTGCACTTCAAGTGGGCACCGAAGCTCAGCACTGGCTTTTAGGACCTTCTAGATGTTCATTTTGCGTGTGTCACCCAGGGAGAGACAGAAGTGGGTGTCTCTTAGTCTGTGGAGGGAACTCTAAGTATCTAGTATTAGACACTGCTGAGTTGGGCATGGGTTGCTGTAAGGTCTTACTTCAGTACCCAGGAATGGCTCTGTGTGCCAGGGACTGAGCTGGGCTGTAGGTTACATGGAACAGTGTGGATAATCCATGTGCCTAAGCACGAGAAGCCTTCCCCTCAGGAAGAAGTGTTCACTTTGAGTTCACGAGGAACTGTATGCAGTACAACCTGGCCCTATAGAGGAGCCAGGACGGCTTCTCTGCAGCTTGTACAGTGGTCACAGGGACAGATGTTTCTGACCTACATGGATCCCTCTTGGCCTTGGATTTGGGCAAAGACAAGCTTGCCTCACCTTCCCTCACTCATCCTCGCAAAATCCTGGAGCAAACGCCTCTTTCTCCTGCTTTGCAGGGGCAGGAGCTCATTTGGCCCCTTTGAGATGAACTGACAAAGGAGTCAATGTTTCTAGAAGTTCTTAAGAGGAAACATCAGGAAATGGCAGCCTAGGGACACTTGGCCTGGGAGCCTTGGCCTGGGAGCCTTGGCCTGGGGTTGGATATGCATCAAGGTGACTGGAGTGACAGGAAGTATAAGAGTGTGTGAGTTCTGAGTATTCAAGTGTTTACAGATGTTTCAGGGCTAGACTCAGAAATACCAAGGCCCCAGACTCTATGGCCGGGTAAGGCAGCTTTGACTTGTCCTATTTCCAGCAAAAACGAGCTTGAAGCAGCCTGGGTCCAAGAGGAAGAAACAAAGGGGATGGAGGCAGCAGTTGCCTGTGAGGTGGGAGGGTCCTGGGGTGCTCTGAATGAGTGCATGCCATCTTCCCTAGCATCTGGTGGGGACCCACAAGAAGAATCTAAGAGTGAAAGTACCCTTGCCTTTGAGGTTCTGCAGGGATGGCTGACGGCTGATGTGAGTGGCCGGGTACCAGTGCGAGGGTGGGGGGGGGGTGGGGCTGGGGGTGGAAATGCACGAGGCAGATAGGATGAGGCTGGCCATTGTCTATGGCCCGAGAGAAGATGAGATGTGTGGAGGTCAAAGGTACCCGCCTACTCTAGCTGCAGGCACAGTAGGGACCTTGGCCACTTTCATGTGTGTAACTTTTGGTTCAGCTAAGGGCAAGCTGGCTCGGTCTGGGAAGGCCTCTCAGCATGGGTTTCCCAGACTGTCAAACTTCCTTTAGGTTTGGCTAGTGATGCTTATGGAGCTTCCCTTACTGGTTGCCTGCCTGGGAAGAAAGAGGCATCACGGTCCCTCAAAGGCCCCAGCTTCCTTTATTTCACATGCTCTTCGCCTCAACACCCCGAGGCACATGGGGAAGATAAACATGAAGGTTCGGAATGGTCCACTCAAACTGTGGCCAAAATGGAGCAGCTGGTGTGAGATGCAGCTGGGGCTCTCAAGGCTCCTTCCTCACGAAGCAGAGCATCTCTGTATCCGTTCCCAAGAAGCCTGGGCCTCCAGAGACCATAGCACATGGAGTGGATTGGACTCAGTGTCACAAGATCCCCAATAGCTCCCAAAGTCCCCTCTCAGCATTCACTATGTGGGGCTGTAAATATTAACAGGGAGTCTTGGTCAGATTCAAGCTCCCTTGAACAACTGAAGGTTTCTCCCTTCCTGGACTCCATGGAAGAAGTCACTGCCACCCACCTCCCGCCATCTCTCTGTTCCTCTTTGTCTGGACAGAATCCCGGACACCAGCTTCATGAGTCCTGCCTTCTACAGCTGCTCCAGGTTCCATGAAGGGAGCTAGGGAAGGGAGACAAAAAGGGAGGCATGGGGCAGTCAAACTTGTGGCAAGTGGAGGGGATGCTAGAGGCAGGCAGGAGCCCTGAAAGGCAGTAGGGAAAGTGTGGAAGTTGTGGCTGCAGTGCTGAGCAGGGTTCAACTCAGGCTAAGCCAGGCTGCAGGCTCCTCAATCACATGGACATTTTAAACTCCTCTCTCTGCCTAATTATGTATCTATTCTTGTTCTGAGAAAGCCTCTAAACACTGGGTAAATATGATGAGGGATCATCTATTGTCCCAGCATTCCACAGGCATAAAACAGCAAGATCTTGAGTTTGAGACCAGCCCAGGCTATGCAGTGAGTTCCCTGTCCAGCCTGGATTACAGGACAAATCTCTAGCTCAAAAAATGTGAGAGCTGGGTCTGGAGAGATGGTCCTGCAGTTAAGAGGGCTTGTTGTTCTTGAAGAAAACATGGAACCTTGTCCTAAGCTAGTGGTTCTCAACTTTCTTGATGGTGCAAACCTTGAGTACAATTCCACATATTGTGGTGACCCCAAGCACAAAATTATTTTTGTTGCTATTCCAAAGCTGTATTTGCTTCTATTATGAATCATAACATAACTATCTGATATGTGACCCCAAAGGAGCCGAGACCCACAGGTTGAGAACCACTGCCCTAAGTGCTAAAATTCAGATTTGCTGTGCTAATGACATTTCTCCCTAAGTTCCTTAAAACAAATGCTTAGGTCATCAAACAAACACACAAACAAAAGAAGAGAGACCTCTCTACTCATCTGTGCTACTACAGATGGCTCTTCACTCTGAAGAGTGCTGATGAAGAGGATGGACAAGGCCTCTGGCCAAACACCATCTAAGCCCAAAGACTTCTAAGACCCTTTCAACAAGCCACTTAAAACTCTTGAGTCGGCTTTCAGTACCCACCCTTCCCAAAACACAGACTCTGTTCAGCCCTCACTGTTGGCACCAAACCTGGTGTTCTTGGGCGGAGGGGAGGACCACAGTGACACCTCTTAGATGAGCGAGTGCATCTTCTATTTTAACCTGGGACTGGCCTCTCATTTTTATTTTGGGAACCAAAGTATTTTACTTGCTGCTCCTAACCATGGAGGTCAGAGCATGCAGGCCGACCTAGTGTCTCCTCCATGGTTTCCCAAGCCTTCGTCTCTAGGAAGGACAACCTGAGGTCTAGGGTCTACTGAGATATCAGTGGCCGGTGGTGTGTGGGTGTATGACACATGTGTGCTCTTGGGTGACATTTTGGCTTCACACATTGATACCACTAAACACTATCCAGGACCAGCACAAGGGTGAAAGTTGATCTTGATGCAGGAATCAGCAGGGGGTGGGATGTGGTGGTGCACACCTTTTAACCCAGCACTTGGGAGGCAGAGGCAGGTGGATTGCTGTGAGTTCGAGGCCAGCCTGGTCTATATAATGATTCCAGGACAGCCAAGGCTACACAGAGAAACCCTGTGTCAAAAAACAAAAACAAAAACAAACAAACAAACAAAATCAGCAGGGTAGGTAGAAATAGTCACTTGACCGATCATAGCTTCTTCATCATGGCACAAAACAAGGCCATGTTGCATCCTTTCTTCTTTAAGCAATTCCCTAATATTACCAAGAAGGGTTCAAATGATACTGATCATTTATGAAAAACTTCTAGTATTTTATCTACTGTTGTTGTAGAAAATTATAGTCTCTGTGAAAAAAGCAACACATTCCCTATCCTATCAGATGGTACCACCCACACTCAGGGCGGGTTTTACTCTCCTATTTGTTCTCTGACATGCCAATCATCTCTGAAAGTGCCTTTCCTAGTTCCCTAGGCACCTCTCAATCCAATCAAGATGTCGAGAATGCCCTAGAATATGAATCTCAGCAGCCACGACTGGAGCCTGAGCTCAGCCTTTGCTGGCCCTGTTGTCATCCACCTAGTTATGTCTCCTCGATTGTGTTAACCATCAATTAAGACACTCAGCTACTTATTCATGAAGCACACATATTAGAACTTGTTTGAGTTGTCTTCTGAATTTTTATCGCTTCCAAGGAAGTCATGAGCCAAGTATTCTTGGGATAGCATCTACCGAGAAAAAAAAAATCCAAAATGTTTATTTATCTTAAATCCTTTTGTTCAAAACAATACTCTCCCAAACCCAAGCAATTTTCTGTCTGAACTTAAGCACATTCAAAATGACTCTCCCCAGCTTCCTCCTCAAGGTGATACAATCAGAGCTGATTTCTTTGGGGGAATTCCCTGTACTGACTCTCATCTAAACAGACCTTGGTGGACTTCAGACCCACAGGATATATGGGTCTAGCCACTTGGGTGAGGGCCTGCCAAAATCTTCAAGTTCCAGCATCACCTCTGAGGAGTCTGATTGGACAGCTTCAGAGGTGCACTGAGAACGCAGGAGCACATGTGAGCATCTGCTTCTCACTTGCCTGGATTTTAGGACCAAGTTGGTTCAGATTTGGGGCCCCTGATACATAGTGGTGTGGAGGCTAAGTGCCAGAGGACCAATTCATGTTGAAAGTATGTTTCTAGCAGTCAGCCAGCAGGACACACTGTGTGTGTGTGTGTGTGTGTGTGTGTGTGTGTGTGTGTGTGTAGGGCAACCTTGGGTAGTGTTCTTTAGGCACTGTCCACCTGGATTTTTTGTTTTTGTTTTGTTTTGGCTTAGGCTGCGTGGTCTAAGGAATTTGCCTCCAGGCATATGGTTTATGTGTGCCTCCCCTTCTCAGCTGTGGAGTCACAAGTATGAACCACCACACCTGGCTTGTTTGGGCATGGATTCTGGAGACTGAACGCAGGGCCTTGCTTTTGTGAGGCAGGAATTTAGCCAGCTGAGCTATCTCCCCAAGCCTAAGGACTCACAGAGTCCTGAGACCCCTTCTTTGTCTTTCATAAACCCCCCCCCCCAACAGAAGGCTGATGCTAATGTCCCTGTTGCTTGGAAGAGAAGCACCCATCCTGCTTATCCACCACTGGCATTGTAGATCCCACTGTGACACTGCTAAGGAGAAAGGGACCTGATGCTGAGCCTTGTTCTCTGTTGTGGCAAGTTATAATCTATGATGAGGTGACTATTTCTGCCCAAACTCATTCTCACATTAGGGAGCAAAGGCACTCCTGAACACCATTGAGCGAAGATCTGTGTAGGCTCACACACATAGCCTGCTTGTGTCTCTGGAAAGCTTCTGGTGCTTTTCTGTTGTCACCAGCACTGTCATTTTCGGGTCCACTTTGGACCCAACAGCCCTGCACCCGAGTCTCTTATTTCCTTATACGGTGTCGTAATACTAAGAGAAGCCTAAAGGATCCTGGGACTTCAGGTGTGAAGTGATAGCCCATCCCCCACTCCCAACCCCACTCCCAGCCCCACTCCCAGCCCTACTCCCTGCCCCACTCCCTGCCCCACTCCCAGCCCCACTAGTCTGGGTCAGTCATAACTTCTCAATCTGTGGAGTCAGAGGCAGGAAGAGCCTAAAAAAGCTTAAGGGGGTGGGGCTGATTACTTCTGGTTAAAAAGCACGTCCTGGAGAGATGGATTCAAGATGGTGGCGGCAGTCAGCGCCTATGGGGGCTTGGGGACCTTTCCAAGGAGTCTGGGAGGCCCAGGGAGGTGGGGGGAGATGAAGCTTTGGAACTTGAGCCGGCGGAGAACCTCAAGAACAACTGTAAAAAGGCAGGACTTATGGGAAGATGGGGTGGACAGAAGTGGAACTGGAGATGCTGCAGCAACAACAGGTGTGGGAGCACCGCCATGGCAGACAAAGGAGCAATGTGTTGCTGAGTGGGCTCGTCCTGGGGCCACAGGGAAGCTGGGGCCACCACCAGGTCATCTCACCTTGTAGAGGAAACCCTGTAGGTAGGTCAGTGCTACTGATTGACTTGTAGGCCTGGCCTGTGGCATGGAACTGCAGCTGCTGATGCTGCGTGTGCTGTTCGCCCTACTAGGGGAAGTGGGAGGAGAGTGCTGGACCTTGGTGCTGCCCATTGGCTGTAAGCGTGATGATTGTGCCCCAGGTGCCAGCGGTGCGGCCGGCGCTGAGGCCAGGGTGGTGTGCAGCATCCCGGAGCTTACATAGGTCCTGTCCTAAAACACCTCACCCATGACCACCCTGACTCAGAGCAACAGTAGCAGCAGCAGCAACGGCAGCTGGATGTCCGAGATGATGTCATTTTCTGGGTTGAGTCTCCTTGAGGGACTTCGTGTTCTATGCTGCCATGTTGGTGTCCATTAAGGGCCTGCTGATGTCTGAGAACCCAGCTGCAGCTGCAGGCCGAGTTGATGTCCATGGTCCCTGCTGCCTCAAGAAACCATGGTCCCTACTGCCACCAGAAACCACGTGGAAGTCCATGGTGCATGATGCTGCTGGCTGCCATTGGCAGGAAAGCTGCTTTTGCAGACTCATAACAGAATGAGAGCCATTGAAGGCTTCTGTGAAGCCCTCCCACCCCCTACCCCCACAAGAAACAGTCCAGAGAGGAAGCAATTGAAGAGAGTCCTTTAAAAATTGTGATAAAGATGTTGAAATGTAGCTCTTCACAACTGGTGGATGCTGGCAGTGGAACGGGGAAGGACTCAGTTTTCTTTAAGGGGCTGGCCACTGGGAGTTTGACCATGCTCCAGGGAGTATAGGGGTAGGTTCTTTGTTTTTTGGGTTTTTGTTTTTGTTTTTGTTTTTGTTTTTGTTTTTTGAGGGGCAGAGCACAGGGATGAGAAGGTTGACTTGTCTGGGAGGAATGAAAAATGAATCTGATCAGGGTGCATTGTATGGCTTTCCCAATAATTAATAAAAATATGTTGGATAAAATTTAAAAAAGAGCCATGACCTCTTCCCCCATAGGAGAGTAGAGCACTAGGTCACAAGAACGTGAGGCATGTTTCTTTTTGAGTCACTTTTGGTAGCCTGATGATTCCATCCGAGGGATCCACTTTGTGAGGGACAGTTGCCCTGGATTTCCTTTGCACAGCCCATGGCATTTCCCTCCTTCATTCATGAGTCTTGTCATTTAAGTCTTTTACTTTGTGTGTGTCCACTTTGTGAGGGACAGTTGCCCCGGATTTCCGTTACAATCCTTTTTACACAGCCCATGGCATTTCCCTCCTTCATTCGTGAGTCTGGTCATTTAAGCCTTTCACTTTGTGTGTGTGCTTAATCAACCTTAAGGTCTGTCCACTCTGCTAATCATTTCAAAGAACTGATTTTTGGTTTTACTGATAGTCTCTTTTGTTTTCATATTTCATTAACTTCTACTCTAATCGTTGTTTTCATCCCTTTTGTTTGTTCTAGATCAGCAGGTCTCAACCCGTGGGTCATAACCCCTTTGAGGCTTGAATAACCGTTTCACAGTGGTCACATATCAGATACCCTGCATATCAGATACATATTACAATTCATAAGAGAGGCAAAATTATAGTTATGAAGTAGTAATGAAATAATTTCATGGTTGGGAGGCATCACAATACGTGGAACTGTATTAAAGGGTTGACACATTAGGAAAACTGAGAACCGCTGTTCTAGATGTCATTTTCTTGTGACTGTCTAGAAATGGTGGTTTAATACACTCTCCTCCTTCAGTGAGATGGTCTCTCACTGAACCTGGAGTTCACCAATTGGACAGCCTAGCTGACTAGAAAGCCCACAGGCTCTCCTTGTCTTTGCCTCCCAGTGCGCACACCATCATACCCACCATTTTTTCCCCAAACTTCACTCTTGTGGAATTTCATACGTGTATACAATGTGTTTTGATGCTATCCACCCCTCTGCTCCTACTCTACCTCCTCTCAGACCCTGAGCTCTCCCCCATCCTCCTCCCGACTTCACGCCCTCTTTTCATAACTCACCGAATTCAATCAGTACTGTCTTTATGCGCATGGGTGTGGAGCCACCCGCTGGAGCATGAGCAACCTACCAGGTGCCACTTCTCTGAAGAAACCCAACTCTCCTGATCCTGGATGACTCCCGTTGTCAAAGCTCTTCAGCTAGGGGTGGGGCTGCACAGCCTCCCTCCCGTCTGTGCTGGAATTAAGACTGCTTTGGTCTTGTGAGCACATTGGCTGTATCCCCCTCTTCTTAGAGACGGAGACAGAAGGTTCTCCATGTTGTTTTGCAGAGGGTCTGGGTCAGGGCTCTTTCATTGCACACAGCCAGCTCTGTTTTTAGCTGAGCAGTCCGGGTGAACTTTCCACTCTGCTGAGCGGAGAGACTAAGGTGGGAGGTTGGTGCCTTTCTTACCAAATTCTCACAAATCCAATCCATGCTCCCGCTGACTGTAAATGGCAAGGAAGTTGCTTTGACATGATATTGATGACTGCAGACTCACAGCTGAGAAAGAGGGACATAGAAGGCTTCTGTGACAAACCCTATGCCCCTACCCCCAAAAAGTGACAGCCCAGACAAAAAGCCATGGAAGAGAACTCTTAAAAATTGTGATATGGGTGCCAAAGTGTAGTCTCCACAATTGATGGCTTCTGGTGGGGTGGGGGGTGGGGGACTCAGTTTTCTTTAAGGGGCTAGACACCAGGAGTTTGACTGTGCTCCAGTGAGTATATAGATAACACAAGTTGGACTTGTAGTCCTCCTCCTCCTCTTCCTTGGGGTTAGGTTGTGGGGCGGGGGAGGCAGACCTGGGGGCACTGCAAAGTGAGTGTGCTCAGGGTTCATGATGTGAAATTTCCAAATAATCAATAAAAATATTACGAAAAAATTCTCACAAATCCTCTAAAATAGAGTTTTTTTTGTTGATGTTGGCTTTTTGCCCATAAGCTTTAAGTGGTTGTTTTTTTAAAAAAAAGTTCTTATCTCTTTTACTTAGAACAAAAATATCTTCCTGTTTCTGTGTTAGAATCTTATCTCTCCTTTTCTTCTTCCTTCCTTTTCCCCTCTTTTTCCTCCCCCCCTCCTTTTCTTCTTCCTCCTTTTCCTCTTCCTCTTATCCTTCTTCTATCTCTTAAATTTTGAATTGTTTTTAGTTTGGTTTAATTTTTTTTCTTTACTTTCCCCCTCCCTCCCTCCCTCCCTTCCTCCCTCCCTCCCTCCCTCTCTCCCTCCCTCCTTCCGTCCCTCCTCCTTTAGCTGTAAGGTTCTTTGGCCTGACCCTGCTTCCTAGCTACAAGCTGGATTACAAGGCTTAAGGTCCTATCTTCCCACTAAAGCCTCCTGTCAGATGTCTGCTCATTTGACATTTGACCCAGGTATCCTTTGGCAAAGGTAACTCCCCAAGATCAACTTACTGTTTCCTCTTTCCTTCTAGCTGGACCCCTTGCTCTTTTCTGCTCCAATCTAGTCTATTCACAACAGCTAGAGTAGGCTTTAGAAGGGTCTCGGTTGGTCGTGACTTTGTACCTCTACCTGCTTGAGCGGCTTGCCACGAAGTAGAACTCCTTCATGTGGACCACAGGGCTGGATGAGGTGATTTCTTCACCTTGTGCTCATTCCTTCCTCTTTGTACCCTACTCTACACCCAGCCCTGTTCCACACCAGCCCCACTGCACACCCAGCCCTGTTCCACACTCAAGCCCACTCCACACCCAGCCCTGTTCCACACCGGCTCCACTGCACACCCAGCCCTGTTCCACACCCAAGCCTACTCCACACCCAGACCCACCCCAAACCCAGCCCAACTCCACACTCAGCCCCACTCACACTCCAACCCTACACTGGTGTATGCTCCAGCCTCACACACTAGCCTTTCAATATATCTTAATAGTCCACTGTGTCTATTCTCTGCTGCAAGCAACTTGTCCATGCTGTTTTCTGGATCTAAAATTCTGCTCTGCACTTTAAAAAAAAAAAAAAAAATCACATTATCCTCTTGCCTACGTGTCCCACTCACGGAGGCCTTTTCTAGACTAGCTCAGTTCCCCTGTTCCCCCCTCCCCAGCCCTGTGCTTCTTCAGTCAACAAATCTGGTCCCAGGAGTAATTAACTAACTGACTTTCGATAGACCATGCTTCATGGGGGCAGGATTTCTCTGCCCTGACCACACTATGCCCAGTGTAGACTGGGCACAGAGCTTGGCACATAAGAACTCCACGCAGACATTTTGAGCCTGTGGACAAATGCTCCATGGGTGCAGAAGGTCAGGGTTGGTGCATCCACTGCCTTTGCTGAGAGCTCGGATGGATCTCCAACAATGCTATCTGAATTTCAGAGGAAAGCACCTCGTTTCCAGTCATAGTTACACCTGGTTTATTATCTGACAGCCCAATGGATACATATTACAAGGGACATTCACTGAGTGTTCTGTCCTTGGGACTGTGCTGTCATAAGGAGGCTGACTCCTCTCCCATTTGTCATATTTGTGGTAAGTAACCCAGTAATTACAGAAAGCCTCCACTTCCCACTTACATTTACTTGACATTGTTACCCTTGACCTGGTTATAACGTGCATGGAAATTGTAAGACAGGAAATAAAGATTGAGATGGAGACAATTAAAATTAATCACCTCAGTGGTGGGGAAATGGCTCATCTTGCAAAACGTTTGTCTTACAAGCATGAGGACCTGAGCTCCACCTCTTAGGCCTATGTCAAAGGAGCTGGGCATGGTGGTAGGAGTTTGTCATCCTAATGTGGGCGTGTGTGTGTGTGTGTGTGTGTGTGTGTGTGTGTGTGTGTGTGCGCGCGCGCGCGCGTATGAAGACTAGACAGCCAGCCTGGACTTCTTACTATGCTTCAGGCCAGTGAGAGCCCCTCCCTCAAACAGCAACAACAGAGAACAGTGCGGGGATGGGCTGCACCTCAGAAACAACACCCAAGGTTTTCTGATCTCTACCATTAGACTTTACACACACACACACACACACACACACACACACACACACACACACACACACACACGCTGCGCGGGGGGGGGGGGGGGGAGGATGGCGGGACAGACAGACAGACAAAGAGACAGGGAGAGACAAAGACACACAGAGAGACAGAGAGATCGCCCATAGGCCATAGACCACAAGCTGAGATTTGGGTAAAAAAAAAAAAAAGAAAAGAAAAAAAGTTAACAAACAAAGAGTTTCTCAGGGCCATGCTCCTGACACAGCTGCCTCAAAGACTGTAAAGAGTTTTAAAGGTAAAATCCCGAATTAGGGTTGCCATAGTGGCTTGGCAGCTAAAGGCACCTATATATACTGCCAAGCCTGATGACCCAGACCCACACTGTGGATAGGAGAGAATCAGCTCCCCCAAACTGTCTTCTGACCATGCTGTGGCATAAGCAGGCACACACGCTACAGTGTAATAAGTGCTAAAGAAAGCTTACACTAAAGAAAAACAGGAGGCCAAGGCTTTCTGCTGATAAAATTATTCAAAATCTCGACTCAATGAGAGCTGAGTGTTTTGAGTCCAGAAAAACAAAAATGATGCTTAATTCTACTTTCTGGAAAACCCTTCATTTTTCTGTCCTCAAATTCATACATGCATCTGCTAATGAAGAGTAGAGCTTTCTGGAAGATGTAAAGTGGGATCTAGGTTCTTCCCCACCACTTCTTTCTTTGCCTCTTCCTCTGCCTCTGGCCAGAAAACAGGGTCTTAGGTCAGCTGCTCTCTTGTGACCCTGTCAAACACCCAGCAAGAGCAACTTGGCGGGAGGAGGGTTTCTTTGACCTCACAGCTTGAGTTTGTAGGCCATGGAGACATGGTGGCAGGTGGCAGGAGCCCCGGCAGCTGGTTGTGTTGTGTCCACAGCTGGATGCAGAGTGATTCTCCTCATCTCACGTTTTTTTCTCCCAGGAACCACAGAGACCACCTCACTCGTTATATATTTTATTTGGAGTTCTAGTCATTTAAGATGAAAAGGGGATCTCATTAGTTCTATACTAGCTAGAGAGGAAATGGCCCTGATATTGTTTTTACGCAATGCATGTAAAAACTATAAAGGGATAGCTTTAAAAATATGCATAGGAAAGACAATACTAAATTTGGGAGAGGGATTACTTAGAGGGGGGAAAAAAAAAAAGAAGGAAGGATTATTCTAAAAGTGAGACCTAAAAATAAATCATTCTTTGAGAATTTCATACACGTACAGAATGAAATATGATATATTGATCCTTTATTTCCCCCTCCAACTCTCCCTGGTGTTCCCCCACCACATCTACCTCTCACCTTCATGCTCCCCTGTTTTCTTTTAATAACCCAATAAGGCCAGTTAGTGCTGCCCATATGGGACCACATCCCAGAGCATGGGTAATCTACCAGTGTCCACATCCCCAAAGAAGGACAAGTCTTCCTCCCCACCCCCCCCCCCCCGCCCCCAGCAACTATCTACAGCCAATGGCTCCTCAGTTAGGAACCTGGCAAGCTCCTCCCCCATCTTTCACTGTCTTGATCTTCTGCAGTAACCGCAGCTGCTGTGAGTTTGTGAGAAGGGCCACACCCTATCCAGCAGACAGCGTTTCACAGCACTTCCCCCCTTGGGCTTTTACATGCTTCCCACTTTGTCTTCAGCCAGCGTTCCCTGACTGAGGGGTTTGAGAAAGATGTCCCCCCTGAGGGCTGAGCACTTGTTCTTGGCACACTGACTAGTCATGGTTTCCACTTGAGATCTTTAATAAGCAAGAATGGCACAATTTTAGAGTCTTTGGAGATTAGAGGTAAGCACACTGTTGCTTACCGTGCTATTCAATATGGGGGCTATACTGTGAATATTTTATGGTAAAATTCTAAGGTATAAGAGGGGATAAGTAGGGAATATCTGCCAAAGGAGCATTCTGGAAAAATTGACAGGTAAATTAGAGTAACTAGTGTTTCTGTAAGCAATCTCAGCTGGCGCTGGTGGGGATGGGACAAAGGAGGAATAGACAGGGACGGAGCTTCCTTTCCTCACCTCTGGATCTTAGGCCTGTGACTTCCCTGTTAGTGCTTTCCTTTTGGTGTTGTCTATTTCTGGCCACTTTTATTTGATAAATCCCCCTCAAAATCCTGTCATCCACAGGTCACGACTAATGCTACAAACATGTGAAGGCAAGCCCTGTCCCTTTGCTCTTGGTCACCACCCCTGAATTATTGAAGAACTTCGGGGATCTCTGTCTAGTTAGCTTCAGTTATCAACCTGATACAGGCCAGAGTCATCTGTGGGAGCCTCAACTGGGGCATTTCCCACATCAGATTGGCTTGTGGCCCTAGTGATTGATGTGGGTGGGCCAAGCCAACTGTGGGCAGAAACATTCCTAGGCCTCAGTTGTATAAGAAAGCTAAGCAGAATCTGGTGAACAAGCCAACAAATAGTGTTCCTCCATGGTTGAACTGTGACCTGGAAGTATAAGTCAAGTTACCATTCTTCATCTAAATTGCTTTTGGTCAGAGTATTTTATCATAAGCAGCAGAAGGGAAACTAGGACAATGACCTTGCCGGCCTTGGCTTCCTGTTTGTGTTTCCTCTGATGTTCACTTGCTTGAGATTGCAGAAATTTCCTGACAGTTCATCTATCTTCAGTGTCACCCCCTTCTATCTTCTTAACAGTTGGGGTTAGCCTTCCATCAATCATGTCCTTCTATCACATGATACAGTGATGTGAATGGTAAAAATAATTTACCCAAAACATGAAAAATTAGTGAGAACTTATTGGAATATACTGGTGTAAGGCAGTATATGAGTTCCCAGGGAAGGGACCATCCTTGGTAGAGGGAAGAGAATTTCCTCTATAGCAGCTGAGGTGGTGGTGGTGGTGGTAGTGATGGTGATGGTGGTGGTGGCGATGGGGTGGTGGTGATGGTGTCGTGGTAGTGGTGGTAGTGATGGGGGGTGAGAGTGCAATTATCTGGCCTTATGTCAGAGGCCATTTGTGAACCATCTGTATCTGCTTAGATAGGCAGGCATCTCATTAGCTTGTTGTGTAGTACAGTTTAGAGGGAAAGTTGTCTTTCTTAAGACTGTTATTTTCTGTAGGATGCTGTGAGTCCTTAGGATCAGGCTCCAAATATTTCTGTAAGACACCACATGTCTCTGGGACTGGGTTTAAAATAATTGCGTCCTGGTGACTGAAGTGTAAGGGATTCTGTGGGTCTTTTGTCTTTATATATTCTTTGACCAGAGTCCTGTACTGACTACCCATCTTGCTCAGAGAAAAGGCCAGGCTCTCTTTGTCTTCGAAGCACTATGACTTCTGCCACCCACTTCATTCCTGCATCCCTCATCACATAGGGTGCCACAGTCCTCTTGGAACTCATTGGTTCTTCTGTTGTGGACATTTTTACTCTTAATGTCTATCTGGCATTTTCTTTCTCTCACCTCCTTTGGGTGTCTACACATCAACTCCTCCTTCACAAGGTTCCCTGAGCACTTTATTTAAACTTTTCTCTCTATCCCTACTGAACTTTTTTTTTTTTTTTTTTTAGCTCTTCTCCTCTATGTATTTTCCCTGGCATGCACCACTGTTTCATTCATATCTCATTTAAACTTTTTTTTCTCGTTGCCCATCTCCTTCCACTGGAATGTATTCTCTACTGGGTCAAGGATTTCTGTCTCCTCTATTTATTTCTATAACACATATACCTGTGCAGAAAAGATGTCATCAAATACTTGTGGAATGACTGGAAGCTTCTTGGGCAGCACAAAGTTATTCACAATCCTCCTAACCAGTACTTGTCTCCATGGGGGCAACTTCTAGTTCAATGTTTCTCAATGTCTGCTGTGGTCCTTCGGTATCTCACACTGGCTAGTTTGTAAGGAGTGGGAATTTGTTGCTTATGGTTTTGAAGGCTGGGATATTCAAGAGAATGGGCCAGCGGTTTGATGTCTGAAAAGGGCTATTTGTTTTCTCCTTCAAGAGGGTGGGCACTGCATGCTATGCCTTTACACACTCGCAGAAGTACCGGAGGTAGCAACTCCACTTCACCAAGCCCTTCTGGATGGCTGCTCATCCTTTCTGAGACATTTGTAGTCTGTACTATCCTGCTGTTAGTAGCAGGCATAAATCTCAGCTGACAAGCTCATGTTTTTCATTCCAGAAATATGGCTTTGTTGTTCCTAGAGTGAATGTCTAGTTTAGTCTTAATGTATCCACATGGCAGATTCTTCAATAGTGTTGAAAATCCCTGTCCCCACCCCCACTCCCTTGTTTTAGGGGAGTTAAAGAGTCTGGGAGGAGTAACAAAAAATCTGGTGTCACCACCTCCACCAACACCCATGGCGATATCCACGGTGATGGGTTTGAGCAACAACTAGGCAAGGCACCGCAGAGGTGTCCTGGGGTCCCTCTGTGTGGCTTCTTCAGGTCTCCAGGGGCCCTGTGACTTCTCTGCCTCTCCTGGTGATAATAAGCCATTGGTTGTTTCAGTCTGTGAAAGGATATAGCAGTCCTCTTAAGGGTTTCTGAGACTCCATTTACCCAGGTGCTGTTCTTATGTGGGTTCTGATTGCCTTCCTGGAGTTCTGCTTAGCTCTGGATTCCCCAGTTCTGTCTTAGAATCCTTCTGTCTCTTTGGGGCTCAATTTTTGGGCAAAGAGCCTGGATCCTCTCTCTCTGGGACCCACCAACATCATTGTAAACTGCTTCATTTATTTCCTTCATCTCCTGATTTTTTTTCTCTAGTCTGAGACTCTTTTCTAATATAGGCAGGAGGGCCAATCTTGTTCTCACTTCCTCTCCATGCCGTTTCCCTTTCTCTACTGGTCTGGGTTTTTTTGAAACTTGTGACTAGAAAGGAAGACCCCACGCCTTTGCTGCCTCTGACAGTAACTTTGTCTTTAGAAGTGAAGAATAATAGCTTGTCTTTTTCTTGTTTTGACATGGTCTCACTATGTAGCCCAGGCCGGTCTAGAACTTGCTATATATAGACTAGTCTTGCCTTAAACTCACAGAGTTTCTGCCTCCCAAGTCCCAACATGCCTGTTTTTAACCTAGTTATTTTACTGGGAAGGAAGATCAGGGAGCTTGGGAGAGTGACTTGGGTGGAGCAAACAGTGATGTTCTTAACAACACGCTTGCACTGTTTGATGGATTTGATTATGGTAATGATAGCAACAGTAACGACATCATTAACATCTATTGGGCACTTAGTGTATGCCGGGGTCGGATCCTAACTGCCCTCTTTTCCTGACATCCCATCAATCATCCCAATAACTGTGCATGTTAAATTAGTCTCAATAATTAATCAAAGCGGATGAAAACTAGAAGTGTAAAGGGACTAACGGCTGCCACCATATGCAAACGACAGGGCTGGACTTCAAACACTAGCCTGCTCCCAATGTCTGTGCTCAACCAACACACTTCCCAGACTCGTGGCAGCATCCCTAGAGCCTCCACTCCTCAGGCCATGAGCACGGGGAGTCATTCTATTTCTCCATGACACTTCAGCAGCTTCCCCTTTCTTTCTCACCCTGGGAAAAGTGAGCCACCCTGTGGTGTGCCTATAATTGGCCTCAGAGCCTGGGCACTCGCTCTGTTTCTGTTCTCTCTCTCTCTCATTTCCCTACATACTCACAAACAATTTTTTTTTCCTGAAATAGCGTTTCTCTGTGTAGCCTTGGCTGTCCTGGACTCATTTTGTAGACCAGGCTAGCCTCAAACTCACAGAGCTCTGCTTGCCTCTGCCTCCCTGATTGCTGGGATTACAGGCGTGTGCCACCACACCTGGTCTCCCAAATACTCTTGGTTTAGCTTTACAAATAACATATAATTTTAGCCAAGAGCTCAGACCACAAAAGAGAAGGAGCAAGGGCAAACAGCAAGCCGAGTACAAGCCCTGCCCACTGGGTACATGGGTTTTGCGAAAGGGGAAGAAGCTTGGGATCCTATGGTTGGTGCTTTTGAGGGTCTCCAGGCAGCCCTTCCTGACCACCACAATTATACTGAGGCTAGACCTCCCAGCTTCTTCCCCAAGAAAGGAGAGCATCTTCTATTAAGTAGAATACCCATGGTTTCAGGAACCTCCCAATTCTAAACTACCTATTGCCAGAGGGCTGTTGTTTATTTTAATTAACTTGCTAAAGATACTGCATGAACGCAGCTCCAAGCTTCAGGTATCACATATTCCCATTATAGCATGTCTGGCCTGAACCAGCCAGCTTAGCCTGGCAGGCTTCTAGAGGACTGCCATTTTGATGGGCAGTGGGAGGGAGAGGGAGAAAGCTGGTCCATGGATGTGAGGATGTGTGGCTTCTCTGCAGGTGAAGACTCCATCAGCACGTTGGGCATGATCCTTGGAGTGGGGCTGTCACTGCTGCTCGTGTCCATCCTTGGCTACAGCTTGGCTAAGTGGTACCAGCGCGGGTACTGCTGGGACGGTGAGTGAGACCCATGCCAGTCAGTCTCAGCTCTGCCCTCTTCTTCCTCATCAATAGAGCTGGGTGAGGCTGGGGTGAGGTAGGAACCCCTTCAGCAGAGCAGGTAGCAAAAGTACTTCCTCTTGCGGTTGCAGTAGTTGAAGATTTGAGTGGGTGGTTGGAGGCTTGGATGGAGAGGTGGGGTCTTCATGGAGAGAATAGAGGCTCCTCCCACTTGAGGAAGTAGCCTGCTTTTATCTCCCCCCCCCCAGGCCCCACCCCTAAGGCTAAGGGCACTGCCTAGAAGGCCAGGGTGCCAGCTGATTCCATATGCGTTAGTCTTTGCCTCCATCTCCCCACCCTGCCCCTGGGCTCTAAAGCTTGCTGATGTGTCTTCTGGATTTGCTGTGGTCTTTTCAAGTGATGAAGCAAGGGCAGCATGCTTGGGTGCTGACAGAGAAAACCTCCCAGGTGTGCGTTTACAATTATCAGTTGAGCACCTGGTGTGTCCCAATGTACCCTTTCTTGGTATGTATTTTTAAAAGTCTACACAATAAAGAAGTTACTACATTTCCCCTATTTTTAGACATGCTTTTGATATGGATACCAGGCTACCCTCAAACTCCCCATCTTCCTGCCTCAGCCTAGAGAGTTTTAGGGATACAGACAAGTGCCATCATGTCCAGCTACAGCCTCCATTTTTTCTTTGTTTCTCTCTCTCTCTCTCTCTCTCTCTCTCTCTCTCTCTCTCTCTCTCTCTCTCTCTCTCTCTTTCTCTCTCTCTCTCTGAGACAGTCACTATCCCAGACTGGCCTTGAATTGCCAATTGGCTAGGGATAATCTTGAACTTCTACTCCTTTTGCCCCCACCTCCCAAGGGCTAGGATTACAGTGGCGCAGGACCACACCTTTGTTGGGCATGGGACCCAGGGCTTTGCAGATGCTAGGTAAGCACTCCACCAAAGGTGCGGCATCTCCATCCCTCAGCTGCCATTATTGAAGGAGACAGGGGTATGCGGTGAGAATCATGGGTTGGACTATGGCGGTGTCTGGTTCTTTGGAGGCTCTTGGCTAGAGCTACTCCCAATGGAAGGACCTTGAAGGGCCCTGAGAACCCTGCAGAGCATCCTGAGGCCAGCCTGCTTTCTCTATGCACAAGTGGGGGAAGTGCCAGATCTTTCCCTGGAGATTCTAACTCTCTTTTTGGCTTGTCTTCCCAGGGCCTAATTTTGTCTTCAACTTATACCAAATCCGGTGAGTAGGTTCAGGGCAGATCTGGGTGGGCTGGCACTGGGGGGGGGGGCTAAATATAATAAAGAAAGAACTAGAGACAGAAATGGAACTTACTGCTTCCCTTCCCTGGCTCTCTCCAAGCCTCCATTTAGAAAAGTTCTCAGAGTAAAAACATGCCTATTGACAGTACCATGTGAGGCCCTGATGATAATGATTATCTTGGTACTAATGCTCAGGCAGAGAACAGCCACCCATGCATTCACTTATCTACCCACTCACCCACTCATGTACAAACTTGCCTACTCATTCATCCACCCATCTATCCACCCACCCATTTATCCATCCATCCACCCACCCATACATATATCCATTCACCCATCCACCCATCCATCCACACACCCATCCATACACTCACCCATCCACCCATCCACCCACCTACCCATTCACCCACACACTCATCCATCCACCCATCTGTACACCCACCCACTCATCCATCCACCCATCTGTACACCCACCCACTCATCCATCTACCCATCTGTACACCCACTCACTCCTCCATCCACCCATCAGCCCACCCACTTGCCCAGTTATTCATCCATCTGCCCATCCACCCACCCCACTACTCACTAATTCACCTATGTGCCACCCACTTATTCTACTCATCTACCTATCTATCCCTTATACTCATTCATGAATTCATCCATTCATGGATGTGCATATGCATCCACAAATTTATCCATGCATGCACATATCTATCCATCCATCTGTTTCCCACATACTTATCCATCCATCCATCCACCCACTTACTCACCCATCCACCTGTTTATTGTTTATTCAGTAAAGTTTTATTGTAACCAGTTTTATGGTATTTGTTTTCAAAAGTACAAAGATGACTTGGCCTATTCTCTGACCCTAAGCATCTCACTGTCTCTGCTGGAGACAAGCCTGATTGCAAATAAAGCAATCTCAGGCACAATATAAGATTCAAAAAAGAAGAGCGATCAAAGAAAGTCATGAGTTTGCAGAACACAAGTCAGAAAGAGCTCTCTGGGTAAGTCATTTCACTATTCCCTGCCACAGGACAGGCCTGCTTCTCCTCTGGCCTGGCAGATGAGAGAAATCTTACTTTGGAAGATAAGTCAGTGAGTCAGTGATGTAGAGATTGTCTCTATTCCTAGGAACCATTTTGTAGGTTCTAGCCTAGGGAGACAGGTTCCAGGGAGAGGCTGGCTTCTCAGTTTCAACAGCTTTATTGGAAATGTTTCTCAGGAACCTGAAGGACTTGGAAGTGGGACCACCCTTCACCATCAGTGGCCACATGAGCAGTCCAGATGGCGGCTACATGAAGTTCTCCAATGAAAGAGCCTGATGGAGAGGCATCTAGCTTCCGGAGATCAGGAGAGGTGGGTGGGAGGGGCAAGAGAACTCCTGAGTGGGTCTGTTGTCTGACTAGGGTCCTAAGAGGGCCCAGGCTGTCAAGCCAAGTGCTAAAGGCCACTCACAACACAAATAAATCACCTGGTCCCTTTACTCATTCTTGAGAGTCAGGCTGGCTGGACCTGGCATAGCAAAGTCCCTCCCAAGCTTCTCTCTTTTCAGTGTCTCTTCTCTTTACACAGGAAAGGGCTCCTGGGTCATTATGAAATCCTCCAGGCTCCCCGGGCTCTGAAAACCTGGCCTGCCTCCGAATATGGAGACTGAAGAGCCTTCTCTGGGCCCTCTCTCAACCCTCATAGAGTTAGGCCTCTGTGAATGTGCCTGACCAAGCTTAGCAATTTTCTCCTGGGACAAAGAGAGGCAACTGTTTCCCAGGGTTACCCTCTGGATCCCAGGATGCCCCCAGGCTGTTGCAAATGTCCTGGAGAGATAGTGTGATGAATTACAGCCAGGCCAGCCCTCCTCCTGCCCAATGCAGCCCTGGGCAGAAAGGGCCCCAGACTCCACAGGATAGATTTTCATGTGGAATCTCCTGTCATTTCATTTTGGAACAATGATCCCAGGGGCTGGAGAGCCAGGCATTTTCGTTGGGGAGTTATGTGGTTGAGGGGTAACTTCAGACATGTTCTTTAACCTTTCCATCAGTGGCCAACTTCCCTGAAGGCAGAGCTTGGCTCTTTACTCCGTCCTTTCCACCTCTGTGTTTGGTTTGAGCATTTTCCATCCTTTCTCACCATTGTGGTCTCTCTCTCTCTCTGACTAATTCTTCCTATAGTGACAGGCCTCAGTGCCTAGCACATGAATAGACCAATCTAGAAACAACACCTTCGTTGTTTAGGCTCCTGAACTAGGGCAGGCATGGGGCACAGGGTGAGTTCTATGCCCCAGGCTCAGCTGTCCTGTGCAAAGCCTGCCCCATGTGGCAGAGAGAGAGACTAGAAATGTGGAACAGTAGGAAGCACCTGGCTGAGCTGAGCGAAGCAGCTAGGGACCAGGACTGCAGGGCACTTTACCTGCCGAGTCATCTTGTCTTCCTCTGCCTGTGACCTACTGGATTGGAGTCAGAGCCGGCACTAGGAGATTTAGCTCAGTGGGTGTTTGGTATAAAGTGATTCCATCCATCCAGGGAGGCTGCACTGTTCAAGCCTGCCACTGATTCAACCAGCCCCAGCCCAAAGCTGGAGGATGCTGAGGCCAGGACAGAGACAGAAAGGGGAGGGCTGGCCATAATTTGTTGTCCTTAGCCTCGTTTTTGCTGAGACCTCTGCAGTTTTGTGTGTGGGTTTTTGTTGTTGTTGTTATTTGTTTGTTTCTTGTTTTTCTTCTCTCTCTCTCCCTCTCTCTCTCTCTCTCTCCCTGCCCTATAGCAGACTGTGGAGGAAGTAGTGAGCCAGGCCTGGCAGGTTCTTTCTGCTTCCTGCCAGGGGTGGGGGCCCTTTTATTCCCAGTTCAGCTGGGCTTGGACACAACACACCACGCCTCAGGATTTGGAAGCCATTAACTAGATTCTCTTTCCCGAGTTGTTGAGTGTAGTGAGAGACTCTTCATGGCGTTGGATCCCCATCTCTTTCTCAAAGGACTCTCGGGAGAGATGGAGAAAGGGAAGCGCTTGCCTGTGGCTTCCTTCATCCTTGGTACCAGCTCTGCAGGTGGGAGCCCGCTTTGGAACTCACAGGTTGTGCAGCCCCAGTAATGTTTTCCACTCTTCCCTGGTCATCATGGCCTGTGGGGCCCAATGGGGTCCCTTGGAAGCACTCAGGGCACAGAGGGCCTTTTGGAAACTTGAAAGGAGAGTGAGACAGATCCCCAGGTAGTCCTGGGCCCAGGTCGTGTGGCTTCAGGTGAGGGCAAGGACATCTGTTTTGGACTGGGAGAATAGCGGGTATTTCCCATCCCCAGAAGCGGAAGTGAGAGTGCACTACTTCCTCTTTCTGAGCCCGCTGACGCGCTCTGTGTTCCCGTTGAGTACCCCTGGTTTTCATTACTTCTGCAGGCCCACGACATAGCAGTTTTCTTCACCCCTGCCAGTGGCTCCACCCTAAGGCTGTGAAGGGGCAGACTCTTTCTCCGAAATGACTAGAAACCAAGCAACCGGTCTGTGAGGCTGGGTACTGAGTGACTGGGCACTCGGATGCTTGGCTGTGCCGGCCCTCCCCTTTCTTCTTCATCTCACTGGAGAGCCTGCTGTGTTGAGGGCTACAGGCTGCAGCCTCTCGCTATACGGGTCCTCTTCAATGCACACAACCTAGAATGCTTTCTTCTCCCGCACCCCCAACCCTCTGTGCACACCCAGACTCTTTGAACTTCAATTCTCCTCTTTCCCGAGACACACATCAGGACTCCAGACTAGACACCGTTCATTTTGATCCCCTATGTCCATGACAGGTTGTTTCTATGTGTCCTGTCCCCCAACCTGGACCAAGCTTTTGTGGCCAGAAGTCTCTAGCAATCCTTCAAATGACCCATAGCAAATACACTTAACTAGATGGATTTTGATTAGAGAGGAAACACAGGGCAGCCTCGCTCTGGAAATGGATGGCCAGCAGCCTGAGAAGGAACAGACTGCTTACACAGTGTATTTGGATGCATGCTTCTGCATGCTGAGCCTTGTGGTACAGAGGTTATTATTGGGCCCATTTTACACACAGGGAGACTGAGAGATTCACTTGTTTGCCCAGGACTGCCCACTGGCCACTGGCTTCACAGGAGCCTGAGCCGAATCCGTGGCCTTGAGGACCCAGTCCCACCTCAGGTCTTATCAGGGTAAGGACTGGTCATTATAAAAGGATCTGATTCTTATTCTGTCCTGCAGTACTGTGCAGCCATAAGGCTGGTCACACAACGGTTTGGCCATCTATTTCAACATTGGGAAAGCAAGAAATAAGACTATTTCTTGAAGGTTCCTCTAGGCTCTTTCCTTTTCTGTTAAACGTTATCAGTGGTCTAGGCTCACTATCGCTGTTAGCAAATAGGGTGCAGGCACAATATCGTGTCAAGCCCGGTTTAGGAACTGTCTGTTAAGAGGTGGCTGCTGAGGTCCCCCTAGATGCAGGTGGTCTATACTACTCAGTTTTTCCTGTACCCTGCAGAGATCTGGTGGAGATTGAAGATTAGCTCGTTCTTAAACTCGTCAATATCTGAAAGGGTACAGAATGATCAGGGCAGGGGCTCCAGGTTACCCAGCCTTGTCGGTAAGAAAACAGAGTCTGGGGAAATAGACACTGCGGAGGAGCGAGATGAATTTACTTTCTGTAAGTTAGTGGTGGCTGAGCATCAGGCAGAGGGGCAGCTGCGCTCTGGCTCCTCCCTCCCTCCAGACTCTAGCCCCGCCCCCCAACAATGGTGGGTGGGGTTTTCAGGGCTCAGGCCTCTCCAGGCTGGATCCCAGCTCTGAGTTTCTTGCTCACCCACTTCCTGGTTCTGCTTTTACTTTTTACTCTCTCTTTGACTTCCAAGTCACTGCATGCTGCCACCCTTCTTCCTGGCTCACATTTCACATCTCCAAGGAGCCTTCTTCAAGACTCATGGACCTAGTTCTCGTCTGGCTTTACTTACTCCCTGGCTCCCATATCCTCATCCATCCATCCATCCACTCATTCATTCATTTTTCCCCCCTACTACTCCAAGTACTCCCATGAGGCATCCAGTCTCTCTGGAGATTAACCTGATCTCTCCTGTTTCACAAGCATTTCCTGAAGGCTGACTTAGGCTTTGCGTCTCTTCTAAGTCCCCTACTGTGCTTTGTGTGTTTCTGGCCAGGGACTTCTCAGGAAAGGGACTTCTCAGGAAACTAGGTGGAAGGGTTTCTCAGTCTCTTGAGGGTGCCTTGTACATTGCTCCAAGCCTGGTCCCTACCTGGTGCCCCGAAAACAGACACCTGCTGTCTCTTTTCCTTCCCCATCCTCAGCCGCAGACGGTTTTCTAGAGAAGGGCACACACAGATGGAGAGCTTTTCCACACAACCTAACACATGCTCGAAGCCACAGCATCTCCCCTGAGTCTGCGTGGCCCGGCCCCAAGCCAGTGCCCGGAGACAGGGCCAGGCGATAACACCTGGGAGACCATGGTCTGTGATGCTCTTTCTATTCTTTGGAGGTTTGAGGAGACCAAAACAGGAACAGATGGAAGTGCCCTTACTTTCTTTTTAAAAAACTGCTTAGTGAGCAAAACCCAGCTAGAAGTGGTGATGTTTAAGCAGAAGCCAATGCAAAACAGGAAGCCAGTGGCCTGGCGAATTCTCACACTTGGGGACCAGAAGTAAAAATGTTCTATCTGCCCAGAGAAGCGGTAAACCAGCAAAACATAAAGCGGAGCGGTTCTGGAGGCCGAGGCCACAACGGACCCTACCCTACCCACTCTCCCATACATGCTTGTCCTCCCATCTCCTCCAGAGCCATGGGCTTGCCTTCCCTTCCCCAAAGCCTTGGATAGGATTTCTCATGCACAAGCAGAGGCCTGCCGGGGGAAAGGTGTGTGGAAAATGGAGGAAGTCCCTCATCTTCTATTCTTCTCCTTATAGGTCATAGGCTGAGAGTCTCTGGGCCCCAGGGACCTTGCTTTTGTAAGGTTGCCATTGGCCTTGAGAACTTTGAGGCTTCCAGCTGTGAGGCTGTTTCACAGTGGGTAATTTCACTTCCACCATGCTGGGGCGAGGGTGGCAGAGAGGTGAATAGACACTGTGTGTGTGTGTGTGTGTGTTCACATGAGTGCATCATAGTCTCAGGAGGCTTAGGGGGGCTTGGGGACTCAATGAATGTTTGCCTCAAGAGTGGCTGAGTGCATGCTGAACTCAGGCCTCTTCACCTTGTCTCCTGGTTGTTATTTTCTCGCCTTATGTCTCCTGTTTGGTCCGCAGCCCGAAGTCCTACAATACATAGGAGCTGTGGGGGAGGGAATAACCATGGAACCGCGTGACTAAGTGGAGAGGCTGGCAAAGCTGAAGTAAAGCTTCTGATCGGAGTTA
Organism: Acomys russatus; assembly: GCF_903995435.1. NCBI lineage: Eukaryota > Metazoa > Chordata > Mammalia > Rodentia > Muridae > Acomys > Acomys russatus. The sequence goes on from NC_067150.1 coordinate 36,874,256, forward strand.
CCTGTGGCTGCCTCTCTCTTCTAGGTTCAGGCTGATGGCTCCCAAGCACCTGCTTCGCTCAGTCTTCCATGACGGTCGGCATCATCTCGATGCTTCCTGAGCTGCCTTCACCTGCGTTCAAACGCTTCTTTGACATGAATGGAAAAGTTCTGCTCATTCATGCACTCGTTTAGTCACCACAAGCTTATTGAGCGCTCGTTGCTATGCACCAGCATTGGCTGGGTGTAGAGGACACAGAGATAAAGCAAGAGGAGTTCCCGCTTTCAATGACATGAGTGCTGGTCTTCAGTGAAACCTCATGGAGGACTAGTGGAAACAGCCACACTTCAAGCCTGCTATCTCTGCACCAAAAGACTTATTTGCAAAGAGCAGACCATACCTGTAACCCAGAGAAGCAGCCCTTCCATTCCTTGAGGGCTATCCAGCTCTATAGCATTGCTGTGGAGGTTGGTTAGCCTGAGTGAACAGATACCACATGCTTGCTCTGCCTCCACACACTCCGCTCAATGCCAGGCTGCTCAGCACTGTGTTGACTCTTTGCTTGAATCGTGGGATCAGGTCTTCTATTGCCTTCCCACCTCCACTTAGTGTAGCTAATTTGTCACGTGCATTGCCTCTTTCCAGTGAGCCCATCAGGTGTGTAGCTAGCACCTATGAGGTGTTTCCCACCGTTGCAGGTGCAGAGGGCACCAAGAGAGGGATACTTCACACTTCTCATTCCATTTTCACCGGATGGCTACATAAATTGCACGTTAGAAGCACACGCGGGTTCTGAGTGGCTCAGACGGGCTTTGCAGAGGGCACTTGGGCAGCCTTGAAACAGCAAAGTGGAAGAAGAGTATGTGGGGATGAGTAAGTGGCACGCACAGCAGAGTTCATTGGGGGAAGGCAGGTGGGTACAGGGGCTGGAGGGGAGGCTCGGTGAGAATGTGAAAGGGAAGAAATGAGAAGGGACAGGAAGCAGGAGGGAGGTCTTGAAGAGCCTTCTGGTTTCAGCAGAAGCTTTGAGTGTTGTCTTACAAGCTGTCCAGTGGAACTCAAAGCTCAAATTCGAATTTTCAACTTCTCAGCTCAGTCAACAGTAGAGATGCTCATGAAGACTCAAAATGGATAGGCATGGAAGGGGCAGGATGGGATAGCTGCAAGGCCACCAAAGAGGCCAGGGTGAGGGGGGAGGGTGTCACTTTTTCCATTAGGCAAGAGCTGCATGATTCCCATGGCTGTGTAAATGAGCCTTTATTAAGCATCATGGAAACCTGTAACTTAAGGAGAAAATGGTGGCTCCAGTTTGGAGACACCAAGGGTTGACCCACCTTGCCTCTGTAAAGGCACTGGAGGAGCGATGGGGATTGGCAGTCATGGATCAGGAGTTGCTGGAGCTGTCCACGGGGCCATTTCCAGGGCTAAGGATGGGAGCTGTTGTGTTGAGGAGTGGTAAGTTGCAGCAGAGAGGCTGCAGGGCTGCAAGGGTGCTGGCCCCACACCATGCAGACTGTGCATAGAGTGCAGCCACAGGCCCGAGTGGAAGTGCTCTTCCAAAGAGCTGATTGTGAAGGAGGAAGAAGGTGGCACTGTTTCTACACTTTCTCTCTGTATGCCCACTCCAGTCCTGACTCTGCAGGTGGGATAATTCACTGAAGGGACCACTTGGCTATTACTCCACCCCCTGCTTATGGGTTGTGACTGTCTAAAGACCCCCGAGGCTCTAGGCTGGGGTCTACAGTGCTCATGCCAAACTGGGGCACGGTTCTGGACACTGTAAACCAATATGATGGCTGTCTGCTCTTCCTAGAGATAGTGAGTCGGGGGATGTCCTGAGGTTATGGGCTGTAGATGGCCAGGAATCAATCCTCTGCAGACGGGTCTTCTCATCTCTGTGCCATGACGACAGATCCACCCATGATGCAATTCTCACAGAGAACATAGAGTACTCACCTCAAAATCCCCAGCCCCAAGCCCGAATCTAGCTCCAGAGCCACCTTGAAAGCTCCTTAAATATCTCTCATTTGCATGACCTACCACTATTGAGCCAAAAGCTCAGCATCTCCGGGAGCCCCCACCCCCCATCCCTCCACACCATGTGTCCCCCTCCATGCCCATGTCACGCACTGCTCACCATCCATTTCCAGTGGTAGTCTCTCTAGCCTGTTGTCCCGCCTTGCTCTTTGTTTGAAGCATCCTTTGAATTTGTTCCTCTCTTCTCTATCCTCGTTGCCCCCGCTCAATATGTATAAGCATCCGTATGGACTGATTGTGGCACCCCCCACCCTTCAGCATTGAAGCCCTGACCCCTAATGTGATGGTGGGGCATCTTGAAGGTTATTAGATGAGGTCATGAGGTCATGTTGTGTCTTCATAAGAGAAAGAGCCCACGGGTATCTCTTTCTGTCCTTGAGGCCACAGCTCCAAGGTGCCTGTAGACAATGAAGAAGGGCCTCAGTGGGAACTGGATGACCAGAACCTTGATCCTCAACTTCCCAGCCTCCAGAATGATTCTGGTTAAAGCCCTGCCCCCTTGCTATGTGCTGTCTTGTAACTAGAGCTACGGCAGCTTCCTATCTACTTCTGACCTCATCCCTAGTGTAGAATATTAGGTTCCTTCGTGGCGCTTATCACGGATGGCAGCACCGGCTAGTACTCAATTGCTTAGCGTTGATCTTTGTAAGCATATGGTCTACTCCATGAAGCCAAGGCTGAGTACCACGCCTGGCATGCAGTAGGTGACTACTCACTGTTCAGGTGAGATGAGCCAGTGAGGAGACTCTTGCTGCCAAGCCTGACGACTTGGCGTTCTATCCCTGGAATCCATGCAGTGGAAGGAGAGAACCAGCTCCATGGGGTTGTCCTCTGACCTCCACATATATAACATGCACTCACCACACACACACACACACACACACACACACACACACACACACACACTTAAACAAAACAAGAAAAAACCCAAAGTGAAATGCTGGCTTTAATAAAGGTTTTGTTTCCTGCCTGGTTCCTTTTGTTGAATAACTTATGCGTTGGCTAGAATCACCATTTGAAAACCACTAATTTCATCCTACCTAATCCTTCCTCTTCAATGTTTACAGGTTCCCAGCACCCTGGAGACTCATGGGAAATCCAGTGAAGTTCAGATCACTGATAGTGAGGAGGCACCATAGGCCTCCTCATTAATAGCAATAGGCTTAATTCTAAATTGTGTGGTTTTGTTTTGTTTTTTTTTTTTAAAGAAACCCTCAAACCCATGAGCACTGCAGGAAATGTGTGAGTCAGGATTCTCAGTATCTGGTGTCCTATTGGTGGGGGCGATAGCATCAGCACCCACTGCCTGAATGTGCCTCTCAGAGTTTCTGTGTTGTCCCAGACAGGCAACAAACAGCCCAGGTTCCCTTTCTCTGCCCTTCCCATGAGGGGCTCTGAGAACTTTCACCTAGTGGTGCTGGTGTTATGTGGGCTCTGCGGGTGGTATCCAGTCTCTCCAGGCACTGAGTGTTTCATGAGAGCAGGGTGGGCTGTGTGTGCAGGACCTGACCTTTGGGGGACTGCATGTTCTGTCACTATGTATATGGGGGTGGAGACAGAGGTGCTTTGTGGGGGACAAGGCAATCTCTTAACTATAGCTATTTACAAATTTGGGAAAACACTCTTTGGCAGAATTTCCTCCTCTGTCAGTATGAACCCATTTCCCCTCTCTCTTTGGTAAGAGGAAGTTCCGTTAGCTCACAGAAACCCAGAACCACATTCCTCAGTCTGGAAAAGCCCTTGAAAAAGGCGGCTCAACTGAAGACGAACTGGGGCCTTCTGGTGGGGACTTTAATCTGAATTCCAGAGAACCCTGAATGAGGCATTCTATCAGCTGCTGACTGGAAGAGTCCCCTAGGCTTCCCCAAAGGCCTGGCTGCACTGAGGAACAAACTGACTTCCACATCTACTGACTGCTCGAGGCACGCCGACACCCACAGCCCATCTCTGCCTCCATTCCGTCCTGCACGCTAGCCCCTCTAATGTTCTCTCCAAACCCAACTGAGCCTCCTTTTTTCTATAATGATACTCTCTCTGCTCTTTTATCCATCTAGAGCTCAGGCTCCATCTCATCTGCCTCAGCGGCTTTTCCACAAGGAAGAAGCCATCCCCAGAACTATTTCCAGGGTAGAATGGTTACTGTACTTCTCTGACCCAGCGGGGAGGTCCCCAGAGCAGAAATATGCCCATGTCCCATTCATGTGTGTGGTGCTATTCAACTTCTCCACGGAGGGGAGGACTCATGCCTTTCCAGAATGCCCTTCTTTCTCAGAGCGCATGGGAAGGCATGAGGGATATTAGGGTGGCGGATGGGAGGGCCAAGGTGTCTTGGTCATGTCAGACATACAGACACATGGGACTCAGGCCCAGACCCTAGGTTTGCTGCACCCACAAGGCTGAGTTCAGGGAGATATGCCGACCCCCACACTGATAGTTGTGGAAAATGCCTTTGGAACAGAACCCAGGAGGCTTTCAGCCTATGGGAAGCACCCAGACATGCCTTCAGGGCAAGGTGAGCGGGCATAGGGCCCACAGAATCCAACTCTAATAGCCCTTGATGGCTGTTTACACATGAAATGCCAGGTGCAGGGGCACCACACTGAACTCTTTTCATCTATGATCTCATTTCAACCTCATGACAACTGTCACTCACATGTCACCTTTGGGGAATCAGAAACTGAGAGTATACGTGCCTTTCCCAACGTCACAATTCGTGTGGAATCTGAGTCTGTCTGACTGGGGCCCAAGTCCTCAGACCTACTTCCTTAAAGCACGCCTTGTTTATAACCATCCTCTCTCCACAGTTATCATGAGACATCTGATTGCTTTCACAAGACTCCTGACATTTTATTGGGATGAAGACACATACCACCCATTCGCCAATGGAGGCACGTCCATTTTCTCAATGGGACTCTGCACTCCTGGGGACAGGGCATGTCAGACACTCTTCAACATTCAAGTTTTACATACAGACAGGGAAACTGAGGCACAAAGAGGAAACGTTACTTGCCCAAGGTCACACAGCTAGAAACAGTTCAGTCAAAACTAGACCTCCTGAGAGACCCAGAGCTCGGCACCTGTGATACGCTGCCTCTTCAATAAATAAGTGAGCAAAATAAATAAAGGTTCCAAGGGGATCCCGAGGAGCCCTCCGATTTCAGAAGGACCTCTGGTACCAGACTGGCATCATGACCTTCTTGGCAGGATGGCAAAGCTCGTGGCTGGTTTCACAGGGTCACACAGCCTATATTTGGAAAGCATCAGAGAAACTCTAGGCTTGGGGATCAGCAGCCTTGTTTTCTCTCCCAGCACCCTCTCTTGGTGGGGGCTGCAAACTGCCTTTGTTTGACAACAGGCCTCAAATGCAGTATAGGGAAACAGGGACCAGCCCTGGGCCCCAGGGACTAGCAGCTATCTTGACACAAGGTCCTAGGCTCCCACAAGATCTCTGAAACCTTGGCATGAAGCGGAAGCTGCCTGTGGGCAGATGGTCACTGTAATCTACTTCCTTCCAGCCCAGAGGCTGGTAGGACCTAAAATATCACCCCAGAGCCAACTTGGCTAACATTCAGCGTGAGTGACTTCCTAACGAGCCGGTCATTATTTTAGTCCCCTGATGAAGTTGCTGGTCCAAGGTCACACAGCTGAACACAGAGATAACATCCCAGCACCCTGTTCTTTGGCTCTGTAGTTAGAAATTAGCAGCAAATGAAGACATGAGTCCTAAGCCTGGGCCAATGCCTTAGCCCAAAGGCCACCTAAAGGGTAGTGTGCTAACACAGACAACCAGTTTGTCTGGTCTGACAGCACAATAGTGAGCAGCAAGGAGCAATGGCTTGGCCACTGCAGGTAACACAGGGACACAGCTATGTAAAAGAGGGAGATGTCTGCAGATGGATAGCAGATACACCCCACAAGAGGTACTGATTCTTGCTGGGTCTCAGTCCCTTCTTAATTGGCTGGCTGATCATTCAGGGTGGTATGCACCCCCAAGATCTCTCAGTGACAAGTACCCTGCAAAAGCTGAGGAACATCTCTGCATGCCAAATTAAACCTGGCTTCTGTGCCATCCTTTCTCTCTTGAGCCCTCCCAATACCCTGCAGCAGGCAAGCCACCCCAATTCCTTTGAGGCCGTCTAGGCTGATCTGACTTTAGCCCAGCAGTTGTACCACCTGCAGAAAGACGCGGAGTTCCACCCAAACACAGGTCCTTCCAGTGCAGGACCCAGCCCTGAGGAGTGAGGAGGAGGCTTCTGTCTACCCTGCTCAGCTCTGCTGGTGTCTACACAGGGCCCCACTCAGCGGAACTAGCCGCGACCTCCCATGCACCGGGTACCTGCACAACAAGACGGTCTTTGCAGACCACAGTGGGTCTGCCCAAAACCCAAAAAGACCCATGCATTTCTTTGACTCCTGGGCCTTTCAGGTACAGGCGGGGGAGCAGGCATGGCTGGAATACAAAGAACCATCAGCCTCTGTCATTCTTCTACTCGCAGGCTGGAGATCAACGGCAGCGTGGCCAGGTTAGCATCCAGGCCACTCAGGAGGCCACCAGGGGCCGCCCCACAGTCCAGAGGGGCAAGCTGATGGGCAAAAGTCCAACTGGCCACACTTAGGTCTTCACAGCTAACGTCATCCAGGAGTGACCACCCTTCAGCCAATTGATCCCACTGTCTACTTGTGGTCCCTGATGGAGCAGAGGTCATCCCGTGAGACTCTTGTTTCATATAACCCTTGGCTAGAGCTGGGGGAGGCCATGCTAAATCATCCTGCAGGCACACCCCGAGTTTCGGGTCAAAGGCATCTGTCAAGGGACTCTCCTTGTCCAAGTGTTCTGGTGGGTCGGCTGTCTCTTCCTTCCACCTGGTCTGTTTCTGATAGCCCTGGAATGTCACCATGACTTGTTTTTTCTCCTCAGGGATTCTGGGCTCTAGGAGACAGACATGGCCCAAGGCAGAGCCATCCTGTGTATTCGTAGGCTGCCCTGGAGAGTTCTGGACTAGGCTGATGTCACTATCATCCTGGCCCTGATGGGTATATCCAAACTGTTGCTTCCAGGTGGGCCCCATGCTGGAGTGTAAGTTGGGTTCCTGCAAGCAGATCCCACTGTCCGTGTTGTCCCCACAGTGGTCCGGAAGCTCCTGAGGCTCTTCATTTCCCAGAGTCCCCTGTATCTGGGGTTGGGAGCCAGGGAGGAGGAGTTGGGAATCTTCGGTCTGAAGTGATGGCTTGCCACTGCCAAAGCCACTGTCAGTGCTGCCATGCAGAGCCGAGTCTCTCAGCTCTGGTGACACTTTTGGGAAGGCCTCTAAGTCCAGGATATGAATGGCATCTGAAATTTCGGGGAAAGGAGGGTCTGCCAGGAAGAAGTTGTGGGGCTTCTCGAAGACCTGAGAGGAGAGGCAGAGGTGAGTGTGAGCATTGTTGTGGTCAGTATTGAGAACCACCGTGGGGTCCCGTAAGGTGTGTCCATAAGGCTGTTGTGAGGAAGATTAAACTGAGCTTGGAAGACTTGCCCTGAATGTGACACTATTCCGGGGGTTGGGATCCTGAGATGGATAAAGAGGAGACAGTGAGCTGAGCCCCAGGGTTCACCTCTCTCTACTTCATGACCATAGGTTCATTGTGACCAGCCTTCCCTCCCATAGCGAAATGCTGGAGCCAAAGTAAACTCTTCCTCAAGTTGCCTTTGTCAGGCTTCTTTTTTTCTTTTTAACAGCAATGAAAAAAAAAGAAAACAAATCAACTAACACAGAGAGAGGTATGGCCACCTGCAAGGGCCCTCCCCGGTGCCAGATGAGGAACTGTGGTAAATGTACAGAGTCAATGAAGAGCCCAGGTGGGGCAGCCTGCACTGAGCTCCCCTCATTTGTACTGGCATTAGAATGTTAGAATTATCCCCTATGGGCATTTCATAGTTTGGTCCAGCTGGATACATAGGAAACTAATGTTCCCAGGGCCGATTTCATAGGGCCTTGGTGGGGCGGGGGGCGAAGCTCTCAGATGTTCCACTTTTGAAGCTCTGTGACCTGGAAGCAGTTTGAAAAGCCAGGCCCATCCGAAAGTATATTTAAACTATTTTTGACAATGACTCCAAGTAAGAAACAGAGACTCAGTAAGCACCTGTGTGTGTAGCTCATGGAAGTCATTGAATAGAGTCACAAGAGAATAAGCATCTGTGTACCACAGTGCATTCTTCTTTTATCCCATCCCACCCTACCCTACCCCACCCCACCCTACCCCACCCTACCCCACCCACCCCACCCCGTCCTATCCTATCTTTCTAGCCTACCATCCTTTGCATTTTGTAGCTTACAGCCAAGGGCTTGCTCTCCTTAGTTGCCAAGTGTCCTGGGGGAGTCACTTAACTCTTTTCAGTTCGTTCCTCTGCTCCAGCCACAGTGGTGTCCTGCACACGGCGACCGCATCCCTGTCATAGGACCTCGGCAATGCTGAGCCATCTGCTTGGACTACTCTTAGCCTTCTATGTGTACCCTGCTCCTTGTTCACCTCAGGTAACACCTCCTCAGAGAGGCTTTGCATGCATCCAGGCCACAACAGTGCTGTAGCCATTTTCTCTGTGTTCCCTTACTTGCTCCTTCCTAAATTTAGTTCCTATATATGCTGACTGGTCTTAGGTCGACTTGACATGCAAACTACAGTTATCTGAAAGGAGGGAAATTTAACTGAGAAAAAGGCCTCCATAACATCCAGCTGTAAGGCATTTTCTTCATTAGTTATTAATGTGGGAGGGCCCAGCCCATTGTGGGTGGAGCCATCCCGGGGCTGGTAAGAAAGCAGACTGAGCAAGCTAGGGGGACACAAGCCAATAAGCAGCACCCTCCCTCCATGGCTTCTGCATCAGCTCCTGCCTCCAGGTTCCAGCCCTGCTTGAGTTCCTGTCCTGACTTCCTTCGATGATGAACAGTGACTTGGAGATGTAAGCTGAATAAACCCTTTCCTTCCCAACTTGCTCTTTGGTCATGGTGTTTCATCACAGCAATAGAAACCCTATCAAGACATGATAATACGGATTCTAAAGACAGCAACCGTCCAGTCTTAGTCATCACTCTAAGAGTCTAAACTGACCTGGAACTAGTAAGGACTTGGGTTTGTTGACTGACAGACCGACTGACAGACTGACTGACTGGCTCTGCTGCACCCCTGCCTTCATTTCCTTGGCACTTAATGACTCCAGTGCAATTCCTCTTGGTTGTGACCCTGTTTATTGCAACAGTGATTAGTGATGAAGGATGCCTCTTTTAGCAGCTCGCCACTGAGCCAATATCCTTATTTTTTCCTGTGCTTTAGTTTCTTATTCATAGATGAGATTAATGATGGCACATGCCTTCTTGTGGTTAAGCATGTGCAGTGCTTGGATCACTCGGGTTACATAGAAGATGCTCAATAAATATACACTGAGTTGAATTGTACTCCCTGGTAATTCTGTAAGAATTTCATCACCCCTGCCTCCTAGAACAGAAACTCAAAGCTCAGAGAGGTTAAATGACGTGCCTCAAGTCACCAGCAACCAAAGGCAAAGCTGGGATTAGATAGAGCTATCTGGACTTGAGGTCCTCAGTTTACGTAATAAAACTGACTTCAGTGATGTGTTGGATGGTCAGCTCAGTTGGCAGATGGCTGAGAGTCAGTTAAGGAGTATGCCAGGCCTCTCTCACACTAGCTACCCGCACAGACAGCAGCAACTGATAAATGGAACTGGATTGTTTAAATTAGAGGAGCAAAGCTCTAAAGGAACAGCAGTGCTGTGACTCATGGATTTGGAAGGAACCAACAAGTGGCTGCCTGTCATTTCTCGGCATCTCTGATCCCTGCCAGTTTCATGGCGTTACATTAAAGTTAGCCTTTTACACCTGGCTGGCACTGGCTGATATCAAGCCCCAGCCACCCCTCGAGGCCACATTAGTCAGTTTCCTCACTGCAAGCTTGCAACCAGGGAGGGTGCTCAGTAGCTAGCTCAAACACCACTTCACCCATTCATGTCTTCACTCATTTACGCAAAGAGGCTCAGGGCTACCCTCGCTCTTTTCCTGGATCCCAGTCTCCACAGGGCCAGGCTCAATAGTGCAGTTCATTCACCCCCAAACCACCAGTACCTGGGCACCAGGCCCTGCACAGAATATGAGCTAGTGTGCCCACGGAGCAAACCAAGGGTCAAGGTGTGGGGAACTGAATCTCCCAGGAGCACAAAGAAAGATGAGGACCAACTTCAGCTAGATACAAGGAAGAACTATTAAACCTTTGAGAGCTTCAAGGGCTAACTGACCCATGTCTTCTTTTTATTTCTTTACCAGTCATGTCACTAACCTAAGAATAGACCTTTGTCTAGGCAAAGACCCCCATTAGGCCAGGCTATATACATACACATATATGTATATGTACGTATACACATATGTCCTGTAGCCATCTATCATACATTAATATTGTATATTACCCAGGGTCCTGGTCTGTGGCTATCCACCTCTGACACGGCCTGAATCCAGGTCAAGGGCAAGCAGAGGTTTGGGAAATACTACTTGTGTTCTTGTTGGATGGGTTCTGTAGGCTGGCTCACCACACAGGCCTTCATCTGCGAAGGGCCATAGGTCCTGGCCTCCCCTCAAGCCCTTTCCTCTCTAGGCCAGCTCTCCACTCTGTTCCCTCCCTTCTGTGACCACTCTAGCCCTTCTTTCTGTCCTTCAGAGACTCACGGTCGGATGACGCAAAACCTCCCTTACAACTCCTCCCTACTGTGTGTGCCTGGGAGTGGAAGCAACGTCTCTGTCCTCGTAAAATAAGGACAATGACGAGGACCGATTCATGATGCATGGTGTGCCAGTCCACAGGCCATTGTATAGATGACAAAACTGTGATTACTCAGTGTGCACCTGTGTGTCCACACTGTCTCTGGGCTACTCAGAGGTTCTGTTCTCCAGACTGAGTTTAGTGTTTTCTTGTGCCCCGCCCCCCCAATGTCCCCCAACCATGCAGGAACCCAGGAGATACATACAGGGCACTTACCAGGACTGCAGGTAACTTCCCCGAGTGCCGCCGGATGTAACAGTGGAGAGCCAGGCAGGTCAGGACTCCGCAGAGCAGCAAGACAAAAATGAAGAAAATGCTGAGGTGGGTCCCGGTGAAATCTGCAGACCCAGAAAGATGTTTGTGGTACATAAGGTTCAGTCCCCAAAGATCCTTTCACCATGCTCAGAGCACACTAGGTGAATGGCCTGAGGTCATTCCCACAGGCAACTGGAGGGTCACAGCCCTAGAGGTATCTAGGTTCCTAGTAAAGTCAGACTTCACCAGCTCACCAGCTCCCTTAGTAACAGGCTGATTTGGCCTCTAGCGGCTACACAGGATGGCTAGTAACCACGGTGGCAGGTTAATAGTAGGTAAGAGTGGAGACCGAGATCCCAGCTTTGCCTCTTACTAGCTGTGGGACTATGGACCAAATAATGAATCCCTCTCAGTCCCGCTGTCCATGTGTACAAGGGGAAAAATTACAGTGCTGCCTCGAAGGACAGTTGTCAGACACCACGCCTGCATCGCCCGACCCTAGCGACAGTCTTAGGCAGTCAGTGCCAGCATCACCCCATTTTACATATCGAGATCCCAAGGCCCTGAGAGATTAAATCGCTGGCCCAAGGTCACATGTCTGTAAACATTAAATCTGAGAGTCAATCAAACCTTTTGTTCATAAGGACCTTAGAAAATGCAATCAGCGCTTAGAGAGGCTGACATACACTCAGTAGCTTACTCTGTGGTGGGGATTTCATGTTAATGAGCTGCACTGAGGTCTATTGCAGATCTAGGAGGAGTCCCTTTCCTGACTGCTGGACAGGGCACTCCCAGGGCACATGCTGGACACGGTGTGTGTATTAGCTACCATGGGTAGCTAGTTACGGATCCTTCTGGGCAATCAGTTGATCCAAAGTCTCTCAAGGGACAGGCAGTTTGCACACCTGATTCCCCATCCCAGCCCTGGGCCCCTGACTGAGGACCTGGAACAGGCTTTGCTGACACCCGCCACATTGGTACTAAGGGGTTACACAGTGAGACCCTGCCTCAGCATTGCTCCTTTGGGGATACTCAGGGCTGGAAGGAGCCCTTTCCACACCCCACACTGGCCCTGAGGAGGAGCAGCCCGAACAGAACTAAACAGGAACTGGTGCACCGATTTGGCTAGGCTGGCCAGTGAGCCACAGTCGGCCTGTTTCTGGTCCCCCTCTGGGAAAGGGGATTGGGGTTACAGAAAACTCACACTATGACCTTTACATAGGTTTTGGGGATTTGAACTCAGCTCCTCAAGCTCTGCATGGACTGAGCCATCTTAGTACTTCCTTGAAGGCTTTTGGATTTGCGCATCGTTGTTGCTGATTGTTGCGTAGTGCCTGGCTTTGTGTTTTAGAGCTCTTTGGAACTGGGTTGGGCCTTCATGGCATTTGAATGTCAAGCCTTAAACTCTGGGAAACACAGAAGTTGTCAGGACTCTGCTGAGCCATTGGGGTTCTGGTTTGAATGTGTATGTATGTGCACATGAGACAGAGAACTAAGCATGCTGGGACATCATCGTGATTAGCATAACCATAAAGTATTAAGATTTTACTATCTAAGAGGGTGTGGTTACCCATGCCTTTAATCCCAGCACCTAGGGGGGTGGAAACAGGCAGATCTCTGAGTTCAAAGCCAGCCTGGTCTACAGAGTGAGTTTGAGGACAACCAGGTCTATATAGAGAAGCCTTGTCTTGAAAAAAAAAAAAAATTTTTTTTTTTACTGTCTTATTATTTCCTAGGGTAATTATTAATTTTTTTTCCAACTTAGGATAGTTCTAAGCAGGATGGGGCAACTTCTTCCATGGTTGGTGTGAAGGCAGATGGCTCTGTGTAGAAGCCCTGGGCCCAGTGTGGGTACCAACAACCCTGACCATCGCTTTTTGGGTTTGAGAACCCTCTGCCTGGACTGCAGCCTGGGCCACTCACACTGCTCCGTGAGACGTAAACACTGCTCCTCTGACCATTCGCCCCTGTTACTCCGGGATTCCACGAAGGGCTTCACCTTGATACAAAACTCTCTCATCCCTCTGGGAACTGTCAGTCTGAAGTTCTCCTGATGCACCGTCTTAGTTAGATTCTGAATCGGGAAACAAGAACAACAGCAAACAACCCTTTTGTGCATGGCGAATGGAAGCTGAGAGTCGAGGGAGGGGGTGTGGGTGTGGGTGTAGGTGGGGGATCAGGGGTAGGGTGGGGAGCCTGGTTTTTGTTTTCTGCAGGATGAACCCAGGGCCTTGAGATACAAGACAAGGGCTGTTGCTCTGTGAGCCAGCCCTGGGGGAGTGGGGCACTTTAGAAATTTCTCTGTCAAGTTTCTTCTGTCATCTAAGCTAATAAACCCTATGATCATCAGTGCAGCCTGCCAGATATCTAACTACCCAAGCTAATTTTGCTTTAATCTTTGTGTGTATGTGTCTGAGGTGTATAGGTACAGATGTATGTGCGCGTTTGTGTGTTAGTGCAGTGTGTGTGCCACAGCACACCTATGGAAGTCACAGAACAATCAGATGTCAGCCTTCCATCTTCTACTTTGTTTGCAACAAGGTCTCTTTGTTGCTTGCCACTGTGTACTCTAGCCTAGCTGGCTTGAAGCTTCCTCTGGCTTTATGTGGGTCATGGGGATTTGAACTTAGATCCTCATGCGTGTACACAGCAAGCTCATTACCTGCTCAGCTATCTCCCCAGCCCACTACTTTTATCTTAATAGAGCAAAGGGAGTCTTTTTATAGAAGTAGAAGCTCTTCACAGAAAGAACTAGAAACAACCGAGGCAAGAACATGTAATGGATTCCAGACTGCATGGGCCTCAGAACATCTTGCAGCTCTGTTTCCTTATCTGTGAGCTGGAAGAAAACGTTCACGGGTAGCTGCCGCATGCCTTGTGCACTGTTGATGCTTGGTAGGCATGCTCTTATCACTGTCCCCTGGCAGAACAGTTTGAGAGCCGTAAATATGTCAGCTCCCTCAAGGCTCCCCATAACCTCTTTTATATGTGTGTGTGCCAAGCTCCCCGGTGGGACATGAAAGTGATTCCAATCTAGGTAGCCCTGACCCAGGGCCCTCAGGGAACCCCATACCTTTTGTTCCGAGATCTTTCGGATGGAAACCTTATAAGCACGGAAATTCTTGAAGATCTGTTTATACTCTTGACCTGCAGGGACGATCTTGGGCCTCGGGGGATGGATTGTACCTAAGATCCAGCCGTTGCTCGCCTCCAATGTCACGCTACCCACAGTCAGGATCACTGAGTGAGAGAGGGGGAAAAGAGTGAGGCAGAAGGCCGAGGACGGCATCCAGAACCTGACTCTAGGATCAAACTGTACCTGCTCTAAAGTGGAGCCCTTGGCTTTATAACTCTACCCCACATGAGAACGTCTTGGCGGATGTGTCCTACGGATCTTCTAGCACCCAGGGAATCTGAGTTTCTCAGCCTGGGCCATTGACATATAAATTTTAAAGCTGCTCCCGAGGATATGCTTACTGGAGGCAGCTGAGGCCTAACTTGTAGGTTGGCCTTTGGGAACCAGTCGCCTCCTAGATGTCACCTCTAGCTCTTACAGAGTGAGATCACCTTGTCCCCAGATGCTGTGCAGGCCCAGTGTGGATAGAAGGAGTTCACTGTGGCCAGGCTGGCCAGGAACTCCTTAGGAATTGTCTTCAACGGCAAGATCTGAGAGATTTCCCCTACAAGGGGCCAGGCCTCATCTGGATTGTATCTCTACCTGCTTTCCTGAGTACCAAGGACTCAGCTCCTCTCCCTGAACTCTACAAGTTCATAGCTACTATGGCTCTTGTGACTCAGACACCCCACCCATCCCAAGACCTCTCTTATGAAGGATAAACAATGTCAGTTCCCTTTAAAGTCTCAGACAGATCTGTTGAGGCAATCAGTTCCCTAGCCGGGAAGCCTGGTATTCATGAGAAGCCGTGGGAACAGACAGAAAACCTGTAGGCTGGAAGGGTCCCAGAAAGCCATGTTCTAGGTCCAGGAGAGGCAAAGCACCTTCATCCAGTGTGAAGCGAGTCTCAGTGAGGGTCCAATTGGAGTGCTGGCTGTTGTCCACAGCCCGGACTCTGGCCCAGTAGCCATAGCCATTGTAATACAGATCCAGGGTGAACTCTGTGAGATCGCAGGACAATGCCTGGGCCTCTCTACAGCTGTGGGCGTCTTTCCAGACAGTGGATCCATACCTGAAGAGATACCAGAGCAGGCACTGGGGAAGCAGCTTGCATCCAAATCTCCCTCCCCTGCCATTCCCGTAATGGCAGAAAAGGAGCTGCCCTCAGGGCTCTAGCTAATTACAAGTCTCCCTCTTGCTTAGCCAAGGTCCCTGTTGGCACCCATGGTCTAGAAAGCTCATGGGCAGGATTTGAAGCAGCGCCTTCCTCCACAAGCATGTGTTAGCCCACTCTGGAGCCTCCTGCTTCCTTCCCGGTAGTTACACTTGTGAATGTTTTTTTCCAGAATACTAGGAAGTCCTCAGGGCCAATAGCTGCCCACCTTAAGGATCCCAGCACATACAAGCAAGTATGTGTTAAAGATGTGTGTCAGCATCCCTTCTGGTCTCATTTCAATTTAAAGTAGTCCCTCCCCTACCTCCTTCTGGTCCCCCTCGGGCCCCTGTACCCTGCTTTCCTTACTTCTTCAGTGCTACTTGATAGTAGGTGTCCTCAGACTGGTTTGGGATAGGTGTCCAGTGAAGGATATGCTGGAAAAATCTGCCTTCAAACCACACAGAAGCAGGGCTGGGCAGTTCTGTCCCTGGGGGAAAAGAACGCCAACACTAAAGAAACAGTTATCCCCAGGACCAGGGAGAGGGTGGTGACAGCAGCGGGTACTTTGTGAGGGAGGGGCTGTGCACTTTACACATCTTCCATTTAGTGACCGCAGCAGCTCTGGGCTCTAGACACACGCCAAACACACTGAAGAAGAAACAGGAGCCCAGAGACGCAGACAGCTTGCCCAAGGCCAATGCAGTCAGCAAGGGGCACAGTGGGGAATCTCTCTCCAGAAGGGGTCTCATTCCAAAGCTAGGGTCCTGTCCTTCCATGCCTATGTTGTGTGGGATGAGCCAGTCCCCGCCTCTGCCCGCCTAATCCCTACCCTTGTTCTAGCACCATCCCAAGAGCTTAATTCTCACTCAGGCCTGCCCAAAGCCATGGCCCCTGGCCTTTTCTGGACACACAGACACCCTGCTTATTGACATTATAGTGTGTTACAGCCAGTTCCCTTTAAAAACCTCAGACAGGGCTGTTGAGGCAACCAGTTCCCTGACACGAGAAGCCGTGAGAGAACAGACAGAAAAGCCCTGGGCTGGGGTCTTGCCTGGAAGGGTCCCAGGTTTTGACGCCACTCTGCTTTTTTCTACACAGACATCTTGGTCGGGGGTGGGGTGGGGGGGCCTTAGGGCTTTCTCCATCCCCTCCCCCTTCCCCATTTCTAGACTCACTGCAGCTCAGCTGTGGGGCACCTGTATCATCAGATACCTAGACTTCCTTGGGACCCTCTGTCCTTTCTGTAACAGCGGAACGAACATTCCTGTTTGAACTCTGCTGATGACTTCTGCCAGGTTAAGCGCGCGCAAGGCCAACAGCCCTCGTTCCTCCCTAGCCTTCTTGACCCTTTAAGAGGTCTCCTCTCTCGAAGGCAGCTCTACACTCACTTCCCTTCTTCTCAAAAACTGTCAGCTCACCAGTCACGTTTCTTTTTGAGTGACTTCGTTATTCTCAGAAAAATACACTTGTCCCTGCAGCCCTGGCTTTCTTTCCTGTACTATCTTTGAATCTCAAGGCCATGTTTCATTTGCAAAACTCTGTGAGGGAGGGTGGAAAACTCAGGCCCCCGTTTGTGGGGTTCCGCCTGCACAACCCCAGCGGGGCTGTAGATCATACGACCGGCGGACTGCCTGTTTTACTCCAGATTTTGGAGTCCTATAAAAGTGTTTTGGGTTCCTGGTCTAAGTGCCTCTGTACCTCTAAGCCCCTTAAGCTCCCTGCCTTTTCTTTCTCTCCTGGGCTACGGGAACCTATCCTGAGATGAAGGGTAGGTAAAATGGGGAGGAGGGGAGCAGCTGCCAGCAGAGGGTGAATGGAGGTCTAAAGACTGACAGGGTGGTCAGGAAGGGTGGGGGGAAGGGAGAACTGGGCGTGAGATGGGTAGTGTTCAGGAAGAGGAGCCTAAGAAGGGGCTCAACCCGACCCCTGGAAGAACCAGAGCAGCCAGAAAAGCAAAGCCTAAAAGTACAGTTTATTGGGAGGTGGATGGGTGATGAGTTTGGAAACAAGGGTTGCGGGATGGAAACTATAGGCCTTACACATCTATTTCTGGCCACCCCACACCCTGGACAGCCATGGTTAATCTTAGCCTTCTCCACTTACACAACAGGTGAGCCCCAGACCCAGGTTTGTCAGAGCGCAGGAGCTGGGGTGGGGACCTCGGGCCATCCAAGCCGATTCTCCGCGGAATGTGAGCTTTAAAGCAACAGAGCGAGCTCTGAGGAGCCTACCGTGTGCGCGGAAGCCCAGGCTCAGACTGGCGAACGTGAGGAGGAGTGGGAGCAAACGCGACAGCATCCTGGGCGCACAGCGGCATAGTCCGCTGGAACCGGTTTGTGCGGCCCCCGGGCCGTCGGTTTAAAATTGAAGACTGACACAGGAGTCCCCTTGGCTAGCCAGACCGCCGCCTTGGGGCGGGGCCTCAATACGCCCCGCCCTCGGCCCCCGCGGAACTTGGAAAGCCCGGCCAGCTAGGTCTAGTCTAGGGCATTTGTCTCAAGGCAGCTAAGCCTTCTGAGGCTCAGCAGCTAAGCTCTCAATAGCCCATCTGGACAGCCCCCTCCCTTCCCCTCTCCTCTCTCTGTTTCTCTGTCTCTGTCTCTGTCTCTGTCTATCTGTCTCTGTCTCTGTCTCTGTCTGTCTATGTCTCTGTCTCTCCCTCTCCCTCCAACTCTCTCTCCAACTTAGCACATTGGGTGGGTTCAGAAGCTGGTTGACAGCAAGCAGATTTTACGCTGTAGCATCATCCCACAAGGCCAGAAATTGGCTGACTGGGCCAGTCACAAAGCACGGGTGTGCAAGGACACCTGTCCCGGTGTTGCCCTGGGATCTCCATGTGGGACCCTCAGCTAAACTACAAGTGAGGGACTGTTCCCTACCTGATTTCGGATTTTTGGTAACTCCCCGGCCTTTTAGCTTGTTCTTCTTGCCTTAAATCTGCAGATTAGAAGTGATGATAGGCCTATTGAGGGACCTGGTATCACTCAAGTGTCTCTTCAATGGCCAAGACACCTGCCTACTCTCCAGTTTCACCGAAGATGTTACTGTGTGAGAGAGCAAGCTTTGTCCACTTCACTTATTGTCAGGTGGCACCGCTACTGTTTGTGGGTCCGTCTGCCAAGCACATATACATGCTGTCCTGCAAGCCCTGTTTTTGTTCTGAGGGGTCACAGAAGCTAAAGAAGAGCTAGAGGTATTGGATATCCTTGCTCTTAAGAAGTCATTTTCCACTCCCCTCAGTGCCTACTGGTCACAGTGAAGACATCACTGCCTGGAGCAGGTATGGACAGCCTTCAGTCTGCAAGTTGCACGACCCTCAGAGTAACTCCCAATCCTGCCTCACGTAAAATTGAAAACTTACCTAAGGCAGTATGAGATATGAGATATTTGTTAAAGGCTCTTTTTTTTTCCTCTTTAATTTCGGGCAATTGAATTGGACGCTTGTCCAGTGTGAATTCTGTAAATGAAAAGGGCCTGTCACTATGTCAAAAATTTGGACACCCCTGTACCTGGAGAAGGGGGCTCCAAGTTGGGCTGTGGCACATGCACACTGCTTATATGACCTAGGAGCTAGTGATGCGCACCACTCTCATGGCTTATGGAGACACAAGCTTTGTCTAAACATGCATGTGTGCATGTGTGTGTGGCGGGGTGCGGGGGCGGATAGTGCTATGCCCAGTGGCCTGGAAGGGGGTGTGCCAAGTAGACTGGGATGGTGTTCTGTGCTGAGCATGCTCAGTGGAAAAAGTGCTTGTCAGCGAGGACCAGGCTGCCCTAGCTACCTGGCTAGTTGGGAATAATATCTGTGAACCACAGCATTCAACACACACACACACACACACACACACACACACACACACACACACACACACAATCAGTGAGGACCATAATCAAGAGACGGCCTTGTTACCACGCCCTTGTGCCAGCTAAGTCGGAAAGCTTCCGAATTGTTTTTTTTTTTTTTAAGATTTATTTATTTATTACATATACAATGCTTTGCCTGCATAGCAGAAAAGAGCACCAGATCTCATTACAGATGGTTGTGAGCCACCATGTGGTTGCTGGGAATTGAACTCAGGACCTTTGGAAAAGCAGACAGTGCTCTTACCCTCTGAGCCATCTCTCCAGCCCCAGAATTGTTTTAAATAGCTGTTTTTGCACTATCTGTCCCTCCACTGGTAAAGACTATACACTGCTTGGTAGTAAGTACCCAGATGTGACTTCTTAGTCCCTTTAGTCCCTCAAAATTTTTTTAAAAAGAGAGCAACTGTGATGTTCCTTCCTCAGTTGCCTCTCTTTGAGCTCTTGGTTGAGCTGTAAGAATTTTAAGGCCTCAGGCTGGAGAGATGGCTCAGAGGTTAAGAGCACTGACTGTTCTTCCAGAGGTCATGAGTTCAATTCCCACATTGGTGGCTCACAACCATCTATAATGTAATCTGATACTCTCCTCTGGCCTGCAGGTGAACATGCAGGCAAAGCACTGTATACATAATAATAAATAAATAAATATTTTTTTTAAAAAAGAATTTTAAGGCCTCACTCCATGACCATTTCAAAAAAGGATGGGGATTGTTCATTCATATACCAACAAGCTGATGCTGGGAAGTGGGGCTGGCCCAAAACCAGGTCCCTTCCTCTAGAAACCACCTTGCAGAAGACAGAAAGTGAGCAGAGATTTTAACAGTTTCTGGTAAGGAAAGTACAGACTAGCCAGGGGAGGGACATGGGGTGGAGAACAAGGACAGCTTCCTGGAGGAGATGGCCTCTCAGCTGAGATGGCAGTAGGTGAGTGATGGATGGATAGGGTGGGATTTGTACATTGGAGATGAGGGGAGAACTCTGTAAAGTGGGTGAGTACTCCTGTTTGGAAAAAAATTACACCCTGTAGCTGACACAGTTTGACCCTCTTCTCAGGGCAGAACCAGCTTTGAGTGCAGGGTATTCCATGTCCCTGCTTCTTCCATGGCATCCAGGGGAGAGGCTGGCTGGGGCATATAACGATCATACCTTAGAAAAGCAAAACCTAAAGAACCTACATGCATGCTGTTCTGGGTTGAGTCACTAGTTCTTTGGATCTGACAAATCTGCTCCGAGGTTCTGCGATGAACACCTGTGTTGACACTGATGACAAATAACGGGGTTTTCGCAGGCTTAAACTTTGAGGGTGCATCAAGGAGTCCACAAAACGCTTTACATGACATAGCAGTCACCAGCCAGGTGCTGAACACACAAATCCCTTTCCTTTTTCTGGGAACATGGGACAACTGTTTCTCAGTGTGTGGCTGGAAAATAGACGAGGTTTTAACCTGTGTGAAGTTTCAGTAGAGGGTGGCACATCCTGCCCTTGCCTCTGCCTCTGCCTGTGCAGTCCTGTCAGCCAGGCACCCAGAGGGCCCCAGCAGAGGACTTCCAGGAAATGGAAAAACCTGAGTGCCCTGAATCTCTTCTTGGAGAATTCTGAAGAAAAGATGATGTATTAAGGTAGATGCACAGTTTAATCCACAGAGATGCAAGGGCTTTCCTGACAGCTGCTGTGGCCTGCCTTGGTTCGTCTGCAAACACAACCTCATTAACAAATACGGCGTTCTTAACAACATGCACTGGGATGTGTGTTGTCCTTGTTGGTGTTTTGCAGATGGCGACACTAGGGCAAAGGGCAGAGACCTCCGTCACTCAGGAAGCCGCAGAGCTGTTTGGTCCTAGAACTTCTGCATCTCTTATTTTGGCAACAGCATCTTTGAACCTTGGAAGAATCCTTGCAAACACAATTATCAAGTGAGCTGAGAGAGAATGAGGGTGTGGGGTAGGAGGAGGAGGGCAGCTCGGGGCAGACAGGATGGCGCTGTGGTGAACCCAGGAAGCCAATGGGCATGGTCGGACAGACATCTTCCTCCCAAGGCGGTTCTTTCTAAGGGCACAATTGAAGTCTGGATGGTGCCACTGTCTCACCTTCACTCTTCTCCATCTGAGCTCTTCTGATGCTCCACACGAACTTCACAAGGCTTCTGAGTGGGAAACTGTGCTCCGCAGGCAGGCACACAGCTTGTCTCCAGTCTAGTGCTTGGGAAGTTCCAGGCCTCCTGATCACTCTGTCAGAGAGCACACAATGGAGAGACCCAGAGGCATGGATTTGGAGATGGAGACAGAAAGGAGGAAGCAGCATAGGTAAACTTGGCAGCCCTTAGTGTGAGAAGGATTTCAATTGCAAGGTATGGGGCCTGCTAAGGCTTAGCCAGTGCTCTGGGCATGCTCAGTCCAGTCCCAGGAAGAAGCTTCTAAATGTGCCTGTAGAACCTAAACCATGTCCACTCCCTTTCAGGCTCTGCCCAACACCATCCTGGCTAAGTCTGACAAGGCTCAGAAGAGATATCTTCCAAGGAGCAACTCAGGCGTGAGTACAGCGCTGTGTGCACCTCAGCTGGGTTGTTAACAAGCACCCTTGAAGTTATAGACATGAGCAGATCTGCATTCTAGATAGAATCGGAATCCAGAGTGTGGGAGTAGTTAGTTGGTGACTCACTCACTCAGCAGAACTCAAACCATGCTTTCCAGATTCAAGTTCAAGCTCTTCCCTGCCCGTCTCATCACAGCAGCTCCAGTTGTGGAACTCCGGCAGCTACGCAGCTTGGAGAGAAGGGGAGAAATGCTGATCTTCCTGGTGGAGGTGAAAGATTGGCCCTGCTGACTCCTTGAAGCATAGACTTGGGGCTAAGAGCTTCTTCACTCCGCCTGGCCTCCTGTTCTTAACCAATAACCATCAAAGTGGAGCCCATGGGCCAGGGAAATGGGAAACTGCATTCTAGCTTGTCCACTACCAGCTTTGTGCCCTTAGGCCAGGCCCTGCTGGCCATTGCATGATTGAAACCGTTGCAGCCTAGTTGGGCTATTGGAAGGCTGGACACAAAAACATGGAGACTGGAGATACAGCCTTCCTCAGTGGGGCAGATATGGTTAGCAGGAGTACTCAGAATGTGCCACCTGCTGTGCAGATAGAGCCAGCTCCTTGTCCCTCAGTCTCCATTCGTCTGGCTTCTCTCTGGCTCTAGTATGTGCTATGCATGACAGCATACCTCTCTTCTACCCCACTTCATCTGTGTGGTTTTTAGACCGTCTTAGCAGGAGCGTCTGTGAGCCTACCCACGGTCGTTGTCTTATGAACTCAAGTGTAAGAGATGGAGCACAGACCACCTCAAAAACAGCCCCGGCCATTTAAAACAGAGTTAAAATAAAGTTTGTTTCTTCCTTCTACAACCCAGATGGCCTTGACTTCTCCTGTTTTTGAGGGTGCCATTTCCTCTTTTGTCTAAAATAACAGTGTCCCCAACCTCTGTCTTCCAAATGCAGGAAGTTTATCTGTTGCTGGGCTTCCAGACCAGATTCTCCCTAGTGGGTTCACAGCACAGCTCTCTGTCACGTGATAGTGACCTCTGAGCTGCAGCAGCCTTCTTTGGGCACCTACAAAGACACGATGCATTTTACAATGCTGTGCTCAAATAATTGACAGATATCAAAAGTATTCAAGATATTTTGAGTTATAGTTGCTTTAGGTAATGGCCATTGGGAGAGTCACCAGTTCAGCTCCATTCTGCACTGGGCAGTCTATGGTGTAGACAGGCCAGCCCTCCTTACCTGTGGCTTCTCCAGCCTTCTCCATTAAAGAGGAGGATGTGTTCTCTGTGCCTTGAACTTGCTCATTTTAATTTCTTTTACCTCAAGATGATTCACAGAAGAGACATCACCATCCTCCAAGAGGAATTCCCAGCTGTGGAGCAGTGGTGAGATCCCACTCCAGTCAACCTCACGAGACACACACCAACTTCACCCTAAATCATACTGAGTGGGTCAGAAGTTGCATGCCCAGAGGGTGGCATGTGGGGCCTTTCCCTCAGTGGTTCCTCTGTGGAGAGGAAGAGACTGTGTTGGCCTGCACTGGAGGTCTCTAGGCTTCTGTGAACAGTACTCATGTTGCCAATCACCTGGCTGGAGTAGGCAAGGAGTCGCTATTTTATTATAGACAGACCTGGGCCCTGAGTGCCAAAACCAATGAGCTGAGCTGATACATTCAGAGGCATACAGCTCCAAGCCTTTAGAGCTAGAAGCCTTTGGTTTTAGGCCTACTGACTGGAGGCTCATGGTTCTAAGTACTCAGGTGGGGGAGGCCCATTGCTCTGGGCTTTGATTGCCAATGGCTTGGTAACTGGCAGCTAGTGCAGGCCTTGGCTCTTAGCAGTTTTTTTTGAAACAGTAGTTGACACCAACTGGTGTTAGAACTCTGAAGAACTCATGGGTTTAGGTGACCCATGACTCCTAGAAATGGCTAACGTCACAGCTTTATGTGTTAAGACCCTTGTCCCTATATTTCCGTATCAGATGTCAAGACCTTTGGCTCTTAGGGCTTGGCAGCTCCCTGGAACCCCTTCCTGAAGTCCTTTGACTTCAGATCCTTCAAGCCTTCTCTGTACTTACACTGTATTTTGTTGCATATGTGGCTTCTGTTCACTGTCTCTCCTTCTGACTGTCCTCTGGACCTCTTCAGTAACTCTTCGGACACCCAATTTCTGTTACTGCCACTGATAGCACCACGGGCACCTCTGTCATTGCTGCAGTGCCACCACCATCAAGGCACCGGTCGCTCCCACTGACACTCTGATGTCTCCTCTTTGTGTTACCAGCTCAGCCCACTTCTTACGACAAGAGCCAAAAGTCCGCTAAAGTCATTCCAGATGTGTCTCTTATTGGATGTAGTGTTGCAGCATCAAGAGGTATAAAGCCTAGAGGGTTATTCCCCGGGCCACTCAACGAGTTAGCCAAACGGCATGTCTACACAGCCAGAAGTGGAGTATGAAGAAGCAGTTTCCACCAATCATGGTCCAGCCATTCATGTTAACGAGAAATTTTGGGCCGCTAGGGGAAACGCTCCTCCTCTCACTTGGATGAAAATTGCTGCTAAAATTTACCAACACTTGTGAGAGCATAAAATACGGATTCGAGTTGTTTGAAACCGTCATGGCTGGAACAGCACTCTCTGATGTTAAGCGGTAGAAAAGAGAAGCGTTGGTTGGGGTGCTGCTTCCTTACGTCACCTGTGAGAGCGTTGGTTGGAGGAGTGCTGCTTCCTTACGTCACCTGTGAGAGCGTTGGTTGGAGGAGTGCTGCTTCCTTACGTCACCTGTGGAGTGTTCAAAGGAGCCAGGCTGTCATGGGACCAGCCTGCACTGCACAGGCTTTTCAAAGAGAGATGCTTGGGTGATGGGAAGTCAAGTATGAGGGAAGGGCTTGGCAAACAGGCCCACTTTTGATGGTTTTAATAAACCACTCAGCAAAAGCTCAGCACAGAATTCTAGTACTAACAGAATTCAGCAATATTTAATACTGTTTAACAATGCTTGGCAGTATTTAGTTCTTGTTCCAGTGTCCCAGGCAGTGATGAGCCCCAGTGGTTTGTTTCATCTGGGTTAAGCACAGTGGTCCTAAGACACAACATAGCCCAAACTCAGCCTTGGAAAACCATTTATATATCTTCTCAGGCAAAGGTGTTTCCCCCCTGTCCCCTCGCCCCAGTCATAGCACAGACATTCGTATTTGTACCAATCACAGGTCAAGGGACAGTTCATAGTCATTGCTGAACCAAAGATGCAGCATTTCAGTTTGGACTCATTGTGGATACCCAGGGCTTATATCTTTTTTTTTTTTTTTTTTTTTTTTTTTTTTTTTTGACATTACCCAAGAAGACTCACCTAGAAAACAGGGAGACTCCCACCTAGAAACAGATGTTACCAGTACATAATGCAGAAAGTACAACCGTGAATTGCAGCTTCTTGCCTTGAAGAGTTTAAAGTCCTGTGTTTTCCCACACCTCTTAGCAGGGAGTTTACAGGATGGGAAGACCAGACTCCGGGCATGTCAGTTGTCATCTGTGGCTTTGGTAAAGTCAAGAATTTCTCAGATCTCAGAATTCTTAGTTCCCAACCTATAAGAATTACAATGAACACAATATTTGTCAGACACCTTCGCCTAGGCACAGTGGGATTCAAAAGTGGTCAGACATCGGTACTTCTGGGGGGGGCGGTAGTTAGACCTCCAGCAAATAACATTAATACAATTCAAGAGGAATCAGCTTAATGAAAATGTTATGCTCGTGCAAAGTGTTGATGCTCTTGTGACTATTTCCTATATGGACTGGGCCCTTCTTTCACTCTAGTGCTGGACCGAGCATAGACTCTCACCTTTGGACATCTCTTTCCCAGGGCCTCAGTTCAAAGGGTCCCTGCTAGTATGCCAAGTTATCTGCCCTGGTTCATTACTCTTCCTAGTACATTTTGAAAGTACCATTTTAGCCTTTTCACAGAATCAATGACAAATACAAGAAATGGTAACTGGAGGCCGGCCAGGGAGGGCGAGTGAGAAGCTTGCACATCTAGCAGTCGAGTGCGTGGGAGAAGGCCGTGGAAGAGGGAAGCTAGGGCCTCGGATGGACTTGAAGCACTTACCATTTGTCAGAAAACGAAACTCAGAGAGGAAGCGCTGTCTTAAGGCAATGCCAGATTCACACATCACCCCCAGGTTCATTCTGTGGCATCCTGACCTTTGGAGACAGAAGAACAGCCGGCCATCGTCTTCTCACCTTCTAGCCCCAATTCGTTTAAAATGGGGAGACACCTTCATTACTTTGAAAGAGTGGATGCATCCCACTGGGATGTTCATAACCAGCAGTCAATGGCTTTTCTGTATGCACTGTCCTGACCCAGACCTCCTTCTCAGGATGTCAAAGAAACACGAGTGAAAAAAAAACAAAAACCACACAAGTGGAAAAGTACCAGGACCCACGAAAAAGATGAACAAACATTTGCAGGTCTTGTGTATGGTGAGACCATTTTTACACTTCTTAAAACTTCTAAAAACTTTGATGAATGCTCAAGACCCATAAAAATTCTTAGATCTGGTAAGTCATAAACATACACTCACAACACACGCACACACACACACACACCAAGTATAGACATTTCACTAATACTTTGATGTAAGGTATGACATTTCAGAGAAATGACTCCTGCCCAATGCTATAAACTGTGTAGTCTAAGGTGCATGTTGGAAGGCTGGAAGTCAGCTGCTGCTCTGAGAGTCATTACTTTCTCACAGGCAGTTACTACTTGGATCACATTTATAAATGACAGAGGAGTGTCCATGTCATTGCTGGGTGCTTGCCCACAGGCTATCCTAGGACATGTGTCCTGTCTCCCCCACGTGACAAGATCCTTCTGGTTGCTTGATTTCTCTCACAGTGCGATCCTGAGCTCATGACTCTATTCTTCTGCCCCCTCTGCCTAGTTTTCCTCCACAGGCCAACTCTGGTCACTGCGTATTAAAGCTGAAGCCAAAGCCAGCAATACCAGTCTTCTGAGGTCCTGGTTTGATGGCAGGGCCTATGCCTTCCTCTCAGCATTTCTCCCTCCAGGTGAACAGCTCAACTATGAAAACTCTTAAGTACTGGCTTATGTGTCAGGTACTGTGCAAGACATCTGGGTATAAAAATAGGACAGGGTCTGTGCCTGTTTAGCTGAAAGTTATGAGAAAGGAGCCTAACATTACCACACTGGATAGTTTGCTACAACTACTTCAGCTGCCCATTTTACAGCAGAGAAAACTGAGTCTCTGCTTCCAAGTGTGGGTCCACATGGTTCCATTTCTCTTAGCCTCTCTCACACTAGCCACAGACAAAGAGTCACCAATGGGATAATTCCAGTCATAGGCTATTTTGGAGGCTGGCAGGCAAAGATCCAGCTATAAGGCCTATGGGCAGGTATTTGGGTTCTTCTCTCTCCCTGGGAGAGACCATGGGTATAAATACAGCGAGAAACTACTGCAGAAATGCCCTGGAGAGGTTTTTGCTGGACTCTGGGTTGCCATGGAAGATGACCAGGTGATTTCAGAAGCAAACACTTTAATCTCTTATCCTGATCTAGGCCACTCCCATGTGGGACTCGTCCCAGAAACACTTGTCCTTCCCCCCCAAAAGGTCTCTGAGAATGTTGCCTTTCACCAGGTTTTGAGTGTCTTGCATGCTCTGACCCTCCATCTAGGCAGCCAAACTGCTGCAACACGGAGTGTTGACACTACAAGGAGTAAGTGAGTATTGTGCCAGACGGCGGCGTGTGCTGCTGAGAACAACAAAGTGAGGAAGGGGTGGGTGGGAAAACTCCCTACTGTGTGACCTGTGTGACTTTTGAACACAGACCCAAAGGAGGTGAAGAAGGAGTCATGTAGATATCTGGGTGGAGACTGTTCTAGGCAGAGGGGTGAAAGAGTGCAAAGGTCAGGGGTGGGAACAAAGCTAGCACGCTGGGGACCTGTAAGCCCAGTGATGGCGCCTCGGCTGGCTATAGACTGGATTCTCCATGTAGATCATCCTTAGTGGCTGCCAAACAGGGACCATCAGACAAAGGGCTGGGGAATCTCAGTCTCTCTGATTTCCGTTCAGGAGTATTTGTGGAGGAGGGTCAGGGCATGTGTGGCCACTGGGGTTTTCTTCCTCCCACATCAGAATAACCCCATCCCTCTCTTCTGATGTCTAGACTTTTTTTTTTTTACCCCACCCTCTTCTCTCTTCCTCTTTCCACCCTTCCCCATTTCTTGTTTCTATTTTGGATTCTTCCCTCTTCTCTCAATCTGAAATATTTGTTCGCAGAGAAGGGTGCTGGCAAGAAAGTCAGGGAGGGTGAAGAGGAAGGTGTGTGTGTGTTTTTCAGTTTCCTGTGGTTGCTGAAACAAATAAGCTCAAACTGGGTTGACTCAACACGATGGAAGATTATCCTCCTCCAGTTCTGGAGGCTGGAAGTCGGAGAGTAGGTTCATTGGGCCAAGATAAGACAAAGGCAGGCACTCCTCATGCACTCTATGGGAGAAGCCATTTCTTGTCTCCACCTCCTTTTTGGGTACCTGATGAAAGTATCTTCAGTCTGGTGGTTGCCAGATTCCTTGACTTTACCATATGTCTCTGTGTGCATGTGCAAGTGTGTAGATGTGCATGTGCACACATGTGTGTATACATGTGTGTATATGTACATGTGTGTGTGCATGCATTCATGTATGCAAGGGTGTGTATGTGTGTAAAATCTCCCTCTGCTTCCTTTTATAACAACAATTTAAGACTTTAATTGTGATTGAATTTAGGGCTAATCTTCCCTATTCATGACTTTCAATGTAATCATACCTGGAAAGACCCTGTTTGTGTAGAAGGTAAGGTTCACAGTTCAAAAGATTCATGTGGCTATCACAGGGCTTGGGTCAGCTGATCGCTAAGGCTGGTCAAGTTCTAGTCATGATCTTTGCTTTTATTCAATTTATCACATGCAGAACATTTGCTCTATATCAGACATTTCAGGATGCTGGCCAACTGCTGTGAGCAGTGTATGGTTCTCCTGGGGGCTTTTGACATCATGTCACGATGTTGACATCTACAAAGTTCAAGCTCAAGAGCCATGCATGTGGCCTGCAGGCCTTGGGTTGGACATGGGTAGCAGGCTATAGATGTTAATCAAGTAATCACCCTGCGGGAATGCCAAGTTGTGGGAACCTGTGGTGAGTGTTGCTCTGGATTTAAGAACTGAGGATAGACTGACCTGGTGACACTGGGTAAAGAAGAAGGGAACAGCATTGGCAACAGAAGGGACAGGACTGGCTCTGGCAGGTCCTGGCCAAGGGGACCAGTGAGAAGTGCTCGCTCCCAACCTTTGCCTTAGTCTTTGCCTTTGGCCACTGCTCTGCATCTAGGGCCTCTCCCTTCCTATACCTGATCGTGGTTTGTCTTTTTACTTCCCGCCCAATGTGGCTCAAGTGGTTCAACAAGGGAACCGCCTAAGTTCAGTGTTGGGGTCAGATCTCTAAAGTTCAGTCAACACTCCCATCATCAGATCCTAGGGTGTAGCAGATACGGTATTGGGAGGTTAGGGAAGAAGGTGAGAGAAAGACGTCATTTTAGTTCTTGAGGTAGGGACTGTGTGCCTGGGGTCGGGGCTAGGGGGAAGGTTTCTGGACTGTACAGTCAGCTGACTCACTGTCTTTGTGACTCCCAGGCACTCCTAGGTCCAGGCATACAGACTTACCATGACCCCCTCTGTGTCTACACTGTAGGCCATGTGGCAGTATCCCTCTGGCCCATGTGAATGGTGATGATGAGGCAGACACTCCTGGACTGTGACTCTGCAGCCTGTAAGGCCTGACCTGGATGGGTTCCTTGGGCACACGCCACCAAATGAGGACCCCAAGGCAGGCACAGCACTCCAGAAGATGCTTACCCTGACTCTGGGGCCCTCCTTGGTCAACACTAGGCATTCTAATCTTCCAGTTGTTCCCAATCTGGGGAGTGGAATTCATATCAGGTGCCTGGACTTTGTGTGTATGTGTGTGTGTGTGTGTGTGTGTGTGTGTGTGTGTGTGTGAGGTATGTGTATGCATGTGTGTGAGTGTGCTCACCTGTGAGTATATAGAATTGTTGTGTGTCCTGCTATGCCACTTTCTGCCTTAGTCTTTTAAGGCTCTAAACCTGGAACTGGATTGTCTGCCTGCGAGCCTCAGGGATCCTCCTGTTTCTGCCCCCCCCCCCACCAGTGCTGGGGTTACAAGGGCATGCACAGCCATTCCTGACTCTTTATGTAGGGAATGGGGATCTAGACTCAACCCCCGCCCCATGCTTGCACAGCAAGCATTCGTTACCTATGGTGCCATCTTCTTAGCTGCTGAATGTTTTTTCATGACAGCGACTCTGCCTTCTCCTCTCCTCCTCCTTCCTTCTTCTCTTTCTCCTCCTCTTCTTTTAAATCATTTAATCCACACAAAAATCCCAAGGTGGAATCAACCAGGACAACCACTGACCAGAGCAAGTCTGGAGAATTACTGTTTCTGGGAGTTTCAATGTCCATGGTGAAATGAGGATGTAAACCCCTCCCCACATCCTTGTAGGACTTTAGGGAGAAATTGAGCGAAATTCTGCACCTGAGCACTCCTTTTTCCTCACCATGTACATAGCCCAGAGCCTAAGGACAGTCCTGAGGAGGGTCAAGCCTTGAGCATCTAACTGAATCTCACCATTGGCTGAGCCTTACCAAACCTAACTCCCCTGGCAGCTGTTGTAGGGTAAGTGGGTTAACGGTCCACAGGCGGTCATATTGGGTTTTCTTTTTCAACAATAGCAGCTTTTTTCCCCTGGTTCCTTGCCCTCTCACCTTTGAACATCTGGGTGGGGGATTTTGCTCAGAGTGTGAATCAGGCTCCTAAATCTCTCAGGTCCTCATAGGTGTGAATGCTGTTTATGTCCTTGCGTGGTAAGGACACTTTATGTGAGAGTGGAGGTGTGGGGCTGCTATTGTGGCCAGGGTCTTGCTGTCTGGGGTTACAAGGCATGCACAGGCATACCTGGCTTTTTATGTGGGTGATGGAGGTTCAAACTCAGGCCCCCAGGCCCTCATGTGTGAGCTCTTAGGTAATCATGGGAAACTCTGAGGCTGGATTCTGCAGCAGGCTATGGAGCAATGTCAACATCTATTTCCTGTATAACCAGGCCTGGAAGGAAGAGAGGGTGGATAACTAAATACATGGAGGGAGCAATGTGTGAAGAAGGAAGTGAGGGAGGGGCTGACCCTTTTGAGTGTTTGAAGGGTCAGGAAATTCACTCCCACTTTTAAGGTACACATGCAAAAATATGTTCAGGAACACACCGGGCTTACAACTAACGTGATTCTCTGAGTCTGTTTCTTAATGCAGAATAGTGATCGCGGCAAGGTTGAGAGGAAACCAAAGACAGGAAAGATGTTCGTGAGACCACATGGTATCACCTGCGCAGCAAATATTAGCTCAGCGTTTAGAAATATCATCAGCCAAACTGTGGTTTCAATACAAACAGATTCCTGCACAAGCTCTCATCTGCTAATACATACACGTTCAGAAAAAAATATTAAACATTCCTGGAGCCTAGAGAGATGGCTCAGTGGTTAAGAGTGCTTGCTGTTCTCCCAGAGGAGCTGAGTTTGGTTCCCAGTACCCACGTCAGGTGTTCTACAGCCACCTTGAACTCCCGGCTCAGGAGTTCTCTGGCCTCCATGGGCCAGAAGAGCACATGTGGCATACATACACACATATGCCTACACATAAATAAAAATAACATAAATCCTTAAAAACACATTGACCATCCCAACTAAGAGATAATTCTTTCCTGTACAAAAGTCTATATAATTTATGTAGACAATCTGAAATCAATGGTTGTATAGGGCAAGGGGCAGAACCACTCCTTAGCTCTAGGTCGTACATAGTGACGTCCTTCCAAACACAACAGATGTGAGCAAAGATAAATTTATAATGAAGAAGGCTAGCTGCCCCAAATGGAAACTACTAGTTATTAGTCATGTCAGTAGTCAAACCCTATGGATGTTTGAATAGAAATGTCCCCCATCCGCTCATATATTGGAATGCTTAGTCATCAGGGAGTGGCACTAGTTGAAAAGGATTGCAAGGATTAGGAGGTGTGGCCTTGTTGGAGGAAGTGTGTCACTAGGGGTAGGCTTCAAAGTTTCAAAAGCCCAAGCTAGGACACCTATGTATGTCCTGCTCTCCTCCTCTCTACTTATGGATGGGGATGTGGCTCTGAGTTTCTGCTCCAGTGACTGAGGGCATGGCTCCCTGCCATGATGATAGTGGACTAAACCTCCGAAGCTATAGCCCCCAGTGAAATTCTTTCTTTTATAAGAGACGCTTTGGTCATTGGGTTTCTTCACAGTGACTAAGACACACCACTAAGACAATGTGATGATTTAAAAGGATCACTCTTTCCCTTGTGAACTGCCTTCACAGCACGCAACTCCAGGAGGGCCACAAAGAAGACATCAACCAAATTCCAACAGAAGTGCATCTTACAGCTGCCCAGTAAACCTCAGCTCCACCAAGGCTGTCAGAAGCAGGGAAAGGCTGAGCAATGTCACAGTCAAGGAGCCTAAGGACAGGTGCCAACTTACATACTATTATATCTAGGAGCAAAAAGGAGCATCAGACAGTAAATGAAAAAAATATAAAATCATACCTAGACTTTAGTTAATTATAATGTAGTAATAGAGGTCTATTCATTTAACAAATACACCATAAATACACCATGGTAACGTAAGATGTTTGCAACAGAATTATTGGCTGCAGGGGAGAGGGTTACTCTCTGTGTTGCGCGCGCTCTCTCTTCTGTGTTGCGCTCTCTCTCTCTCTCTCTCCCTCTCTCTCTCTCTCTCTCTTTCTCTCTCTCTGCGTGTGTGTGTGTGTGTGTGTGTGTGTGTGTGTGTGTGTGTGTGTGTGTTGTGGAGTGTATATACACATGTGGGCATGTCACATAGGCAGAAGAAGGAAGCATCCTTCCTTTTTCTCCATCTTATTCCTTTAAGACAGAATCTCTCTCTGGACTTGAGTTCACCAGTTCTCCCTGTCTCTCACACCTTAGGCTTATGGCCACCAAGTTTCTGAGATGCTGAGTCTGTCTCTCAGTACTTGGGGTACAGGCCTACATGTGGCTTTTCATGTGCTGAAGATCCCAAATTGGGGATGCCTTCTTACCCACTGAGCCATCTCCCAGGCCCCAATTTTCAGTTTTAAATGCTGTTTTCTATTCATAAATTTCTGCTCTTATCCTTATCACAGCTTTTCTTCTTTCTTAGGGTTGGTTTCATTTGTATGCCATCTTGAGGTGGCCACTTGGGTCACTGATATTCATCTTTTCTTCATTCTAATTTGTATATATAAGGTTATGAAGCTCCCTTTGAGCGCAGTTACTCATATCTCACAAGTTTAGTTACGCTTCTCACTTGGTTAAAGTCTTTAAGGTGTTTATTATGCCTTTTGGGCTCTCCAGAAGCATGCTATTTACTTCTTAGGCAGTGAGCCATTTCTGATTATCTCATCTCATTGATTTGTAGTCTAGCCGCTGAACGATTTAACTTTGTGGAAGCCACTGATGCTTGATGACCATTACACAGCTAGCAGAGATTGTAACACTGATGTGGTGGTGTATGCTTTTAATCCTAGCACTCAGGAGGCAGAGATAAGTGATGACCTATCAACCTGATTTACATACTGAGTTTTAGGCCAGCCAGGGCTACATAGTGAGACCCTGCCTAAAAAGCAAAAACATAACAATAACTAAAGAAAGGTGACATTTTTGAAGCTGTGGGGATGGTAAATGGTACTGTTTTATAAACCCTGGCTTCAAGTTATTTGTCCTAGCGCGTCATAGATTTTTAATTTTTTTGTATATGAGCCCTGCAACCTGTTACCTTGTCTGTTACTAATCTTATGGACAAACACACAGACTGTGTATATGTGTTTTTGCATGTTATGTGTATATGTGTATACATGCCTGTATGTGAATGTGTGCATGTGTATATATGTGCAAGTGTGTATGTGTGTGCATGTGTGTGCATGTGTGCATGTGTATATATGTGGAAGTGTGTATGTGTGTGCATGTGTGTGCATGTGTATGTGTATATTTGTGAGTATGTGTGTGTGCGTGTGAGTCCATGTGTTTGTGTGTCTGGTATATGTATATGGCTGTCCGTGTGTGTATGTGTATATGTGCATCTGTATATGTGTATGTGCACATGAGCATGTGTGTGGGTGTGTTTGTACATTTGGCCATCAGGGGACAGCCTGTTGTGAGTCCTCACACTCACTCACAGGAGCACAGGCACAACAGATGTGAATGCTACAGCATCAGCTTTTATGGGGGGTCTGGGACCCAAATGCAGGCCATTAGGCCTATGTGGCAGCACTTCACTCGCTGAGCCATCACCTCTCAGGCCCCAAACTTTCAGTCTTTTGCCAGCAAGAGTGATGATGGACTTTGTGTGTGTGTGTGTGTGTGTGTGTGTGTGTGTGTGTGTGTGTGTGTGTGTGTTTAAAAATCAGCTGAACGAATTACCTTCTATGTCTAGTTTTCCGAGAAGTTTTATTGGGAATGGGTGTTAAATTTGGCCAAGTGCTATTCCAGAATCTGCTGCGATGATCATGTGACTTTCTACTTTGTAAGCGTTGGTGGAGTGCCCTGAGGGAGCTGTCAATGTTGCTTTAGCACCAAAGCCCTGGGATAAAGTTGACCTTTTCATAACCTGTTTCCCCTTCTCTGTGTTGCTTTCCTTTCACTGTGGGCTCTGCTTGCCGAGAGTCTCTTTGGAAGGCTTGCATCTGTGCTCATATGCAGCCTTGGCCTTTGCTTTTCTTTCCAAAGTGTCTCTGTCTCATTTTGGTCTCAGATGACACTGGTCTCATAAAATGGAAAATGCACTTTCCCATTTATTTTGGGAAGAGTTTGTCAAATGGGCATTATTTCTTCTATAATATTTTGAAGGCATCACCTTTGAAGGCTTCTTTGTGGGACAATTTCTTATGGTAATTGTGAGCCACCAGGTTAGTGAATCTCTTTGAAGGAAGCCAAGGTACTTTCTATTTCTCAAGAATTAGTCCATCTCACTCATACCTTTAGCTCCTTGACATGAAATTATTTATAAAGTCACTTCGTTATTTTTCTAATTATCCACAGAGCCTGGTAAGAGAGGTCACCTCCATTCCGACACTGGTAACTTATATTTTCTCTTTTTAAAGAAAAACCTATGCTGTCACATTTGGGGTGTGTGTGTGTGTGTGTGTGTGTGTGTGTGTGTGTGTGTGTGTGTGTGTGTGTGTGATCTTACAGTGAGTGAGAGAACAACTTATAGGAATCAGTTTTCTTCTTTTACCACATTGGTCCCCAGGGATTGAACTCCAGTCCTCAGACTTGGCTATGAGCACCTTAACCCTTCGAGCAATTCTGCTGGCTCGCATCTTTTTGTGATAACCAGTCTATCTGGGCTCTATCAATTTTACTTATTTTTTTTTAATGGAGCCAAGTTTTCATGTTTTTGACTTTTTGTTTGCTTGTTCTTTGGGACACGGTCTCGTGTAGTCCAGGCTGTCCCGGAACTTCTGACCCTACTGCCTTCACCTCTTGAGTACTGGGGTTACAGACATGGGCCCCAGGGCCAGTTTAAATTGTGCCAGGGATCAAACCTTATGCATTTTGATTATATTCTAAACTTCACAATACATGGTAGGTTTTTACATTTTAATAGTATTTTATATTTGAAAGACCATTAGTTACTTTTAAAGAATCTGTGCATTTGCTAACAAAGTTACTACTGCCAAGGCATTCTATTTCCCATAATGAAGGCCTGGATTTCCACCCAGTATCATTTTCTTTCTGGCTCAATAGTTTCCCTGGAGGAAATTCCCTTAGCTTTGGTGTATCTGAAGGCTTTATTTTAAAGGGGTAGTTGTGCTTGGACGGTGTTTTGTTGTCCCTCTCAATGCTTTAAAGATGTTACCACCCCATAGTCTTCTTCCTTGCATGGTTCCTGCTGTAAATATGCTGTCATCTATCTGAATCCTTCCTTTGTCCTTAAGAAGCCCAAGCTCGGCACCAGCTCTAGTCTAGGCCACTTGGCTGTAGCACCTTGGGACATACAGCATCATGGTGGGAGATCAGGTATGGGGCAGATCACACCACAAACAGAAAGCCAGGAACCTGGGAGAGCTGGTAAAGGCCTCCTTCCAGGCTTACCTCCTAGAGGTCTTCTTTCTTCCGACATTGCCTCTTGAGGACTAGGCAGATCCATTTATATTCAGAATTGCAATCACTACTCTCTACCACAATGCTTTAGAAGATTGTGATAGCGTGACACACAGAAAACCCCAGAGCCTCATTATGGTTTGGTGGGTCTTGACAAATGCATAGACATTTATACCACAATCATTTTCAGTTTTGAGTTTTGGTTTCTCTTTTCCCCATATATATGTATACATATATGTATATGTGTATGTATATGTATACGTATGTGTACATGTGTGTGTGTGTGTGTGTGTGTGTGTGCAAATATATACGGTTTTACTTTCATTCTAGGCTGAGCTGGAACTCACTTTGGCAATTCTCCTGCCTCAGCCTCCCAAGTGCTGCAACTACATCTGTAAGCCACTATACCTGGCTTAAGATCTCTTTCCATGTCTGCATAATTCTCCTCTGGATATTTGGCCTTTCAGCTTATTAACAGCATATGACTGTTGGTGCAACACTCAGTCTGTCCTCGACCCAGCCCCAACACTCTCTTCAACCTTCCCCCAATCAGGCACTTATAAAGTTGATACCTGGTACAAAATAGGCACTCTGAACTCTTATTTGTATTGGTTGTTCAGGGTTTTGAATCTTATTTCTGAAAATAACACATTTATGTAGCCAACCCCTCTCTTAGTTGGCATTAGACTAGAAATTCTCTCTTGAAGTGCTGAAATAGACTTCCTTGGGTTACACACTCCTCAGTAGCCCTTTATTGGCCCCTTGGGGTGGCCTGTCACAGTGGGACTGAATAG
The DNA here is from genome assembly GCF_903995435.1 of Acomys russatus. Taxonomy (NCBI): domain Eukaryota; kingdom Metazoa; phylum Chordata; class Mammalia; order Rodentia; family Muridae; genus Acomys; species Acomys russatus. Next base: position 36,911,023 of record NC_067150.1, read on the forward strand.
CTAAGGGGCACGCATTTTGTGGAACTAGATTTTGACATTTAATTTTGAAGGTGAAGTTTTCCTCTTTTAAAAATTATTTCCTTGGAGGAAATTTCCAGAACCTGAATTACAGGGTCATAGGAGTGTTGAAAGACTTAGATGTACATTAATAAGGTGAGAGTTTTGTAGACTGACTGGGCCCTTACTCCATAGCTCTATTATTGAATTTGAGCTTTGCTGAAGGCTAATTTTACTTGATAGAGCCAAGGAGGGGACAGCAGTAGGACATTTCTCAATTCTTGACTAGGTAGAAACCTGGGGAATTAATGGTATCATTTGGGGAAAACAAGAGACTTACATTCCTAGGAGAATCCCTGTCTCCTTGTTTCCCTTCAATTCATAGTGGAGACTCATTATCTCCCTGTTCCTGACAGCATGTGGAGAGCACACACGCACACACGCACACACGCACACACACACACACTATATATATTATGTGTATCTATTCACACATATTATGTGTATGTTATGTAACATATAATCCAAAAGAGCATATTTATAATAATGCACAATTGTTTAATAATCAAATACCTGCTGTCTGTTCTATAGGTGGTACTCCGTAATATTACTTAATAACCCTGTCAACTCAGGTGTCATTATCTCCATTTTTTTCAAGATACATACATTGATATTCAAGGTGGGAAGAAACTTTCCTAAAGCCACACCCTTAACATGCTGCAAGAGTGACATTAGATGCTAGACCCACCGTTCCTCGCTCCCCCGCCCCAGCATGACTGGAATGCTTAAGATTCTAGTGGCATGTGGCATGTAAGTTGCATCATCTCCAAAACCAGTGACTGCTGTGTCTTCGCTGGTTTGGAAAGGAGACAGTGAACTTTATAGTCATGGACCACATGCCAAACACTCAAGGGATGAATGCAGTTCTTGCCTCTAGCTCTGTTTCAGCCTTTGTATTTGTAGACATCAGGAAGGGGCAAAGAGAATGATGGTCCCCACATGGAAAGGTTCCGGAGAGAAGGGGCTGGACCATCTGTGTCCGAATCCCCTGTAGCCTGGACTCAAATGCACATTACCGGGCACACATAAAGCTATCACATAACGTTTTCTTTATATTACTTGTTTGTTTTTAGGCAGGGTCTCGTCTAGCCCAGGGTGTCCTTAAACTCACTGTGTAGTTAAGAATGCACTTGAACTCCTGGTCTTCTTGCCACGGTCTCCCAAGCGTTTTGATTATAGGTATAAGCCACCCTATCTAGCTTTTACATAACATTTTCTGAGACTTGAACCCAGAATATGAATACCAACAATTTCTCCAAGTAAGTCTCTAAGTACACCCCAAGTCTGCAGACTACTGCCTCAGAACGAGCTCCTAACACCAGAGCTTCAGGCTCGTAAGCATGCACAGGCGTTCCTTGCTCATATCTGAGTCACCAAAGTACGCTGGGACTGTTCAGGGTGAGTTCGGAGGGCATGGGCCTGTCACACACGATGGCACCACATCCTGGGCATGCAGAGCTTCTACATCAACGATCTCATCTTCGTTGACATTTGTCAGAAACAAGATGTCATATGCTAATTGCCCATGACACAACCTCTGGTTGACACCCACCAGAGAAATGCTGCTGGGCTGAAGGTCGAGCCTTTTGGTTTGTTCGTTTTTTCTTATTCGGGGAATGTTTTTTACCCTCCCCTGGCTTCTGGGTCATGCTCTGGGACCAGAGATAGTAAGGATAGAAAAGAGAGGGAGGGGCTTTTAAAGGCATCTTATAACTGAAGTTGTGAAAGACTCTTTATAACTTATCGAAAGAGGAAATAGGTGGGGCCCCAGCTGTTATCAAGAAACCACGGAAGAAAAATGTCAAATGCGGGTTTAGAGGTGTGTATGTGTGGAAAAAGCTATTGAACTAATAAATCAACATTTCCTTCAATTGTTCTGTTTTCAGTTAAAAAGAAAAAAAAAACCCACAATAATATCTACTGTTATTGTGTGTTTATTGTACACAGGGACTGTCTGTCCTAAGCACTTTCCACACATTAGCTCTTTTCATCCTTATAACTTCCCTGTGATGTGGACTCTATATAATTCTTTTTACAGATTGGTCAGGTAGGCACAGAGATGTGTCATTTACATGAGCCGTGTGATAGCAAGCCCCAGAAGTGGGATCCACCCAGGCGCCTGTACTCGGCACCTGTACCGCGCCACACATTCCATCTTCTCAATGTGGAAATATGGGCATTCAAAAAGCACCGCCATATAACTATTCAGAGACTTGCCTGTGCTGTCTGTTTTAAACAGCGAAGTAATAATACTAACATTTGTCTTACACCTGCTTTATCAGTCAGCTCATTTATATTTCTACATGTTAGAGCTGGGCTGCCCCATAGGGTAGGTGCTCTCAATACTTAACGGCTAGTCTGAACTAAAATGCACAACACGTACAAACCATACTACAATCCAAAGGCTTCTATGTAAAAGATAAGAATAAGAATACAGGGGTTGGGGAGATGGGTCGGTGGGTAAAGTGCCCATTTTGATGCAAGCCTGAGGACCCGAGTTCCATCCTCAGGCATGGCAGTGCGGCCCTATCATCCCTGAGGACCTGAGTTTCATCCTCAGGCATGGCAGTGCAGCCCTATCGTCCCTGCTGGGGAGATGGAGACAGGAGGATCCCTGGGGTCTGCTAGGTCTCCAGGCTAGCTGAATAGAAGAGCTCATGGTTTAGTGAGAAATCTTGCCTCAAAAACTAAGGTGAAGATAATTGAGAAAGAGACCCAAAGCAGAGCTCTGGTCTCTACATGCACATGTACACATACACGCATGCGCGAGCGCGCGCGCACACACACACACACACACACACACACACACACACAGAAAGAGAGAGAGAGAGAGAGAGAATATAAAATATCTGTCTTTTTTTTTTTTTCAAAATAAATTGTATATCAAAATAGTATTTTGGATAGGTTGGGTTAAATAAAAGATAGTGAGATTTAGTTCACTTAACTTATGGCTTTCCTTTAGTTTGTAATGTGAGTCCTACATTTTTAAAAAAATTTATTTTTAGAATCACATAGGTGGCCTATATTTGTAAGTCATGTTATATTCCCCTCGGGCAGTACTGGCCTGGGAGGTGGTTGTTGTCTGCCTTCCTTTTCAAGTGAGTAGCTGGGTCACCTGCTGGGGTCAGAGGGGTCATAAGGACGTGAAGTACAGTGGACATACAGGTCTCTGACTCACCTGACCATCACGTGTCATCTCTAATTCACACTGGTCAGAGCAGCGCAGCCTGTTCCTGACACTGTGGTGAACAAGACGCTCAATCCAGCCTCAAGTCACAGACATGCGCTGGGCACCTATGATGGGTAGAAGGGACAGGCCACCACTGCTGGGCTCAGTGCAAAGGGACATGGTGATATGTTATTGTTTATATATGAAGTGTCCTCTCCATGAGACTCAGGTACAGATGGATGGTCTCCAGTTAGTGGTGCTATTGTGGGAGGTTCTGGAAGATTTAGCTGGAGAGGGTAAGCCACTGGGGACACCTCCTTGGGAGCTATTTCTTGCTTCTGTCCTCTCTCTACTGTGATCTCTGCTTCCTGTTTGTCAGGCAGTGAGTAGTCCTGGCCACAGGGTTGTGCTGCCATGACGTTGTGCCTGGTCTTGGGCCCGGAATCTGCAGAGGTGAGGATCGTGTCCCTCATGTTCTGAGCTCTCTGAAATGGTAGCCCAAATACACCTTCCTCCCTTTGATTCAGAGACAAGAAGTCTGACTATCCACTGCCCTTCATCCTTATACTAACCCCATGAGACCATAGTAGTCATCCTTGCGCTCAGGTAGGGGAAAATGGACGGTGCATGGCTAGTGTGTGCTGTAGCCGGGATTTAATCCTGATTCTGACAGGGCTGGAATCATTAAACCTGCCTGGCCAGTCCTTCAATAGAGCAGGGAGGACAGAATGCTCAGGTCACTGTGACACAACATAAAAAGTGACATGTGACCTACCACAGGGCCAGGGTGAGGTGTATTGTTGGCTTCCTAAAGTGTTAGTCTTCTGAGCAAGTAAGCCTAGTTCTGCCTGGAGAGATAGCTCAGAAGATAAGAGCACTGTCTGCTCTTCCAGAAGTCCTGAGTTCAAGTCCCAGCAACCACCTGGTGGCTCACCACCATCTATACTGGAATCTATGCCCTTTTTGGCATTTGGGTGCACATGCAATAAAGCACTCAAATATAAAATAAATGAATAAAATAGAAGAAGAAGAAGAAGAAGAAGAAGAAGAAGAAGAAGAAGAAGAAGAAGAAGAAGAGGAGGAGGAGGAGGAGGAGGAGGAGTCTGGATAGCAGGATGGAGAGATGGTCTTATGGCTAAGAGCACTGGTTGCTCTTCCAGAGGAACTGGAAATACTGTCCAACACCTTCTGTTGGCACCAGACATGTAACTGGTGCATAGACACACATGCAAGCAAAACATCCAGACACATAAAATAAACACAACATTTAAAAAGAACATTCTAGGGCCTGGAGAGATGGCACAGAGGTTAAGAGCACTGGCTGTTCTTCCAAAGGTCCTGAGTTCAATTCCCAGCAACCATATGGTGGCTCACAACCATCTTTAATGAGATCTGGTGCCCTCTTCTGACATGCAGGCACATATGGGGGCAGAGTACTGTATAAATAATAAATAAATAAAATCTTTAAAAAAAAAAGAACATTCTAGATGGTGTTATCCTCAGGATTTTTATGGCAAATGAATGGATGTGTCATTAGAGAATGCACAGTTCTGTCTCTGTGTCTTGGACTCTCGTTAGGTCTGAGTCCTTCTAGAAGGGCTGCCTCTGCTACCTTTCCTCAGATATCCCTGAAGAACTCCTGGACAGGCAGTGCCAGAAGTGACACAAGCTGCTGGTGGCTGTCCCAGCTTCCAGGCTTTCCCCACCTGCCAGGAGAAGGCAGGTGTCTTGGAATGGACTTGGTGGGGGTTGGGTGATGGTTGAGGATTGGGGGTGGGGAGAGGTGTTGAGAAAAGTTTCTGTTGTTGCTTTCCCTCCCCCCCACCACCTCGTTTGTCATTTCTGAAGCACTGTGTGTGTCATGGGGATTATGCGTTCTAAGACCATTAAAACATCCCATTTCTCAGGCTGTTGCTTGATGCGGATTATTTCTTCAGAATCTTTATCTCTGAGAAGTCACAAAACCAGGCTTCAACGTTTGACAAGCTGAAAACCAGGCCCCAGAGTGAGGTTAAATTGTCAAGACAATGTCACAGCGGCCAGCTGCTGCTTCTTAGTGTCCCCCACCTTGCTTTGTAACCTCAGTGCTTGTGACATTTTGGTCTGTCTGGCTGACTTGGCTGTGGGTGGCTGCCTTGTGCATGGCAGGATGGTCTCCTGCATCCTAGCCTGATTTCCCCATTGCTAACATCATTCCCACCAGCAGATAGGATCATGGGAACCCAGAACGGACTGCCGCTCAGACCACATAAACCACTACAGCTCTTCCCTTCTTCCTGCATCTGATAGGTATCTTGCTGAGGGTACCCTGGGGAAGCAGGGTCCGTGGCTAACATATTTCCGGGTGCCAGGGTTTCTCTCCTATGGAAGTCAATGTACATCAAAGTGTATATAAGTGGCCCACACTTGGCTCCCCACTTCTTCCCCAGCCTCTTGCCTGGGAGTCAAAGTGCCTGGCTGCAGGGTCCTGCTCTGAACCTGCATCCTCAGAAGATGCTATTTCTGTCATGCGGACCCTGATTCCTCTTTTCAGAGCCCCTGCCATGTTGTCTGTTCCTGATCCTGGGGCCTTGAACTCCTCAAATTTCCCATCATGCTCTTGGCTGGCTGGCTGTCTCTCCATGGAGTTAATTCTTCTAATAAACTTCTTACCTCCGACACTCTGTCTCAGTGTCCCCTTGAGCCTCAAGACTTTCAAGATCAACCAAAACAAAACAAAACAAAAAACAAAAAACAAAAAAAACCCAAAAAACCCTCCAGAAACTGCCAAAGTGCCTTTGGTGAAGAACTATCAGCTTATATTGTTTCATTCAGCTTTCAACATAGACTCACCATGATGGGAACAGAAAGAAACAAGGAAGTACTTTCCATATGCACCCGGATGCTGGAGTCAGACGGTTGGAGAAGCATCCATCTTAAAAGTCATCCAAGCATTTCACACAGTGTGTGGCTCGGGGTAGCAAGGTAGAGTCCAGCCTACCTTCCCCTTCTTCACAACCTCTGATCTTCAGCAAAATACCTAGATGCCTTCTGGTCTCTCTCAACTATCAAGTGGGCATCACAGTGGTATCTGAGGTCCGGGAAACCAAGAAAGACCCAAAGGCTCATCCTGTAGGGCACAGTGAGTGCACTGAGGACTAATCTAAGGAACTAGCCATGTTCCCATAAGTCTCCTGGCCTGACTATCAAACTGGCTGGGAGTAGGGGAGTACTTGCTTCTCAGAAAGGCATTCATAGCTTGTCAGATCACCTTACAGGCTGAGGCTAAATGAAGGCCAGAAATGATGGGCCAGTGGTGGGTGTCACCACACTCTGGCCGGGTCACATCTGACTGCTTAGATGTGCATGTCCCGAGCCCTCTGTTTAAATTTCAATTTCACTTCAGGATTCTGAAATGGACTTGAAGTGGTCACTGGATCTCTTTCTTCCTCTTCCCAATGTGGCCACAGTGAACAAATCTCCCATTTCCCACTTCTATCAATCTGGCTGTTGAAATTGGCTTCTGGAGGGCAGGCGGCCGAACTTGACTTCTTGTGATAGAGACTGTGACCCCAATTTTCGGTAACACTCCCTGCTCCTTGAAATTCTCATGAGGTGAGATCATACCCTGAGCTGGTGTCACCTGAGTTTCCTCAGAAGGGATTTCCAGAGGAGGCCTGTGTGGGCTCACTTCTGCCCTCAAGCAGTTCTTTCTTTGCTCTGTTCCCTGGGGTGGGATGGGGTGGGGTGGGGTGGGGGGATGGACAGTCTCAGTTCTTCCTCTGATTTCCACCCAAACCAAGAGAGAAACCAAGTGAAAAAGCAAAAACTCCCCCGCGTGAATTACTTTTGTATGTAATCAATCCACTGAAAAGGAAGGGCTGAGGAGAAGCCAGCATGCCTGTCTCATGACCTACACTCCAAAACACATAAGGACATTGCTGTCTTTAAAGCCATAGTGACCACCTTGCCCTGAGGGTCTCGTGTTAGTATGTCAAGCCCAAAGTGAATCCCACCGTTTAGTTTTTCCTCTTCCACTCCTGCTCTTTTCTTGTCGTTCATCCTCTTATTTTTATGCTATATGTATTAATGCCTGGCCTGCACGTATGTCTGTGCACTACATGTGTGCCTACAGCCCGCAGAGGTCCATGGGAGGGTGCGGGATCCCCTGGAACCAGAGTTATGAGCAGTTGTGAGCCACCATGTGTCCGCTGGGAATCGAACCTGGGTCTTCTGTAAGAACAATCACTCATAATCACTAAGTCATCTCTCCAGCCCCCTCCTCACTGTCTCCCTGGGAATCCTTATCATTCAGGGCTGCCTCAGATCACCATGTAGATTCTTCCACTTTCAACCAACCACCTTATTTCCTTTTCTGGTCCCTATAGCATTCATCGTTACAGAAATCATCCATCAGTTGTTGTCACCTGCCTCCCTCTGTTGGACATCTCCTGAGAGCATGGCTCTTGCCAGTCTGCATTCCCTCGCATATGCAAACAGACCTGTGCCACCAGGTGACACTAGTCACCTTGCCAGAAGGCCAGGGCTGCAAATAGCATGTTCTCCTAAGCTCCCCACCTCTGCGCAGCTCCACAGGAAGTCTAATTCTTTGCTTTAGGTTATTTGACAATGATGGTCCCTCTCCTTGACCCTTCCCTTCTGATGGTGATGTGAGCTACGTGCACAGCCTTGGGTTGGTGGCACACTGGGGGGGGGGGGAGTGAAGACTCAAGTATATGGTCTAACATGGCATACTGAGTAGTACAGAAAAGGGGGGAGCAGGGATAGGGTGCAGATCTAGAGGTAACACTGGAAGACACAGCATACGTCCCATCCCAGCATTCTCAGGGACCTGAAGAGCGGCACAGGCTTCCCCCCACCCCCCACCTATCCGGTAAAGTACAGGATACGTTTTCGAGAGGATGCCTTAGAGAACTTCGAGATATCCATGAAGCTGACAAGATAATGTTTCTTCAAGGGGATGCTCAGGGCAAAAGTCACAGTGAGGATATCATAGAGAAAGGGTACTGGAAAAGAAGGGAGCTGGAACCCGGGCATGAAGAGGCAAATGAGGCAGGAAGAGCAGAGAGCTTTTCTAAATGTTGTCACTAGGTGGCGCCCTAAGACAGGTACTGGAAGGCAGGACACTTCTCCAAGTCACTTCCCCGGAAATGACTCAGCAGGAATGACGTCAGCAGGTGGGTGTTCTTCCGTTTGCGCTTGCGACCAAGGCTGTGCCTCATCACTTAAGCAGCAGCGGCCACTGGGTACAGATGAGGTGGTCTTCTTGGTACGTTCATGTGTTACCTGCTCCTCCATTCATCATCACGGTCCAGTCTGGGTCTTTTGTATCTGGGCGGTGTAGTGGGAGCGCCTAAGACTGACCGTGCACACGGAGGAAATGGATGACACAGTGCAGAACACCCTCACCCAGCCCAGTCCAGCCCAGCCCGCAGTTCTAGCTCATTCTCTCCCTCCTCTGAAACCAAGCACTGCTTATCAACTTCACCCAAGTGCCTGGCATTTATTGCACACTGCCCTACGCTCTGCGGAGCCTTTTTTGAAAGTACTTATCTACCCCGACTGTGGAATGTAACACATGCTGCTCATATCTTATTAATCACTTATCAACATCCTTCCCCAGCATTCCGCAGCGTGCCTGGACCACTGGCGTGTTTGGTAAAGACCTGATGATGCTGGTGGTGGTGGTGATGATGATGACGAATTCATAGGCCATCTACAATGAGGTTGTTACTCTACCTAGCAAGTCCTACACACCATAGATGTTAATAATGATGACAAAGGTCACCGAAGCAGATAGGTGCGTGGGCTGGATACGAGGGTAGTCAGCAGTTCTACTTCCAGAAGCCGCATATCTGAGGCAGGAAGTGGCACAGAGAAGCCTCACAGGGCAGGCCTTTACTACTCTCATTACTATGCTTGTGCTTCTACCGAGGACTTTATCTGAGCAGTTTGGTCCCTACTGGATAAAGACTCAATCCTCGCCTCCTACTGGGCTGCAATCTGGTATGCAAGGGATGCAGAGGCATAATAAAATAAAATAAAATAAAATCAGCAATGATGTTCACTCAAGCTTCCATGCAAGGACACATTCATTCATTTATCAGGCATCTACCATGCGTCAGTTACTTTACTATTTGCTCATAGTGAGATGTGATAAAGAGGGCGCTGAAGTGAACCTCGCCTCCGTCGTCGCCCAGTTGAAAATCTTCCCACCAGCAGTCAGATCGTCATAAATACATACCGGACACGGTGGTGCATAGGTGTAATCCCAGCGCGCAGGAGGCGGAGCCAGGAAGATCACAGGTTCGTGGTCATCTTTGACTATATAGTTTAGGGACAGCCTGAACTACATGACTCTGTCTCGAAAAGAAATTATCACAGACTGTGTGGCACAGAGGTATAGCTGTGGTAAGTGAGCCACAGGAGAGGTATCTGGTAGCTTGAAGGCACGTTGTAAGAAGATTTATACAGGAGAGAGTCCCCCGTCACTCCCACTGAAGCCAGAAACTGCATAGAAACAGATGTCTGAACCAAAACATATATAGCCTCAATGAAGCCCACCGGCCACCACTGACATATGACCCCCTCACCCCCTGGAGCAAATTAACTCGCTGCCTTGTAGCTGATCTTTAAAGATGTCCTGTCCAGAGGGGGCAGCTAGACAGAAAAGGGCTACACACTAAGGATTTAACAGCCAGACACCCAACTAGCTGCCCACAACTCACTGATCACCCATCCTGTCATCTAAAGTGTGAAAGACAATGAGCGTTGTATATGGAGGTTTTAGCATCAAAAGGCCCATCTTTTGGTAAACTCTTTTGATTTTGATTTTTTTTTTTTTTTTTTTTTTTTTTTTTTGAGACAGGCATGAAACTCACTATGTAACCCGGGTTAGCCCCAAACTTGAGATCCTCCTGTCTCAGCCTCTTGAGTGCTGGGATAGTGAGCACAGACCACCATGCCTGGCCATTGGCCAGTTATTGAACGTTGCCAGGTGATGTTCTGTGAGTCCCAGACTAAGAACCATTGTCCTGAGTAATCTAAGTGCTTCACGGCACCTTCACATACAGACTCCTGGTTTGTTTACTGTCAGGTTCCAGGCCTGGCCTGGGTTATTGGTCCCATGGGTGACATGACATAGCTCTCTCTGCTCTCTCTTTTTTCTTTTTTTCTTTTTATTTTGTATTTTTCTTCTCATTTGTTCTTTCTCCCTAGGATTGTTTGTAGGCCTGACTCTGTCTCTCTCCATCACTGCTCCTTAGGCCCAGTCCAGTCAGCGATGCCTCTCCCTCTCTCCCACCTCTGACCAGGGCACTCCCTGACAGCCCCTCTGACACCTCACAGGAGAAACTAAAAGAGAAACATCTGCGGTGGTGTCTGCGATGGGGGATAACTTAGAGAGATGGCTCCGCAGTTAAGAGCACTGCTGCTCATCCAGAAGACTGACTCCCAGCACCCGCATCAGGCCTTAGTGGACATGTGAATAGCACAAGCGCTTTACAAGTCAGTTCAGTGGGTTAGTGAGCCACCTGTAACCCCAGCTTCAGGGAATTTCTGGCTTCTGTGAGCACCTGAACACATATGGCATACTTGCAAACCCACACCCACACAAATTAAATAAACAAACCTTTCCCCTCCCCCCCCTTTTTTTTTTTAAAGAAAAGGTCTTTGAAGACAGAGCCCAGTGCTGTGTTCAGGAGCTCCTCCTCGCTCTCTTCAGTGAGGCATTTTCCATTTGGCCTGTGTGTATGTAAGTCCTGGAATAATACATGTGGCTGCTTACACTGTGCGCCCAGTGCAAGCGTTAAAGAGAATGGCAGCTTTTGTGAGGATGAGCAGCCGCTAGGTCTTTTCCCTATTGCTGGTGGGTAAGTAAATAGCACAACTGCTTTACCAAAAAACAAAAACAAACAAACAAAAAACCCCAAAAAAACAACAACAACAGTTCAGTGGGTCAGTGAGATGACTCAGTGGGTAACGACGCTAGCTGCCAAGCCTGACAACGGGAGTTGCATCTCCAGAAGCTTCATGGGAGGAAAAAGAGAATCAACTCCGTCAGGTTGTTCTCTGACACACACACACACACACACACACACACACACACACACACACACACACACTAAATAAATAAATGTAATAAAGATAAAAGTAGTGGATTAGTATTCCTTATAAAGTCGAACAAAGCACCATAAGACTAAATAATTCTACTTCTAGGTGTTTGTGTAAGAGAAACAATCCTGTGCTTCCACAAGCCTTATTCCTGATAGTCCTACACAGGAAATAACCCAGATATCTATCACCTGGTAAAGAGCGGACGCACTGTAACACTTACACGTTGTTGCACCCCACCAGCAAGAAAAGAGGAAGCGAAAGATTGCTCTGTGCCAGCCAGATTCACCTCAGAAGTGTGATGGATAGTACAAGCCACACACAAGAGCTTGCAGGCTCGTGACAAGTGTCTTCCATGACATGTGGCGAATGGGACTTAGGAACAAATCCGTGTTGAGGGCTGGGAGGGTGAACTGAGACTGACGGAGAAAGTCTGGAGTCATGAAAAGGCTGCGTGCTGCCAGTGAGGCAATGGGGCACAGTTGGAAGTATTTGGTGACGGTCATCAGAGCGGATGCTTTTCACAAGTGAAACAAGTTATACTTGGGCAAATCTGAGTGTCTTCCTTCCTTCCTTTCTTTCTTTCTTTCTTTCTTTCTTTCTTTCTTTCTTTCTTTCTTTAAGAAGAATCAAATCATGCCAGAACCCTTCCCACACTTATTTAGAATGACACAAGATCTTTTCTTGCACTTAGACTGAGTCAGGGCCCGGCATGCCTCCAGATGCTTGGCTCATTTTTTTTTTTTTTTTTTTTTTTTTTTTTCTCCCTCCAACTCCCTAGGTTCTTCCTTCTACGAGAATCCAATACCTCCTGGCCCTGCCCCCTTCCCGGGACCTTTGTAATCTGTCTTGTGCAAAATTGATCCCCTACTCTGCTCTGGTTCATCAAATGTATGTATGTATGTATGTATGTATGTGTGTATGTGTGTGTATATATGTACACATGTATGTATGTGTGTGTTTTTAGTTATCCCTGTGTGAAGTGAAGGTGCTTCCTTCTTAACTTTCCTCTTGGCTCTCTTCCTTGTGAAGATGTGAGTTCCTTCTAAGAATAATGGTCCCTTATTAGAGTCCCCCGTGTCCTTATCTGTGAGGGGGAAGGACCTTTGTGTTTGCATGGCCAGAGTTACACAGAACTTTGTTGTTGTTTATTTTTCCAGATCTACTGTGAATCCCAGCACCTGGCTCAGGTCTGGAACATGGGACTTCAAAATTATTTGTGGGAAAAAAATAGAAGTAAGAGAGGACTTGTCAGGACGATTTCGATGGGAGAAGGAGAGGGAAATAAGTCAAGGTGATGAGAATGAAAAGGTAAAGTTCATTGTTCACAGGTGTGAGGCTGAAAAAAAAAAAAGAAAGAAAGAAAGAGAAGAGAGAAATGACAGTTGACCCTGCCCTAATCCCTGAGCTAGAATTCCCCAGGGGCAGAAGAGAGGCCTCTGCTGTGGTTCTGAGTATTTAAGAATATGCTAGAGATATTTTAAAATATCACTGGCTTCCAAAGAACCTGTGGAAGTTGCCCTTGGAGCCAGAGTTGATGTGTTTTCTCTTTTTTATTTCCTATCACATCCAATAAAGGCTGTACCTGAAAAAAGAAAAGGAAAGAAAGAAGAAAAGAAAGAAAGAGAAGAATTTTGTCAGAAAGGTATGCAGCTAGCACACAACTCAGAAAGCCCACTCCTAGGCGTATGTACCTAAAGGACTTGGAGGCGCATATCCCACATGGACTCACATGCAGACATTCATGGTGTCTTTATTCATAACTGCTCCAAAGTGAAAGCAATCCAAATGACCAGCGGATGACTAGTGGACAAATTAAATGCAGCATATCCACAAAGTGGATTATTATTCTACAATAACAATGGGGAGATGACTCAGTGGTTAAGATGCCTAGGGCCCAAATGTCAGAACCTGAGTGGGGATGCCATGAACCCACATAAAAAGGCAGGCAGAGTGGTTCATGACTATAAGCCTAGTTTGGACAGGGGAGGAGACAGGCAGATCTCTGAAGCTCAATGGCCAGTCTCAGCCAAATCAATGAGTTTCAGGTTCAGTTAGAGACCTTGACTTCCTCCCACTCTCACTTCCCTCCCCCAAATAGTTAAAATGGAGAGCAATTGAGTAAATATCACTAATACATGTCCACCCTACACACATGCACAAAATAAAGCGCCAACACATGCATGGACTTTGAACACATTATGACAAACAAAACATTCAGACGCGGGAGACCACATGTTCTATAGTCTATGATTTGATTTATAAGAAATGTATAGGCTAAGCCAGGCACAGAGGCAAGCTCCAGGAATTGCAGCACTCAGGGAGGCAGAGGCAGGCGGATCGCTATGAGTTCAAGGCCAGCCTGGTTTACAAAAGCAAGTCTGGGACAGCCAAGACTACACAAAGAAACCCTGTCTTGAAAAATCAAACACAAAAAGAAAGAGAGGAAGGAAGGAAGGAAGGAAGGAAGAAAAAAAGGAAATGTGCAGGCTAAACCTATCTACAGATACAGAAAGTAGATCAGATATTACTTATGGTCGTGGGAGGGACGTTGGGGTGAAATGGAGAACGGCCACCAATGAGAAACATGCTCCTTTGGGGGAGGTGATGAAAATGAAGTTAATTATGACGATGGTTTAATGGTGCCCAACTTTGTGGCTATGAAAACCGTTTGATTGTACACTCTCTGCGACTGACTCATACTGTACACGAGTTCTATCTCTACAAAGTTAGTGGTTAAAACCGTTTTATGGAGTAAATACATTCATCTCTTCCTCTGCTCCTTATTTTCGAGAGGTTGTTTTTGTTTTTGTTTTGTTGTTGTTGTTTGTTTGTTTGTGACAAGTGTTTACACTGTAGCGCAGGATGGTCTCAAACTCCTGGTAATCTTCCTGCCTCCGTGTCCTTCGTGCCGGACTTATTGCTTGGAGCTGACATGCTTGCACTACACTGGTTAAAAGTGTCTCTTTCTGACCACCTCCTGGCTCTTAGGTGGACAAGTCAGGCACGATGAGTTTGAGGGCCTGGCCACGAGGCCTGGCCATGCACAGCTGATGGCACACAGCGGTCTGTGGCTGTCCAACCTTCCCCTGTCCCTCATGTGGCTTGTGAAAGCAGCAAGAGATCTCCTGGAGGGTCACGCACAGGAGGGCCCCTGGCGACTTTGCCCCCACGCTCTACCACAGTGAAGCAGTCTCCTGTCAGCTGGGCTCACCCCACCCCTTGTAATTACACCACGAGCCCCTCTGTGTATGTGTGTCATCTACACTTGGGGTAATTAAACAGAACTTGGGGCTGATGACTCTGACCACATGGCATCGCACCAGCCCTAGAGCAGACTGGGAGAACTGGCTCCTCCAGGCCCTGGGGTGAGTGGAAAGCCAGGGCACACAGCCCTGGGAGCCAGGGGTGAGGGGCATTGGAGACTCAGGAGGATTCTCCGCTCTTCTTCAGCCCTTTCTCCCAAACTGGAGCTTGCAGCTGACAGGGACAACTAAGTCAGGCATGGCTGGGAACAGCTGCTTGGTTTAAACTTCTTGTTTAGCCTAGGGGCTTTAAACTCTATGCCAAGATGTGTGGTTTGGTGCTGGACCCAGGATTTTGTGCAGCCCTCAGTCCCAGGGCAGGGGAACGAGGAAACAGGGAGACAGGCCCTGAAGAAGGGAAAAACGATCACAGGCAGGAAGCACTAGAAAATTCAGCTTTTGAAGCCCTCCACACAGGGAGTCAAGACCAGAGGCTCAAGGGAACCACAGACTGTTCAGAAAAGATGGCCCGAGACCCATTTCCACATCCTGTCCATGCATTCATTACCAAACACTGTGCACTTACTCAGTGGGACAGTTCAACCCGACCCAAGTCCTTACCTTTCATACAGAACCCAACAGGGTTCACCCTCCTCTGCCAAGTTCTGAGAGATACCAAAGTTCAGAGGAGTCAGCCAATTAATTGTCCCACGTCACAAACCTTCCATGCAGAAGAGCCTGTATTCAAATCCTGGTCTGCCTGATTCAGACATCAAGGTCTCAGCCAACCACTGCCACACTCCATAGTTTTGTGATCCTAAAGAACCAAGCTCTGGCTGGTTTAGGGAATGTTCAAGTGATGCATGAGCCATCTGAGGAAGGTAGAACCATGACTCATCCACGAATGCTATTTTGTGGGAGGACCCAGCAATTTTTCTTTGTGATGGGAGCCTGCTGGGAGCAATTTAGATATGAAGCAACTTCTGTTTGGTGCATAGTGGAGATTCAATAAAGACTTGTTGATTGACTAACTGGTTGCTTAGATTTTTGCTAGACGTTGTAATGGGAAGCAAAAAAAAAAAAAAAAAAAAAAAAAAAAAAAAAACTGCTATCAGTTAATCATCGGATATTGATTAAGTGCACATTATGGTTGGTGGAAAGCCAGGCTCTCTTGGATTATTAATTGTATTTTAAATGTTAAACAGATTCATATAAACTAGTATACTCTGAATGAAATAAAATATATATTTATGAATCCAGCTTGATAGCAGTATGTGATATCTATATATATTTTCTCAATATGTCGAAAAGGGCTTACATCCAAAACTATTGAGAAAAATGTGAGTAAGAGGATCTATCTAAGGCCAAGCATGGTGATGTGCTGATTATCTCAGCAGAGGGGAAGCTGAGGCAGGAAGATCATGAGTTCAAGCCCTGCCTGGGCTACTTAGTGAGATCCTGTATGTTTCATATAACAAGATAGAAGGAAAAGAGGGAAGGGGGAGGAAGAAAGGGAGAGGGGGAGGGAAAGAGGGCAGGAAGGAAGGGGATGGGAGAAAGGAAGGAGAGGGAGGGGAAAAGGGAGGAAAAGAAAGAAGAAAGGAAAGAAAGAAGAGGGGGAAAGGGGAAGGAAGGAGGGGGGGAGGAAAGAAAGGAAGGGTAGAGCCTGAGATTTACACAGTCATTTTGTAAATAATGTAACTCGATTTCCAACATAGGGTATTCAGAGGGTTTTTTATTTGTTTTGATGGTTGTTTTTCCTTTAGTTTGTCTAGATAGGGCTATTCAAAACTTCCTGAACTCTGGAAAAAGAATGACCAGTAACTCCTCCATTTGCAGCTGATGTGTAGAGAGAGGAGCAAAGTAGCATTTATAGTTTCAGAAATCCAAGTAGCTGGCTAGAATGGTGCATGCCTGGGATTCTAAGACTAGCTTGGACTCAAGGCCAACCTGAGCTACTTTGCAGGAACCCAGCTCCAGAGGAGCAGCGGCAGTATTAGTCAAACAGATTTTATTCAAATCCATTTTCTAGTATCTACTCATCATACAATCTTGGGTGACTGACTACTTTACTCTTGGTGAACCTCAGTTGCATCTTCACCTGTAAAATGGGTACAAACATAGCATCTATCTGCAGTTATTGCCAGCACATGGGAGGCGGAGGTGGGAGGATCTCTGACTTTGAGGCTGGCTTGGTAGAGTGAGTTCCAGGACAGTCAGGGCTACCCAGAGAAATCCTGACTCAAAAAATAAAACAAAACAAAAAGAGCCCAATAGTTTCCACTATTGTTTTTGTTTTTTTTTTTTTTTTGTTTTGTTTTGTTTTTTGTTTTTTTGGTAGCAAAGTCCCAAGGTGATGAAGACAAGGTGAGGCTTCTCCCTCACAAGGAAGCCCTTGTTTCTAGAACTCTAGCTCCTCCTGGAAGAGGAAGACACACAGCTAATAGCTGAATCTAATACGTAAACACAAGGTGAGATTCGGGCATTGGGTAAGTTCTCTTTGGTTTGCAATGCCTTTCCCATTAGACACTTCCATGACTAGGGCACTCTATCAGAAGCTACTGTGAACAGCACAACCCCTTTTGGGTGGACCGAGGCTGAACGTACATACCCTCAAAGGCTGACCTGTGGTTGGATGTGCTGCAAGGTCTCCATTAGAACTCAAAAGCGCTGGGCGAAGACATTATAGGAAGAGCAGAGTTAGACGGTGACAGCATCCCACATCCTACATGTGCTTCCGAGTCCCCACAGGGTCAGTTCATGCCACCGTGTGACCTCTAAATAGAGCAGACTTACCTCTATAGGATCCCTGTGCAGAGAATTCAAGCTGGGTGATTGGCCCAGACTGCACTTCTAGGAAGTGGCCACCCCAGGGCTGAACCAAGGTCATGGTGTACTGTCCCTACAAAGTCCTGTTGTTTGGGAGCAGAGGCAGGTTCAAGGGAAACATCATAGTTATTAATGGGCTTCTGAGATCACTTGGAATGTCCCACTAGCGTGAAAAGCACCACTTGATAGACACATAGCCTCAGGCAAGCTCAGCCAAGCCAGTGGCTCTGGGGTTGGAACAACGTGTTGAGCTCCTCTGGTTAAGAGAGAGATTGTCCCCTGTTCTGCCCACATGGGGGTTATCTGAAGGGTCAGATGAGGTTAGGAAGGTGAAAGCACTTTGTGAACATGATATTCAGAATCTTAGCATCAAGCTGGAGATCCATGTCCCTTGTTAAAGACAGCATAGAATCCTCCCTGTGCCTGCCTGTGGGCCTGGTTCAGCATATAGCACCAGTTTCTCCTCCCAGCTGCATTAAGTCAAGTCAAAAGAGGCTGCTTTTACAGACTCCTCCAGAACAACAAGGTACAAATGTAAACTCTGGTTAACAATCAGCCTCTGGCTTCATTAACTGTGTCCTTTGGGAGTGAAAAATCAGAAAGGCTTAGGTGGTCTTTCTAAACTCTGAACAGCCTATGAGGGGAATGGAATAACATGGGTGCATGCTCAGACATTTGCAAGTGTCTTGTGTTAACTGGGTTGAAGGTCTGGTTAATTTTATATCCTATTTTTTAAATAATTTATACTGAGAAAGCAAAATAAATAACATTTAAAATGCATAACATTTTCCCTTTACTGAGCCAACAAGGAAAATGTCTGTTTTGGGTAACAGTAGACAAGACACAGTATGGCCAATCTTGGGACCTGCCAGCCGTCACCTTCAATGGCCTTCACATCTGCCACCTGCTCTGAGAAGAACACATCTGGAGCAGCTGAGAAACAAATGCGGGAAGAGAATGTCATCAACATAAAGCATTTCTCTCAAGCACGCTAAGCTGTGAGGAGTGAGGATAAAGCTTTGAATGAGGATGTGCAGATTTAACATGGAAAATTTTACTGTCCAA
The DNA here is from genome assembly GCF_903995435.1 of Acomys russatus. NCBI lineage: Eukaryota > Metazoa > Chordata > Mammalia > Rodentia > Muridae > Acomys > Acomys russatus. The sequence goes on from NC_067150.1 coordinate 36,929,500, forward strand.
ACAGTGGACATTAAGGGAAACCCTGTAAACACAATGGCCCATTGTACCACTCTGTCTTGGTGAGAGCACAGGTGAAGAGGCGCAGACACGGGCTGGAGATTCAGCCCAGGCTTTTACAAGCTGTTGACACTGGAAACTATTTCTTAGAATCCTCACTTCCTTGTTGGGTAATAGTACCCACGTGCAATGATGCACAATCACTGATACAGCTCGATTTGCCCTCAGAGAGGCTCCATTTCCTCTTCCCCAGTGGTAGGTGCATGCCACTTTTCCCAGCTTTTCACATGGGTGCTGGGGCTCTGAACGCAAGTCCTCAAGCTGTGTGGCAAGCACTTTACCCCCTGAGCCTCTCCCTAGCTACTCATCTGATTGCATTTTTAATTTTCTCTTATAATCTCTCTGATTAGAGACATCTGTTCTCTCTGGGGGTGGAGTGGGTGAAAGCTGATGTCCAGGTGCCACCAGGGACTAGATTGCATTGCTTTGAGGTAACCAGAGGCACAGCAGGAGCCCATTTGCAAAGCCTAGCCCAAGGCTTTCTCTACCGTATCTTCAACAAAGATTGGTGTTTGGGCTTGGGATTCAAAGACCAGCTTGTGCTCAGCATGCTTTTAAGTGTGTGTGTGTGTGTGTGTGTGTGTGTGTGTGTACATATGTATTATAATGGCTACTGTTTATTGTTGAACTCTGTCTACTAGGCTCTATGCCAAATTGTGTATTGCAAATGATTTCGTTGACTGAACAAGCATTCCCTCTTTGTGAGGAGTTGCTATCCTCATGTTATACATGGGGAAGCTGAGGTTCTGAAATGCTAAGTAGTACCTTGTTCAAGGACACAGAGGTACCGTGGAGCATCCCTAATCCCAAATGCTTTAAAATCTGAAATGTTCTGAGTGCAGACACACCGCGTCACCTGGAATTCTGCACCTGACCTTACCTGATGGGTCACAGTCAAAACACAGGCACACCGAAAGCCTTGTATAAACTCTCCTTGGGCTGCGTGGACAAAGTGTGTATGTTTGTTCCCAGTAGCTCTCTAGACACATGCAAACCTTCCAAAATACAGAACGCAAAATCCAAAACACTGCCAATCTCACATGCTAAGTGAGGGACGCTCAACAGCAGTGTGTGGCACAGCTGTGGCTCTGTGGGTCAGTACCATCTGGCCTCATCCACCTGTCCGAAATGTTTCTCCCAGGATTATCACGTTCCCTCTGGCAGCTGGAAGGTTTCAGCCCGTCTTGCTGTCTCTCACAGCTTCTGGACTTTTCCTTCCTCCTCCAGAAAGCTCTCTGATGGACCAACTGGAAGGTTAAAGATGCTCTCATCTGAATGTGGGGTTCTGGCAGTCACAGCACAGACTACACATCTCTCTTCTTTACTGGTCCTGTTGTACCCACTGTAAGTAGTTGATCACAGCTGGCCAAAGCCCCACGTGGCTGTTGGCCCTTCTGGTCTGGCCATGGCTGCTTTGTTTCTGTGGGGGAAATGAGTAGCAGCCCTTTGCGGAATCCTGAGGGATTTGGTGAGTTTTATCTACAGTCAGGGGATCCTGTGTAAGTTTGGCACTGGGATTTCACTTCAGAAGACCGCGACAGTGGAGAAACCCACAGAGCTGAAGGCCCTTGACACCGGCACTTTTTGGGGGCAGATGAAGGAACTGAATGTGTTCATATGGGAAAGGTGACCCACTCAAGCCTGAGAAGGGCTGCTACGGGGAAGTGGGATTTGGCTTCTGCCGCGTGGCCCTGTAGAGGTGACTAGGATCCAGGAACACTCCAGTGAATCATGTGGGCAGCGGCGGCAAGCTTTTCTTTGGAAAGAGGAGGCACCTACATGGCCAGGCCTCTGCCTAGATGTGATCATGGTATTTTCCATTCCCTGGAGCCATCTGGACTCAGTTCATGAGGCCTCTGTGCTGGAGTGTCACTGAGGCACCAGAGCGGGCTCAGCTGTTCTGGCCTAGATGTCCTGAAGTGGGTGTGTGCGGGTCTTTCTTTCCATGGGGACCCATGTGTGCTCTGTGATAGGGTCCTGAAAGGCATTCTCCACAGTCCATGCCTTCTAATTGGGGAGATCTGATAGTCCCTTGGGAACAGGGTCAGCCCCAGGAGAGGAGAGGTCTTGTTTTGACCCATGTCATCCTGGCAAAGATCTGGAAGGTCAAGAGAAGCACTTGGCCCCTGGAATGAGGGCTCCAGGCTCTCTGAGCCACCGATGTGCTGGGAAAGGGGGTCACTTGGTAGTCCTTGGGTCACATTTATTTTCTGGTCTCTTCTTGTGGGTGTGTCTTTTCTTCCTCCCTCCTCAGTCCTGTTCTCCAGCTAGAGGTCCAGCTTCTATTGAAAATGGAAACTACAAAGGTGGTCCACTGTACAGCCCCTGTGAGCCTTTCTTTGAAAAGCTGAGGGAGTGGCTAGGGGCTGGACTGTGCTAATGCTTTGGGCTGTTACTTCCGGGCTTGAGGAGTGCCTCCACCACCTGACCATCTTGTACAAAAAAAGCCTCAGCTTGAGCGCCCTCTGAGGGCCAGACTGTGTCCTGCCTACCAATAATCTTAGGGCAGATCTCCATGAGATTCTAAGAAAGGGAAGTTAACCCAAAGACAGGACATAGGCTAGTGTTTGTCTGAAACTGTGGGGAGGAAAATTTTGAAGTGATGGGAATAGTCTAGATCTTGACTGTCATAGTGGTCACATGGGTGACTACATTTTCTTTTTTGTCAGAAGTCAGCCACATACTTCTTCTGGATTTCTTGTCTGCTGTTTTACTTTTGAGACAGAGTCTTTCTTAGTCAATATCTCCTGCTAGTGAGGGACACACTATGTTCTCACTACATTGATTTGGCTGTTCTCCAACTGGAAACATTCCTGCCTCTAGTTCCTTCATCCTGATATTATGGGCACATGTGCCACTGCACCTGGCTTATGCTTCTTCTTGATGCACTGTTAATTAGAAGACAAACCTCAGCACTGGGGCTATGGCTTGGTTGATGGGGTGGCTGCCTACCATGCATGCAGCCCTGGGTTCAATCCCTACTGCCACATAAGACTGGCAGTGTGACTCTAGCACCTAGGAGGTGGAGGCAAGAGAATTGGAAGTACAAGGTCATTCTTGGCTACATATCTAGTTCAAAGCCCAGCCTGGGCTACATGAGACCTTGTATTGGAAAAAAAAAAAAAAAGGAAAAGAAAGCCTTAGAATATATGTATAGCAGGCTCATGGAGGCTTAAAGTGAAACAATAACTTCCAGGAAGATTCAGTGGGCAATCACCGTAAAGCTGACAGCCGGTGGTGTCTGCTATGTACCTAGGATGCAAGTCCCTGTGTTTTTTATTGCTTTAGATGCTTCCCTTTTGTTGAAAACCTATAGGCCGGCAGCTTGCAAAGACAGAAGGATCAACTACCAAGGAAACTGAGGCCCTGATAACCTCTAAGGAAGAAAAATAGGAGGTAAAATCTAGACGGAAATCTGATCCCGTTTCTACCTAAAGTTTTGATATTCTGTTCAGACTTCTTGCGATAATATTGGTGGATTTTAAACACCACATGAAAATATTATAGGTCTTGGTTATTGGGAAACTATTCATACTGGACAGCCTAGGCGACTGCCTCCTTTGCTCGTGCTCTTCCAACTCCTAGGGCAAAGCAGGAGGAAAGAGCTAGTCTTCAGTGTCTTAACTCAGGCAACAGCTGTATCAGCATGCTGCAGGCCTGGGGCTGGGGAGAAAGGGCTGGCATCATAATTGCCAGGATAAGTGGAGTTGAGACATCTGCCCCCTACCGGGGCAGGGAGGGAGGTGTTCTGGGGATCAGGGGTAACTCCCAGTGCCCCCATAAGGGTGGGCTTAGCGTCTCCTCTCTGTTCTGCCTGGCCTCAAGCCTGGAAGGAGGCCCATAGTGTTGAGTGATGGAGAACAAAAGTGGAATGCAAAAAGGAGAGGGTCCTCAGGGGTCCCAAGGAAGGAACTGGGGAGGAGATTCTATAGTGAGGCTCCCCCAAAGAAGAGCTTTACCCAAAATGGAACCGAGAAAGTGACGAGGTTAAGAACAGAGTGGCAGAGTGCTGTGCCCCAGGCTGCAGCATTGGATGGACCCTTGAAGCTAGCTGGAGGAAGGGTCCAAGTCTTGTCGACACAAGCCAAAGCTTTCCTCTTTACATGCCTTGGCATGCCATGAGCCCCAATGCAACACTATGTTCTCCCCTGCGGTGACCTGCTGCTCCCATACCTGTCCCACCCCAACTCCAGGAGCCTGAGGATCAGCGTTCTGTACTTATGGGGATGCTGATGGGCCACATAGCCTGGTTAGCAAGGACTCTGGGACAGGAAGTCAAGGAAAAGCTGACACTGCTTCAGTGGTGACTGTTCTTAGGTGCTATGTGTCACCACCGATTTCCAGATGGCACACCCGTAGAGTTCCAAATCGCCTTTTGTCTTCAGTTGTTCCCTCTGACTTGCCCAGAACCACCTGTCAAAACTCTTTCTAGAGGGTTGGGGTACCTGGATTGAAAGAGGCAACTGACCTTCTTAGAGGACTGATGGAGACCTGCATGCCTGGTCTCTGGGTGAAAGGATCATGAATAGCCTCCTCCACTGAAGGAGGAGGATCCAGGACACAATGCCAGCCAGTGGCCAGATCTGGATGACCAGAGTTGGACAGTACAAGGGAGTGTACCAGCGAAGTAATGCATCCAAGTCTGAGGCTCCTAGACTCTCTGCCTGGGTCTTCCAGGAGTTTTCCCATGAGCCTCTGTGTCTTAGATTTCCCTGAAAACCCTAAGCCGGAGCAGTTTCTTTATCCATTCTTGTAAAACGAGGGCAAGTGTCAGCCTCTGACTTCTCCCTAGCGGCCATCCCTGACCCTAATTGTCAGGGCGTCCTCAGCCTCCCTCACCCGTGCCTGCATTGCTTTCCTCTGACTTCCACTGCCTGGTGCCAGAATTTCTCGGCTGGTTTTCTGAATTTGGTCCCCAGGCAGTGCTGGCACCACAGCTTCAGGAGTCCAGGCTTGTTGGGCTCCTAGGACTGCATGTAAATCAAGAAGTCATAAAAGAGCAAAAATAAAAGCAAAGAGAGTTTTACTTGAGTGCAGAATCATTGCATGGGGGAACACAGGTCTAGACCAGAAATCCACGGTGCTCAGCATAGTTCCAGCATCCCTTGGGCTTTCTCAGGAAAGGAGTGTTCCTAGGGGAGATGAACAGGACTGAGGCAGAGGATAGAAACTGGAACAGATTAAATTGGTCACAATTTTTTAAAAAAATTATTACTCGAGAGGGACAAGTTGAGGCAAACTGGTCCATCAGGCATTTCTCAGCCCTTGCCAAGAATTGTTAGATTTTGGAAATCAGTTCTTTCTATCAGATTCAGTGCCTGCTCTAATGTCTCTCAAACATCCCCAAGGCATAGGAAAGGATTTTGGCTTGGCTTTGACCATTCTGGAGCCTCGCTGATTTTCACACTGTTGTTGGAGCAGAGCCAGGCATGTCACAGGCACTGTGTAATGAACGATGGGCATATGAGGCTTGTCACGGCTGCCACTGTCTCGCTGCTGCTGCTGTTTGCTACCTATGAATTCTGCCAATTGCCTAGGCTTTCTGACTCCCAACCTTATCATCTGTGAAATGATATGGAAGGAACGCTCAGAGCATCCTCAAGCCTTCTAGATACTCAGAATCTAGAACATTCTTCCCAAGTTCACCTAAAGCCTCTTCTTCCACAATTCCTAGCACAGCTGCTGCAGGTTTAGGGCAGGTGTCTCTTCTTTCATTTCATTTTCCTGTGCCAATTAGGATGGAGCACAGGGTAGGAGATCATGAGTCAGCCTAATATGCCCTGGACCGGTTTCCATTCAAATGCTTACATGTTTTATAGTAATTGGTTTTGATATAATTCATAATATTTTATTGCTGTCAATGGAGGTAATTCATTACGTGCATAATTCAAAACCATCTGAATTCATTCTTTTTTTTTTTTTTTTTTTTTTTGTGTTTTCATAAAAATAAACAGAATTTAGAAACAAAAACGTCCACCTCATGTGCCCAGATTTGGGCTTTGGACATAGGGGGCACTTGGAAATGAACATAATGCGGGGACAGAGCCATTCCTGGAGGGTTCAGATGCTCATGGTCCCTAAGTCTGTCTGGAACCCTCTGGGAGGGGAGGTAAAGAGGACCCCACACAGAGAGGCTCCACATAAGCTCCCGTGGTGGCAGTTTCAAGAGCCCAGGTATTAGCTGAGTAACTGGGATGGCCTGGCATGGGGCTGAAGGACAGGTCTGGCAAGTTCTAGGTTGTTTATAGCTGAGTTACCTCACATCCGAGCAACTTCCCCGCCCCATCTGTGGGGGCCGGCCCTCAGCCCTCAGCCTCTTTTTCCCCACATGTTGGGGGACCCAGGAGGCAACATGGATCTTACCCTTGGTATCAGCTAAGCCTGGAAGACACATCCTCTTACACCATGGACAGAGGCAGCCACCCGGTGAGTGTGCCAACACCTCCCAGGCTCTCCCAAGCCGAGGAGCAAGGACAGGCTGGAGACAGGCTGGGCGCTGCCAAGGCCTGCCCTGGGTTTAGGGGAAATACAATGCCTCGGCTAGCTGGAAGCTGCCTGAGATCCAGAAATCTCAGCCTTCTTTCATCTTAGTCCCTAGAAGGAGATCTTAGGAGGAGAAACCAATAAAGTATGAGGTCTCGCTACTAGGCACCCCTGGGCTGTGTGGCTGAGGCCTGGACAGGGCTGTGGCATCTCTGCTGCTATGTGGTTGGCTTTGGTGCTTGAGGATCTTATTTAATCTAAATTACTTTTTGCTGGCTTGAGAACCAAGAGTATTTGAGTTCATCTTCAGGGAATACTTCCTAAGTAGACTTCTAAACCTTCCCAGTAAGACGTGATTTTTCTTTATTAGGTCATTTACTAGAGACTTAATGTACACAGGAAGTGCTTTTATAAGTGTCCTCTGCTACATCTCAGGCTTCTTTCTTCTGCTGCTTTTAGGGGTGCTAGAGAGCAATGGGACTGTCCTGTATAAAGAAGGACCATGCACGCACACACACCAGGTACCCACAAAGCTTTGTTCAGTGTGCTTTTTTTTTTCCTTAACTTCTCCTTAGGTCCCATTTCCCCCTTATTTCTACATTGGGGGGGGGGTTATTCTATTGTTACTGTGGAATCTGAAGTTCTAGAAAGTCTAACAAGCCCCAGGCTTGAAGAAACTCAACCCATCCCATGTTCTCTGCTCCTGCTAGCTTGTGGTCCATGCTGAACCGGGGTATGGTCCTGCTGAGGGCCCTGTCATCTCTCCCACTATTCCAGACTCCTCTTGGCTCTTCTCCCCTTGCCCTCTCCTCTGCTCCTTTTGGCTCACGTCTTCATGGTCAGAGGAAAGGGGTTACATGGGCAGGAATGGTATTTTGTAGAAAGCATGGGGCACCACAGTCACAGCCATGGTGGTCTTCCTTGGGAATGCGCTAGTCCCCCAGATCCAAAGAAGGCAATTGAGCTATCTAAATGGTGGTGGCTTCATGTTGGGGAGCGGTGGTGACTTCATGTTGGGAGTGGGCAGAGAGCTTGCCCCTTCCCTGGAATGAAGTTACAGAGGTGACATCCATTTGGGGAATTTATCCACCCCCCCCCTCCAGAGTTAGGCTCCAGTGTGGAAGGTGGCTGGAGGGACATGCCATGGCCAAATGGATGAGTTAAGTGTCAGAGGTCTGGTAGGTCCTGTGAGCACTGTGGAGGGTCTAAGCATCTCTTGGAATGAGAGAACTGAGCCATGCCATTATTCAAGGGTCTTAAAGGTGCTTCTTATTCCAGGTGAATCCCTAGACAGTAAGTCAGGGCAGAGCAAGGAGCTTATAGCTGTCCCCTAATCTTGTCCACAGTAGATTCCTTTTCTTTTTTCTTCTTCATTTTTGGTTTTTTAAAGAGAGGGTTTATCTACATAGCCCAGACTGTCCTGGAATTTGTTTTGTAGACTAGGCTGGCCTCAAACTCAAAATTATTTCCTGCTTCTGCCTCCCAAGTGCTGGGACTAAAGGCATTTGCCATTACTGCTTGACCACCTGGCTCAGATTTCTTAAGATTAAACAAGAGTGGGCAGTCACTTTAGCTTCCTGTCCCTTGGTGTCTCCATCTGTAAAATGGAGCACCTGTCCCAAGGCATTTACCACTACCACCTGGCCACCTGGCTCAGATTTCTTAAGATTAAATAAGAGTGGGATGGAGAGATCAGGTGTGATGGTATACAAAATTCTAACACTACGAAGGCAGAAACAGGTGGATCTTTGTGATTTTGGAGCCAGCCTGGTCTACATAGGCAGTTCCAGGACAGTCATGACTATATAGTGAGACCCTGTCTCAAAAAAAAAAAAAAAAAAAAAAAGACAAGACAAGACACTAGAGGTTAATTAAATGTTGAGCTTCCCCCGTGAGGGCTCAATGGCAGAGAGATGCTTTGTTCTTCCCACAAATAGAGGAAGTGGTGTGGGTTGGAGCTGTTGGCACTCTCGCAGGACATGCTGGACCTTCAGAAGGCTCTTAAAAAGGAGTGGAGAAGGCACCCTGCTTTTTTGTATTCAAAAGGAAAATAGAGCTGGCTGAGGTGGGTAGCACCTTCCTGCTACCCAAGCTGTACTGGAGGTGGAGGCAGGAGGATGGAGAGTTAGTCCCAGGCCAGCCTGGACTAGATAGCAAAACCACGATTGGAAAAGAACCCAAGGAAGAGCAACTTGGTATGGTAGGCAGAAGTGACAGGACTCAGTCACTTTAGCTTCCTGTCTCTTGGTGTCTTCATCTGTAAAATGGAATACCTGTCTCAAGGAGTCTCAACGTCTTCTGTGTGTTAAAGCTCCTTTACAGTGTCATCTGATATACCATAGATTGCAGGTTCGGTCCAGTCTTGACGTGTGGCTTTCTTGTCACCTTCTCTATATTGAGTCCAGTGCTGGCTCCTCTGAACTGGGACAGACTGTTCTCCTCTCCCCACCTCAGTCTCCCCACCTGCCAGAGAAGAGGGTTGGACAAATGGCCCCCGAGATCCCTTTCTGTTTCCCTGGCAGTCGCGGGAATGATGCAAATTGGATCATAACTGTGTCCCACTGGGTGTAGGTGCTGTTCTTGCCAAATGTGAAGACCTTGTGCTTCTGCCAAGTGAGCCACACTTTTCAGTGCTTGGGGAGCTGTAGTGCCTTCTAAGAGGACTGAGGTCAGCCCATTGATCTAGCAACAGTCCTTTGGAGAACAGTCTTATGCTGCGAGCTCCTGCATGCAGCTAGCTGTATGTGAGGACATGTGAGGCACAGCGTGAGCCAACATGCATACCCTCCCCAGGAGGCTTCTCAGGTTCCCAAGATTGCAGACCAGTACACCCAAGACCCCTTGTCATCCCACAGCCCCAAACTGGAGGCACCTCCAACAGCTTGCCTTTGTCCTGTAGGGCCACACCCCTCACCTGGAACATCTGTTTCATGCTGTCACTGGCACTGATCAGCATGCACCTGGCACACCCCACCGAGCCTCATTCTGTCTTGTCCCCTGTGACTTAGTGTGAATACGTGGGAGTGCATGTCGGGCTCCGTGCTGGGTGGGAAGGCTGGCTGATGTAACAATGGCCACTTAGCTTAAGTGTTTTGTTTTGGCAACACAGCTTCCTCCTGGGCCAGCAATAATGCGGGTGGACTGTACACTGGCAGCTGGACAGGTGGGAAAACACCACAGAGGCCTTGGAGGCCCTAGGTAGGTGAAGGCTTCTCCACAGGGGACAGCCCAAAGCACCCACTAGGTCCTAGTGCTATACTGTCACTGTGCCTGCATCTGTAGACAGGACAGGCTTAGCAAGGAAACAGTCAGGAAATACCCTGATGCACTCAGTGTTTAGTTTTTGTTCTTTTTTTTTCTAAGTTGGAAAATAGCTTTATTTGTTCTGAGGAGCAGGCCAGAGTCCCCTTAGAACTTCTGAAACTGCTTCCTGGTACCAGCAGCCTTGGTGACCTTGAGCACATTGAATCAAACAGTCTTGCATAGGGGCCTGCACTCTCCCAAGGTGACGATGTCGCTGATCTGTACATCCCTGAAACAGAGGACAGGTGCACAAGCATGTTCTTGTGGTGCTTCTCAAAGCAATTGTAGTCCCAGCCGATGACAACAGTTCTCTGCGTCTTCATCGTAGTCACGACACCAGATGGGATCCGACCTTGGATGGAGACGTTACCAGTGAAGGGGCATTTCTTGTCTGTGTAGGTGCCTTTGATGGCCTCCATGGGCATCTTGAAGCCTAGACAGATGGTTTTTTTTTTTTTGTAGTACCGAGGGAGTTTTTCCTTGCCAGTTTCTCCCAGCAAAACATGCTTCTTGTTTTGAAAGACTGTAGGTTGCTTTTGGTAAGCATACTCCATCTGAATGTCCGCCATCTTCCTGGCAGCCTGAGAAAAAGAGAGCTAGGCCAGCTTCCGGGCTTCCTTATTCACTATGCGAGGTCTGGAGTGGAAGTCTAGTTTTCATTTTTAATCTTAATGTAATGTATGAGTGTTGTGGGCTCTCTCTCTCTCTCTCTCTCTCTCTCTCTCTCTCTCTCTCTCTGTGTGTGTGTGTGTGTGTGTGTACAGTGCTTATGTGGGAGTGAGAGAACAACCTTGAGTGTTGCCCCTTGCTTGACCCGGTCTCATTTCTGCCGTTGCACACATACTTCAGGCTAACTGGCCTACGTCCTTCCGGGCATTCTCCTGCCTCTGCCTCCCACCTCATCATAGGAGCACTGGGGTTACAGATGTGTACCACCATGTTTGGCTTAACATGGATTCTTGGGATTTGAACTCAGATCTTCATGCCTTCATGGCAATACTTTTGTCCCATGAACCATCTCCTCGGGCCCACACGCCGTATTCTCTAAAGTCGTTGGTGAATGAGTGAATGAATGAATGAATGAATGAGCCATCAAGGAAACCGTGAGGTGTGATCTAGTGGGTCCTCCTGCTTTCTTTCATGCATCAAGGCATCCTAAGCTAAAGAAATTGGGATGCTCACCCAAGGCAGTCATTTTCAAGTCCTTGAAGCAGCTGCTTCTTTTATTCCAATGAAATTTCGGAGCAAGGCTGTTGCATGAGAACATGGGAATCTCTGTCTGAGGTGAGTGAGAAAAGGGCTCAAGCCTCACCATAAAGGCCTGTGGCTGGGCCCCATGGTATCTCCCTGAGAACTTATAACTTATGGGGACCCCTGGAAATCAGTTGTCAATCCCTTCATAGGCATGAAGGAGCTGAGAGCATGGCGGGGACACAACTGTCCCCTAACCCACACACCTAGCTAGGAACAGAAGCTTCTGTGCTTCACACAGGGCCTGCCGAGCAGGCTGGTGGGGGTTCCTGACTTCTGTGTATGTGTCCCGGGGAAGGCCAGCCATGTGTTTGGGGAGGAGGCAATGGAGAACAGTCTGCATTTTGAAGGACCTTGTGTCTATGGAGTTCCCTAAAGGGAGAGAGTAGGGGAGGCCCATGTCCTAAGGGGGCACAGTGAAGCCTGGCTTTGTCTCAGGCCAGTCTGGTCCTCACGGGGGTGGGGTCAGAGCTCCCTCGTCACAGCCTCCCCTTGTCCCTCCTTCCTCTCCCCTGTCTTCCATAGACAAGAATTGTCAGGCCTTGACAAAGGGAGCTCCCAGGCAGGACAAGGTGAGGCATACTTATTCGTCCAGTACATGAAAGGCAGAGACAGGAGGATTGTGAGTTCCAGGCCAGGCGGGGCTATATAGCAAAATTCTCAAAAAAACACAGAGTGCTGGGCTCTGATCGTGGTCTAGCCCACACACCTCCTCCTTTGACAGTCCTTAGAACTCAGGGTTTCTAGGAAAGAGCGGTACTCCAGAGCCTAAATCTGGTCTTGCTCACTGCGGGGTGGTAGGAAGAAGGCTAGAGTGGGTATAGCATTAAGAAGCAGCATGAGAGTGGGACCGGATCTGTGGCTCTGCCACTGCCTCAAGCTGGCATCCTGGGTACATCCAGAGCCCCTCTGAACCTTGGCCAGCTCATCCTGAAAGAAAGCGTAGATCAGTGGGGACTTCAAGGTCCTTCCATCCCAGTGTATCCCCAGAGTGATGACTTGGGAGTGGCCTTGGGAGGGAGCTTCTACAGGCCTGTCTTAGATAATGGGCTGACACTGAAGTGGCCACTGGGCATTTTCTGGGCTCAGCATGTAAAGCTTGTGTAGGGCTATTTCTAGTGGTCTGCGTGGGGCAGGGAAGCCAAGGGCTCAGCCTGCAGTGGCAGTTAGCTAACTGGCTGACCCCACAGGACACCCAGGGGAGGTCAGGGGCTGTTAGATAACTCCCACCCAACACCAAGAGGAATCACAAACGTGTTCCGTTCAATTGCGGGTGCAGAATGCTTGCTTGGGAGCCGAAGGAGAGTGGGCACAGGACTAGAAATGGGGGCCTTGGGAGTCTTTATGTAGCCCCTCTTCTGCTATATAGGACTTTGAAAAAGGTGTGTGTGTGTGTGTGTGTGTGTGTGTGTGTTGCATGGATGCGCATGTGCAGCTATAGGAGGACATGGAGGTCAGAGCAACATGTCCACTGTCTTTCATTATTGCTGTCCTCCTTACTGCCTTAAGACAAGGTCTCTCCTTGAACCAGAAGCTCACTGATTCTGTTAGTCTGTGGCGGGGGAGCTCTAGAGATCAGAGTCTCAGTACCCCCAACACCAGGGGGACAGCCACACACAGCCATGTCCAGCTTTCTGCCCTCCTGTTCTCCCATGATGCACCAGAACCTCTAGAAAGTCCAACAAGCTGTGAACAATGCACCCAGAGCTTGTCAGGCACAAGTGGGAACATTGGCAGCTGCGACTCATTTGATGGTCAACTGTTACTCTAGGGACCACGGGGGTGGGGTCAGAAGGAATGAATGGTAGCAGCAGGAAATGGCTCAAGTTATGCAAGTGCTGACTCCGTCCCAGACAGCTGCCCGTGCGGCTGGAACAGCCTCTGGTCTGCAGGGGGCTGTGGGAAGGGCAGGGGCCTGAAAGGACTGGGTCACGGGTTCTTTTTTGCAGGGATTGTGTTCATTGACAAAAACGATGCTTGGGAGGCCTGAGTTTTTGGTCTCCTAGCTCTGCCTTAGTACCTAGGGACTTGGAGAAGTTTCCTCCCTTCCTGGAGCCCCATCTGTTGTCAGGGCGAGGTCATGTCTCTGTATGGGAGGATGACATCGCCGCAATTGCTTTCCAAGGATGGAGGGGGAGGAAATGAGTTGGTGCTGTTGTAGGTTAGACATCAGGAAGCCGTTCCAGCTGGGTGGAGTGGCAGGCTGTGAGACGCACGAAGAGCGAGGCTGTGGGCTCTGGTATTGTCATGGTGCTTCCGAATGTCCTATGAAGTCCGGGTCAAAGTTCAGAAGCTGCCCTCCTTGGGCCTCTGGCCTCCTCTTCCTTACTGACATCCTCCTGGGACTCACACACCTTCTCCAAGTGGCATTTCTCATTCCAATTTTGGGGTTCTAGGTCTCTCTTCTTGCACAGGTTTGCGGGGCCTACATTACCCAGCTTTCACCCCGGCTCACGTAATAGCGTGCTGACGCTGTCAAGGCTGATGCTGAATGCCCTCCAACTCAGGGTCACCTGCCAGTTTTCCAGGGTTACCTAGTCTGGCTTCTACTGACTTCCCACCTCGCTGGCCAACTTCTTCTCTGTTCTCACTCTCTTCCTCACCCAAACTTCACACTCTCGTCAGTTCTAATGCCCTGGACTTTGCCCGGACCACCTCAGCCTTCTCTCCACCAGCCCCACCTACTTCTGTCATTTCTTCTCTTTGGGATGAGGTGCGAGGATCACGGGATCACACCTGCAGATAGATCAGAACTTCCAGGTCATCTCTGGCTACACTAAGAGTTCAAGGCTAGCCTGAGCTACATGAGACCCTCTCTCAACAAGCAAGCAGACAGACAAACAAACAAAACCAAAGAGGGAGGCCAAGCATGACCATTCTTACCAGTTTTTTTTTTTTTTCACCAAGACCCTTGTGAGCACCAGACTGAATAGCATGTGTGAAACTGAAGATGGTGAGCCCTGGAGAGACGAGGGACACCCTGGGCTCATTTGTGACATCACTGGTCACAAACTGGTTTAGCTAGAACCCAAGCCCTCTTCCTTAATTGACCTGGAAATTTGAAAATTGATCATCTTTTGATTATTAATTTCTTAAATGTGTAATATGGTATACTCGTATGGAGGCCAGAAGACAACTTGCAGTATGTCAGTTAGCTCTACCGTGTGGGTTTCAGGAACTGAACTCTGGTTTTCAGGTGTGGCAGCAATCTCTATTACTCATTGATTTATACCTCATCAGCCCTCAGTTCCAATATCTGAGGAGTGGAGCTAACCATGACAACTAAAAAGAGCCAGTAGGAGATTGGCATGGGACCAAGTAAGGTGCCTCGTGGGCTATTATCTTCTTCAGAGCTTGACCCTCATGTACAGTCCAGGCTTGTTCACATAGATCTCTGATCGTAGACGGAGGAGATGAGATCAACCCTGTTCGTACATGTAAAACAAGCTCTGACGGGCTCTTGATGACCTGCCCAAGAAAACCCAGTAGGGGATGGGCACAGCCCTACTCAACCAGACCGATTTCAAGTCAGGCATTCTTAAAGAAACAAACAGACCCACTGCAGCAGCCGGCATCTCCACAGCCCTCACTGGGTACATGTGCTTTGCATGTCTCATCTATGACTACCACGACACCAAGCAGGGTGATTACCCATATCTTGCAGATAAGGAAGCTGGCGTGGAAAGGGGTGAAGTCACTTGCTCATGTCATGCAGCCCAATTCGGGCATAGTTGTAACCCTGACCAGCTGCAGTTCTGGGTCACAAGACTCCAACCGGGGAGTAGAGGGAGTCAGAGATGCAGGGTGGGGGACACTAACCATAATTTACAATAAAAAGTACCACAAGGTCAAGTTCCCACCAAGAAGCCCCTGGGCCTCGCCTCAGCCCCCCCAGTGGGGCTCTTGCCTTACAGGACCCCAGATCCCAGCTCTTTCGTCATGTTTCAAATGCACAGTGAGTGCCCTGTGCCTTTGTCCAGAAGACAGCACCAACAGTTTCTCCTTCTGCCTCAGGGTGGAATCCTGCCTACACGGTTTTGGTAATCCAGCTCTAAGAACATGAGCTTCTAGAAGTATTACCAGCTCTTGGGATGAGGTTAGAACCCCCACAAGGCTACAGACAGGAAGATTGGTTGTAGATTCTAAAGTGTATTTTATTGTATCAAATCATAGGAATTTCCCCAGTACTGGGGATGTTTGAAGCGAATTTACAAGGATGGACACCAGTAAGGGTTCTGTAATGCCAGGTCCCTGCCAGGAGCCAAGACTCAGGCCACCACTGCTGGAAGGGTCATGCCACTGAGGCCCTTCCCTCTAAATGAAGTACCATAATTTGTGTTTTCTTCCAACACTCTTTTCTCCCGTACCCCATGGCTGTTGAACCACGCTCTCTTGATCCTGAGTACGGAAAGACAGAGGCGAGGAAACCATTACTTAGGTGGCTCCTGTGTCCTGGGCCCTGGTGGAGACTTCCCTAATTAGAGCCAGACTATTTTATAAATCAACAAAAAGCTTAAGTGATTGGGTGCCTGGCTCCATTCCTCTTGCTGTGAGAGGACAGGCCCAGGGTTAAGGCTGAGGGCTGCCTGACTGTCATCAAGTGCAGTCTCAGGTGAGGGACTCCCTCAGGGGCAGAGTCATTGCCCAGCATGCCCAAAGCCAAGTTTGGGTAAGGGGTGTACTTCAATGATGGAGCATTTTCCTACCATACACAGTGCCTGGGGGTCAACTCTCAGCACCTCTAAAACCAAATGTCTTGTCTAGTTCTACCTTCCTTGTCCCCACGCCCCTCATAGGGGTCAGAGGTGAACCTGCTTGCTTTGGAAATCTGTTCTTCAGATGACACCCACAGGAGGGTGGCCTCAGTGTCAGAACATCTGGAACAGCAGAAGCAGCTGCCTGAATGTCCCCAAACGCATTCAGAGGCAGCCCTGTGCAGCCAGAGGGAATAAGGGTACCCATGTGTACCCGCCCCTTCCACTGATGGGCCCCAGCAGCTCCCTATGGGAGAATCTCTTGTCCCTGCCTTGAGCATGGTCAAAATCATCCTCAAATCCAACACACAGGCCCCAATAAAACAAAGATGTGGCCAAACCGACTGCCTCGGATTCCTGGAGGAGAGGACTTAAGAAGTGTATTCTCTGTGTCCCACTCATAAGAGACAGTGGTGCTGGTTGTGTCAGATGTTCTCAAGAGGAGAACTTTGAGCTGCACGGGCCTTCCTCTGTCCCCTGCCACTTGCCCCAGAGTATTCATCTACCACTCACCACAGCTGGGATAGGCTGGCTGGGAGCAGGCACAGGATTGCCCTTCATTCTATTTGCAGAACGCTTCTCCGGCAAGGACACCTCCTCCACAGGCTTCCCCAGCCCGGGCATCTCCAGCAAGGACACCTCCTCCACAGGCTTCCCCAGCCCGGGCATCCCCAGCTGGGGCATCTCCTTCCAGGTCATCGTCGGGCAGGTCATCATCTGCCAGGTCAGCCTCCACGACATCCTCCCCAACGAGAGTGTACCTTGTTAGAGCAACACCAGTGGGGGCTGTCCCCATCCGGGTACCTCCTGCCAGGTCAGCACCAGCCACCAGGGCCGCCAGGGAGAGCCCAGGTAAGGGGGTCATTCCAGGGAGGGCAGAGAACCAGGGCAGTGTCTTTGGGCAGAGGGAAGCTCTCACTGAGAACTCTGCTCCTCACGCCCCTGGGATAATGACATGGCGGACAGTCAGAGTGGAACACGGGGGAACTGGAGGGGTGAGGGTAGAAAGGGACCATGACGTCACAGTGAAAAACGTAGGCAAAAGGAGGAGGGAGGCATAGGCCAGGAGCAAGGAGGCAGTGTGCTCACTGCTGAGCTCCAGAGCTCTCCAGGCGGAATGTTGGGGCTGTCCTGCTCCGGGTAAAGCTCCAACTTCAAGAGCAAGGGCTCCTGGCTAGAGGAGGGCCTGTTTCCTTGGGCTGACCTGCGTTTCTGCTGGGTAGTGCACTGTAGTGATCAGCATGCCCGCTCATACATAGAGGAAGAAGAATGTCCACTCCAAGCTTCCAAACTTGTGGGGGCGGGGAGGGGATGAGGTCCAGCAGTTCATCTGCCATGAAGTCCAGGAGGCCAGTGGACCTCAAGGCTTGGCTCTGCCCCCTTGGGAAACTGTTTCCATTTACCCCCAGGCACCAGCCCATCCCAGTTGCCTCCCCCGCACCCCCATATAGTCAGGCCTGGTTGCTACTTGACTGTGAAGAAATACCCAAGGTTTGGGGACCATCCTAGCCTTTCCTTATCCAGGGTAGGAGAGGCACTTTGGTGACATGGATCTTAGAATGAGAAGTTGCATTTGAATCTCTGTCCTGCCAACCACTAGCTTAGTGACTTTGGCTAACTCCTTTCATTTCCACGAGCCTGTTTTCCAATCGACAGAATGTACCTAATAAGCTCAGGGGATGTTATGAGGATGAAGTGACAGACCGCATGCCTGGTGCCTGGCTTAGAGGAGGGTCCTGGAGGAGGGGCTTCATAAGAGGACTGTATGGGGGAGGGGCAAAGCTGTATCAGGATGCTCAGGAGCCAGTTTTGCTTCCTTCTTGGCCTTCCACCATGCCACACTCCTCCTCAGCAGCCTTCCTTCCCTACCACCCTGTTCTTAGGTCTCAGTTTGCCCAAGATCTCCTGGCAAGAGACCCAGAAACAGCTGCCACTCATCGGGTGTGTCATCCTTCTCATTAGCCTGGTGATCTCGCTCATCCTTCTCTGTGAGTTGAACAGAGGGGACAGGGTGGGTTTGGGTTGGTTCCATCGCAGAACGGAGTAGGGTCAGGCATGGAGTCATACCACAGGGATCTTGGATCCTGGGATATCAGGCTCCTTTGAGATAACTGGGGTAAGAGTGTGGGGTGTCGTGGGCTTCTGGGTTTGGGCCCATCAGTGCAGATGGATTCTGATGATACACTGGAACAATTACATTAACTAGACTGGGCTCCAGTTCAGTATCTTTGAATGGGATGCTGTTCATCCTTAACCATTCAATTCAGCACATATGTCACGACATCTTATTCCACTTTTCCCAGACCAGGAGGACTGTGTGAAAGCAGTGCACAGTTCTTGGCATAAAAATCTCACCCTAGAAACAAGCAGCTATCTATGAAAACCAACATTCCATAAAACAATGAACCCCCACACACACACCCCCACTCCACCCCCGTGCCGCTGAAGGTCGAAGGGCCATGTGTGCTGTCTGGATTCAGGCCCCTCATGTTGTCCTTTGGAAAAAAAAAAACCCAGGACATGTCCCAGGTGCTTTGATCAGAAATCCATCAGAAGCCAGGCCAGAGGGGAAGGTAGGAGGGAGCAAAGACGAACATGTATCATGTCGTTCTGTCCCAGGAAGGTCACTCACTCCCGAGAAAAGGGAGCTAGAAGTAAGTGATCTCAATGTGACTGTGAGGAATAAGTGGCAGAGGCACGGGTTAGGGTGCAGGCAATTGCAGATGAGATACATGAGACTAGCTACATATCTCCTAAACGTCAGGGGTGGGGGAGGGGGAGGGGCACAGGTGGCCAAGGCCTACATTGGGTAGAGGGAAGCAATCCATCTACCCAGAGGGAAGATGCACATTTGAGAGCCAGGGGCCCATCTGTTCAGCTACACGGAGCCAGAAAGCTTTGTGTTTAGGCTCGGAAGAGAGACTCTATAGAAGAGGCAGCATGAGATGACAAATGGAAGGACAGAAGGGCTCATGGGAACTTCTGGTGGCACGACTGTTAAAGGAAGAATCTGTGTGCCATCATATCACGACTACACTACCACTCACTCCGGCCCGGCTTCCTATCTCGGCTTCCCTTGAGCTGTATGACTTCAGGAAGTTAATTAACATTTTGAGCCTTGGTTTCCCAACCCAGATGATGTGATCATTATCACAACGCATGCGATGGCCTCCATGTTCCTCGGGCTGAGACCCGTCCATTCCTTCTCCCTTTGCCAGCAGAGTACTTGGCTTCTGAGAACAGAGGGAATGGCCCATGGAGGGAGCATGAGACACTCAAGGGCAGGCTCACCAAGTAGTCTCAAGGCTCTAACCTGGCTCTGTAGCATTTCCTGCAGCTCCTTCACGGAGGCCAGAGAGGTAGTAGGGTCTGTAGGCCAAGCCTGGCCTCCGGGTTCCACTCCATCCACAAACACTCCACAGTGCTCCTCTTGTTTGTAGCATTCCCAAGCATGGTGAGTGGGATGCTGAGGGCTCCCTAGAACTTCAAGCATCTACGGTGAGCAAAGAGGAAGGCAGGACACTGAGAGGAGAGCATGCAGCCCTGAGGGATTAGGAGGATAGATGTGTGTCTGGACTGAGAAGGGGCTGTCTCCACAGGTGGCCTTCCCTTGAGTGACAGAGACTGCTGGGAGCTGGGGAGATGGCAGAGGCTGGGAGGTTGGGTGAGGTGGTAAATGATAGGTCTGTGGGGGCTCCACAGGGAGCTGTCTCTGGGCACTAGAGTGACAGCTCAGGTTTGAAAAGAGACTGGTGTTGGAGGCAGAGGAAGACATGGAGCTGGTTCCCACAGAGGGTGCGAGAAGTTTCCTTGCACATTTGGAAATCAGCTACCTGGAGTTGCCTGCTGAGTGGGAAGACACTGAAAGGCATAAAGAGAAGCAGGGAAGGACCAAGTACACGGGGTCCATGTTTAAGGGTGATGGAGGAGGATGCAAGCCTAGGAACTGCCGAGGCTGGCATCGTGGTATCAATTGAGAAGACAGACCAGATGGCAGCATTCCTCTCCCCCCGTCCCGCGCCCCGTCTCTCTCTGTCTCTGTCTGTCTGTCTGTCTGTCTCCCTCTCTCTCTCTCTCTCTCTCTCTCTCTCTCTCTCTCTGTGTGTGTGTGTGTGTGTGTGTGTGTGTGTGTGTGTGTGTGTGTGTGTGTCACAGAGAAGAGGGGCTGCCAGGGGGGTTTTAAGAGGGAACTCTGGGATACAGGAGGAGATGTTTTCTACTAGGCCATCCAGCACATAGGGGTAAGGAAGCTTCCAAAGTAGGACCCATGTCCCTCTCTCATCATTTCTTTTGGTCTTTTTCCTTTCTCTCTGGGTAGCTAGCTGTTCAAGTGTGTCTGGGCTTCCCTGATTGCAGGAGCTTTCTAGAACATTCCTGAGCAGCCTTTCTTTCCATACAGATGGGGGACGGGAGCCCCAGAGTCCAAGAGGGATTGCAGGTCGGTGTCTGAGAATCCCCAGAGCCTTGGGCTGCTGAGAATCCTGTCTTCGAGTTGGCGGTAGCCAGCTGTGTGCTGTTTGTTTTGTTTTCCAGTCTACTTCTGGCGAGGCCACACAGGGATCAAGTACAAAGAGCCAATGGAAAGTTGCCCCAACCATGCAGTTCGCTGTGACGGAGTGGTGGACTGCAAGATGAAGAGTGATGAGCTGGGCTGTGGTAAGAAGGCTGGGCATGGGGAAGCACGTGCGTGTGTGCATGCCTGTGGGTGTGCATGTGTGTGTGTGCATACATGTGTGCATACACATGTGTGTGCACTTGTGTGTGTGTGCACACGAGTGTGCATGTATGCATGTGCATGTGTGTCCGAGTGCATGCATATGTGTGTGCACCTGTATGTGCATGCATGCTTGTGTGTGTCTGTATGTGAATGTGTGTAGGTGTGCATGTGTGTATGTGTGTGTGTGTGTGTGTGCGTGTGAGCATGAGAGCATGTGTTGCCTACATCTGTATGTATGCTCTGGCTACTACACACAATATTGTGGGATGTCATGGCTCAGGCAAAGGCAATGGGCAGAAAACCAGAAGATTTTGGTTTGAGTCACAACAGACAAGGATTTGAAACTTGATTTTGAGTGTCATGGATAAATGACCTGCTTTCTAGGGCTTTTGATTTATAATTTTTAAAGTGAATGGACTGGGCGAGATTGGTGGCATGTAAAAACCTGAAACTCAGTGAGACAGAGAGAAACAGAAAATCTGACTGAGGGTGCTCTGGAACCCCATTCCTTTTTGTCACGCCTCTGACTTGTGACCCTTGTGGTTTCTTAATGTCCTAGTTGAGCACAAAGACCTGCTGAGCTCTCGCCCTCTGTGGTTATGCTTGTACAGTTTTAATACCCTTGCTAAGGGGTGTGGCCACCTGTCCTTTCACCTTCCCATCTATTAATACATAGGCCCTTGACCACGACTGCACCTATCTACGGCCAAGCCCAACCCAAGAACACACACTCAGATCAGTGGTCCTATGCCCCTCACCATCTTCTCTGAGCATGTTACTGCCTCAGGATGAGATGCTTGTCCGTCTCCCAGAAATGGCCTCCTGAGTCTTGCTGGATGAACAGCTGCCCAGCCGCAGCCCCTTCGCTTCAGCTCTGTGCTTACTGAAGGCCTTGGCCGCCCAGCCATCACTTCTTGGGCAGCTTTCCCACGCCTCTCCCAGGAGCCTCTCACAATTTACGCCCCGAGCTTGAAGCTTCCTGGGCTCTGAGATCCTTCTCTGCCCTTTTCTGCTCTGCAGTCAGGTTCGACTGGGACAAGTCTCTGCTGAAGGTCTACTCGGGGTCGTCTGGTGAGTGGCTTCCTGTCTGCAGCAGCAGCTGGGACGCCACCGACTCCAAGAGGACCTGCCAGCAGCTGGGCTTTGAGAGGTGAGCATCAAATCAGTCCAGCATGGCTACACAGAGAGAATCTGTCTCAAAAATGTTAAAGGAAGAAGGAAGAAAGGAAGGAGTGAGGGAGGGAGGAAGGGAGGAAGGGAAGAGAGAAAAAAGAGAAGAAGGACTTTGCAGGACCTTTGCTGATCCTACCAACTCAGGACCCTCCCCCCTCACTGAGGCATTGAAAACGGGATCTGCTGGGTGGGTGTTGGGGGAACTGTATTTGTGAAAGCACCCTCATGGTCACCACCACCACTGAGTGGTTCTGGGATGGCTCTGTGAGAGGTGTGGGTATTTGGGCATATCTTCTGACACATGGGCACTAGGAGCTCAGAAGTGTCCATAGTTGTGACTTGGTTATGAAACTCACTGAATGAGAAATAAGTAGGACCAGTGTGATTCGGCCAAGTCCTACGATGCAACACATTAGCTATAGAAGCTTTACACCAAGAAGCCAGTATTGGTGAGTGAAGCAGGAAGTGACTGACCCTTCCTACTTGAAGGCGCATCCCGCCTGAAGCCCATATAGGCACCTCCGCTCACCATTTTGGTCTGAGTTGTGTGTGTGGCTTCACAGGGATGGGCATACATATGTGGAGGCCCGAGGGTCAACCTCAGGTGTTTCTCAGGAGTCAGCCACCTTGTTTGCTGAGAGAAGCTCTCTTATTTAGGCTGAAGCTTGTGAGGTAAGCTGGTATGGCTGCCACTGAGCGCCTGGGATCTGCCTGTCTCTACTTCCCAGTGCTGGGATTATGAGCTCCCTCCACGCCTGCCTTTCACATGAGCCCTCTTGCTTTTGCAGCAAGCACATTGGCAGCTGAGCTGGAGCCTCAGGCCTCTCTCTCTCAGTTCTGAAGCTGAGTGGCTTAGGGGTAGATGGATGAGTGTGAGGCTGTGGGTGACCCTTAGAAGAAACACCTAGAAAGACAGGGTTGGAGCTCGCACTCAGAGCTAGCTCTCTGCCACCACCTCAGCCCTTGGTGGGTAAAGGAGGGACCGACTGATCCATTCTGAAGACAAAGGGGTGTCTTTGTCTCTGAGCCACTGTGTCATCTCATGCAGGTCTGATACCCCTCAGCATTCTCTCTGAATGCCATTTATGCAAAGAGCATCCTCAGAGCTTCTAGGAGACCATGTGACACATAGGCACAAGAGAATAAGACAAGACCCTCTAGTGTGATGTGGGAAAGGCAGCTTATCCCAGCAATCCCACACCAAGGGTATGAGTGGGGTTCTGTTGGGGCAGGATGGAGAAGATTCCTAACTGTGCTTGCTTAGAGGAACTACGTATTCACAGGCCCAGTTCACAGGAGGATGTAGAATGTTCTAGAAATGTATATAAGTTCTGAGCAGAGAGTAGAACATTCTGGAATCACTGGGGTTCTTGTGAAAATGTCCCTCACAAACTGAATCTTTAGGATTAAGACTAAGAACTTTTTTTTTTTTTTTTTTAAGCAAATGCCCAAGGTGATTCAGAGGGGTGCTGCTTTAAGAGTCACCTTCAGATACACTGGGTCACTTCCCGGGGGGACCTTGAGCATGCAGGTTGATGCTCAGTAGGCTTAGGGCAGTGCTGATGCCACTGGACTGTGGGTCACAGTTTGGATAGTTAGGGTTTCTGTTGCTGTGATAAAACATTACGACCAAAGACAATTTGGGGAGCTCACACTCTATCATTGAAGAAAGTGGGGGCAGGAACCTGGAGGCAGGAGCCGAAGGCAGAGGCAATGAAGGAGACCTCATCATCCTACTTGCATATATACTCAGCTTGGTACCACCTGCCCAGGGTGGCACCACTTATAGTGGCCCAGGGTGGCACCACTTATAGTGGTCAATCATTAAGGAAGAAAATGGCCTACAGACTACTGACTTGCCTACAGGCCAATCCTATGGAGGCATTTTTCTTAGCTAAGAGTTCTTCTTCCCAGATGACCCTTGCTGGTGTCAAGTTGACATAAAAACCAGCTACTCCAGCTATAAAAGGCTAGATGGGTATTCTCAAAGTCAACAATGCCTCAGCCCTCCCTGGGTGCCTCCCAGAGCTGTTTCTCTAGGTCTGAGGCAGAGCCAAGAATATGCTTTTCTAAACAGAGACTGGTGACGTGGCCAGACCCACACCATCCTGGACAGCTGCTGGGTCAGTCGTAGGGCTGGTGGGTGCAGAACATGTGGTGGATCTGGGCTTTGAAAGCTATGCAGGAGTGGCCGCTGCACAGGCCGTTCAAGTAGGCCTCAGTCTGAAATGAAAGGCTGTGTGTGGCTCTAATGCCGCCACAGGACTTGGGTCCTGCTGCCTACCACGGTATTTATTCTTCCCTCCTTTTTTGCAGTGCTTACCGAACAACCGAGGTGGCCCACAGGGACATCACCAGCAGCTTCTTACTTTCTGAATACAACTCTACCATCCAGGAAAGCCTCTACAGGTGCAATGGAACACCCCGACTAACTGTGTGCAAACAGACAGGGACTGCTGGAGGGTGCTTAGAGTCGGGAATCCCTCTGTCATCCTGGGGCTCAGACTCCAAGGCTCCATTGCTAAGCCAGGAGCACTATGGACACCTTGGGCTTAAAAGCTCTTGTCTGAGATCTGGTGCAGAGATCACTCCAAGGTCAGAGGTTCCTGCCTCCTAATCTCTAAGGGTGACTAAAAAAAAACCTTAGGGATCCAGAGAACTAGGTGTTTGGATTAAAAGGCTCCACAAGGTGGAGTAGAAAGATGCAACCCTGGGGACAGGAGCAGGAGCAGGGGTCTGACAGGTACAAGCCGTGAGGGCCCAGGAGGTGCATCTGGGAAGCCTTGGCCCCTCCTGCCATCTTTGCCCTACAGTCCCTTTTTGTCCCAAGCTCCCTGCTGAGGAAGATGAAAGGCAGTCTTCCAGCCTAGCCTGGCTTACCTAATGTGAGGGGAAGAGAAGAAGCAAGCCTCCAGTTGAGACATGGTCCCTCGGTGCCTGCTTTGGGGGTAGGCCCTCTGCATGCTACGTTGAGAAGCATGGGGCTGTAGAGGAGGCTCGCTGCAATCCGCTTTAGTTGTAGAAGGAGGCTGGGGCCATGGAGGCTTCCTTGGGTTCAGATGCTGTGTGCGGCTCACCGTGGGAAAGCTTGGAGGGGAGGGGAATGGTGATGGAGCGTTTGCTCACATCCACCTTCCTGGAGAAAAGCTCTGCTAGGAGAGGGAAGGGTTGGCTCTCTGCTTCTGTTAGTGGGACAGGATCTGAGCAGGTACCAGTCAGGAAGAGGAGGCAGCTACTGACCATGCCCCCTTCTCACCTTTTGTGTCCCGTACTGCAGGTCGGAATGCCCTTCCCAGCGGTATGTCTCCCTCCAGTGTTCCCGTAAGCTGTTCTTCTTTTTGGAGCCATGGCCTATGGGGCTGGGATGAAGGGCTATCTAGGGCAAAGGGATGGAATCTTTCTAAGGAAGATGGTTGCTCCTGCGACCCAAGCCAGTGAGTCTGCTTCAGAACCAGAGATCCTGTAAGACGTTGGGGTAGAGTGGGTAACACTCCCCTTCTCTTCCTTCTGACCTTGGGGTCCTGCAACCTGTCGTTCCGAGGGAGTCATATGAGTCTCCAGGACTTTTGGTAGGGGCTGAGAACTGAGGGAGGCAAGCAGGTGGGGGCTAGCTGAGAGCTTTGTGTCAGCACTCACTTGAGTGCTTGTCCATGGAGGGTACCATACTTGTGTCTGTATAGACATGGCTGTATTTACTGACTTTGAAAGCCCCACAAGGCAATTGCCATTAGTCACTGTCCCTTGTAGAGAGCTGATATCTGACCTGGGCGTTGAGCCCTAAACCCTAGCTGGTAAAGCCAGGGTGCAGGCTGGCTCACTGCTATGGACGTAGTGTCCACTGCTCAGAGAGTGCTCTCTCTCTCTCTCTTTCTCTCTCTCTCTCTCTCTCTCTCTCTCTCTCTCTCTCTCTCTCTCTCTTTCTCTCTCTCCTCTGCAAGCAGAAAAGCCCCATGTCTGAACATATGAAGCCGGCTGCCCTCCTTGTCCTGGGCTTGACTCATTTCAGAGTTGCTCCCTGTGCAAACCCAGCTGTGCATCATAGGAAATATATTTCTCCTTCATTTTGAAATGAGAGATTGCCATACAAGTGCTCTTCAACTCGGGCTTGTGATAGCATTTGTTGCTTTTCTGAGCCCTTGATGACAGCCCAGACTCAGTGCCGAAGCACTGAGCATGAAGTAAGCATTTGCCAGATTAATGAAAGAAAGAGAGAGAAAAAGAAAGGGGACAAGGCAGAAGCCGCCTGGGCTCAGACTTCCTGGTAGGTAACATCAGAAGGTTAAGACCACCTAGTACTGCTTCTGCTTGGACAGGGGATAGATGTGCCACATTAGACTCTGTGGACAAAGGCTGACCTTCAGAATAGGCCTACTCATGCCTGCGTTGAGCTCAAGAAGAATGGGAGAGGCTCTAAAAGACGCATATGTCATGTTCTGTCCTCTCCATCTCCCCCCAGACTGTGGTCTGAGAGCAATGACTGGGCGGATCGTGGGAGGGGCTCTGACCTCAGAGACCAAGTGGCCCTGGCAAGTCAGCCTACACTTCGGCACCACCCACATCTGCGGGGGCACACTCATCGATGCCCAGTGGGTGCTCACCGCTGCCCACTGCTTCTTTGTGTAAGTGCCTGAGGGGCCCTTGGTTACATGCTGCTGGGGACCTGGAGCCACTGGGAAGGGCTTATAGACGCTTTAGTCTATGACTAAGCCTAGTTCCCCAGGGTCAGGCAACTCAGCTATTGCTCAAAAGATCAAGTGCAAATGAGGGTTTGGTTCTGAGTTTGGGCCAAGGATGAAAAAAACGAGGCCCCAAGAAAAAGTGGGGCAGGCTAGAAGAAAACCTCCAGATCATCTCCCTGAAGAGCAAACAGAGTGAAGCTCCGGCTCCTTACCATCTCCCGCAGCAACAGCAGAAGAGTCTGACAATCAGGGGTGCTGTATCAAGGCTTGAGGAACAGGGGTATCAGGGGGTGGTACAGTTGGCTTCTGAGAGTCCCTAGCAGCCTGTGGGGAGCTATAGCACAGACCTTGTGCACAATGGCTCCCTGATTAAAGAATCTTCGCTACCTTGTCCTGTCTAAATCTCCATGGCTGATGGCATCTGTTCCACTGCCTGGACTTCATCCTTAGTGTCAGGCAGATGAGGTAGTGAGGTGAATCCCCCACACAGGAATCGCATATTCCTTTGCCTTTTCCGGCTCTAAGATGCAGGACAGCCAGTTCAGAACAGTTATGAGGAGACTGTCAGATGGTTTAGGGCTTCATAAGGTCTCTATCTCATCATACCTCCAGAGGTCATTTTATCCATCCTCCTGTCTCCAGGCTGGTGCTCCTGCTTTGGCTTGCCGTGTGTAGCGGATTCGGCCAGTGAACTCTGCCAGGTATATAACTGGATAGCTTTCATATTCTGTGGCTCTTGTAGGACCCGGGAGAAGATGCTGGAGGGGTGGAAGGTGTATGCAGGCACCAGCGACTTGCACCATCTGCCTGAGGCTGCCTCTATCTCCCAGATCATCATCAATGGCAACTACACCGACGAGCAGGACGATTATGACGTTGCTCTCATGAGGCTCTCCAAGCCCTTGACCCTGTCAGGTGAGTGAACGTGCATCCCTGCTTCCCAGAACCCTTGACATGGCAGCCTCTGGTTACATAGCTCAGGGCTCCAGGGTGCCATTATAGCAGAAGCCAAAGAATTTTAGAGATCATTGCACGGCATACACTTGTTTTACAAGTAGGAAAACTGGGTGTCTGGAGGAGATGGCTCAGTGGGTAAAGTTCTGGCTATACAAGAATGAGGACTTGGGTTCAAATCCCCAGAACTCAAGTAAAAGCCTGGGCATGGCAGCATGTGCCTGCAATGTCAGCACTGGGCAGCAGAGACCAGGGCCCTGATGGGCAGCCAGACTTCTAGTTCAGTGAGATACCCTGTCTCAAAAACATAAGGCATGGAAGTGATTGAGGAAAGACATCTTGACATGAGTCTTTGACCTCTATACCCTTGCATGGGCGACAGCACCTACACATGTATACACATCTGTACATGAGCGCTCATGTGGGGGTACATATGTGCGCGCACACACACACACACACACACACACACACCACAAGGAAAGGAAGAAAGAAAGCAATAATTGGAGAAACATAGGCCCAAGATTTAGAAATATGTGCGCCCCAAATGACACATCCCACATAGCAGGCCAGCCACGGGTTAGAGCTTGTAAACCAGTCTTAATAAGTACAAATAGATTGGGTTGACTCACCGTTAGTGACTATGCACTTAACAGCTGCCAGACAGTGTGCATCCGTTACTTGTCTCATTGCTGAGACAGAACACCTAGTAAAAGCAGGGTAAGGTCACAAAGATTTATTTTGGTTCTTGGCTTGAAGGAATACAGACCTTCGTGATGGAGAAGCAAATGGCAGGTAATTTCATGGCAGCAGGGGTGTGTAGCTACTTTCTCATATCCAAGCGAGATCATGAAATGGAGATGGGCTATACACCTTTATGTCCGCCCTCTTAAACCTGCTTCCTCCAGTGAAGGCTACCTCCTAAAGGTTCCACAAGCTTCCAAAGCAGTGCCAGGAGGTTGGGACCAAGTGTTAGAATACACAGGCTTGTATGGGGGCATTTTACATGTAAGCCATGACACGCTGGGAGAGATCTGATATGTATGATTGGGTGCATTCTGCCCAGCCAGCCCAGCAGAGCAGAGCCTATGAGCTCCATTTAACATACAGGGAAGTAGAGTTTTAGAGAGCGAGATGCTGAGTGAGGCCGTGAGTGGCAGTGACTGGTTGCTGTGACTCCGAAGCGCGGTTCTTCCCTCGGCTCTGGGCTAGCTGGTGGTGCACATTACAGGGAAGAGCACAAGTTGAGCCCAGGTTTGTGCGGCTCACCGCTCCAACCTGGGAGCAAGGGACCAAATGAGGCTGCGTGACGGGAAGACCACAGAAGTTCTCAGATCACTGGGGACACTGAATGCCAAAGAAGGCTTCACTCACTCACTCACTCACTCACTCACTCACTCACTCACTCACTCACTCATGTGATTACGCCTTACTCTGTGTCTACTACACAGCCAATGACAAAACGGGAAGCTCACACCAAGATCACCAGGAAGGGCCTGCGATGTCCTGTCAGGGGAGCAGGAAGAGCTGAGGGGCAGTCAGATGTGGCAGGTTGGCGGGCAGTGCAGAGGATAACTATGGTGATGTCTAAAAGAACTGACGGGACTGCTCACTCTATCAGAGGACCCAAGTCCCTAGCACCCTTGTCCAGCAGCTCGCCTCCCTTCAACTCCAGCTCCAGAGGCCCTGACACCCCTTCTGGCTTCCATAGACACCTGCATTCTTGTGTACATAGTCACACAGACACACATATACATGTAATTAAAAATTAAAATCTTTAAAGGGAGTGGTAAAGGGAGGTTAAGATGGCTTAGAAGAGAGCCTGAAGAATAGGGCCAGGGTTGTCTACTATAAAAGTCTCACGGAGGCGAAGCATTCACTTCTCTGTTGGAGGACTAGGCTTCCCAGAATCCTTGGAGAGCTCTGATTGGTCCAAACATCCTGGAGCCTTGAGCCTGTCTGAGAATGGGTATTTCCTCATATGCTCATTATGAGTGCAGTGTCTGCTACCCATAGAGCAGCTGGCTCATGAGAGCAGGATGAGAAGGAAGAGCCTGGCTAGAGCTTTGATGTACAGATGTCTTTGAACTGGCTTCTCTGTTGCCATGCCCACCCAGGCTCAGCTATGGAGCCTAGAACTAAGCTGAGGGCTCAAGCAGCCTCTTTCCCCCACCCCAGCCCCACAACTCACACAAACAAACCATGAACTTGAGCAGCCTTCTCAACTTTGCACAACTCTAAAACCATTTGGCTGACACACCCGTGTTTTACCCAGTTCCTCTCCTGGTGTGTGTGTGTGTCCTGGGACATGATTCTTAAGTCTAAGAATCCCAGTTCCATTAATATAGCCCTAGGGTCAGAGCATATCCTCAGGGCAGGATTTTCTTGAAGCACGGTAGTTTCTATGAAAACTCAAAATTTAAACTCCTCTTCAGACTTCAGAAGTCTGCAGCTAGAGACACATACAACCATGTTACATGCTAAGACACATTTCAACAATGAGTATAAGGGAGAATGTATGGTTTGATTTTTTGTTAATAATCAATATTACCCTTTTCTTTACTTGTGTGCGTTTACTCACCAGCAGACAAAATGTGTAGATACCAACATTTATGCCCCAATTCATGAAAGAAGAATTCAACGTGTGTTCTGGTCTCATTTATGTTGCTATGATAAAGGACCCTGACTAAAAGCAATGTCGGGGTGGGGGTAAGGGTTTATTTGTCTTGTAGTTCCTGGTTATGGTCCACCCTCTCAGGAATCAAGGCAGGAACTCAAATAGCTAGTCATATCCCATCCACACTCAAGAGCAGGGAGAGAATAAATGCATCCTTGCTTGCTGCTTAGCACTTAACTAGTTTTCCTCCTCTTTTAAACAGTCCAGGGTCCAGTCTATGAAATGGTGCCAATCACAATGGGCCAGGTCTTCTGCCATCTATTAACGATCAAGATAACCACACCCTCCCTGCCCCCCCCCCCACAGATTTAACCACAGGCCAGCCTGATCCAGACACTTCCTCAGTTGAGATTCTCTTCCCAATGATGCTATGTGATAGCAAGTTGACATTTAAAACTAACAGCCACAACCTGAATTATTCCCTCTCTCCTCAATCTCCCCCTCCTCCATCCTCAAAAGTTCATCGATCCCTGAGTCTGGGTCAGGCCGAGAAATGAGTGCAGAATGCAGCAGTGACCATAACAAGTGACTGAGAATGCTGCAGTACCCTAGCAGCAAATATTTCCCCTCCTCTGGCTCAGATCTGGGTGGTCAGTATCATCTAAGGGGATCCCATGCCTAGGGTGCTTATGATGGGCTGTTCAATAACACTTGGTAGCTAGTGCCTGGCATGGGAGCTAGTCAGCAGGGCTTTGTGGTCTCAGTCTTCAGGGTGTGTGCTCCTCCTGCTTGGGGCATTTGCTTACCCCATGTCAGAGGAATGTTTATACAGAAAGCCCCAAGTGGTGGCCAGCCAACAGGTACCTCCTGGATCAGGTGGCATGCAATATGGCCCCAGAATCTGAAACTTATCTTTCATTGTCCACCCTTTGAGACCAAGGCCTGGAAGAGTATGAACCAAGAGAGATGCTCTCGACAGAGAGACTTTCCTCTACCCTGCGTCAGCTTGGCTCAAGCTGACTTCCAAAGTGGCACACAATAACAGGGAACCAGAATGGCCTTGTGGGTGCCGGCAGCACACAGATGGCAGCAAAGGTTCAAAGGAAATGGCTGACTTTCATACCCGCTCATTCCAAAGCCTCAGAGAATTCAGAGCCGCTGAGAAAGCAGGGATCAGACTCCTAGAATCCCGGTACTCTGCCCTATCCCACCCTCTACTCAAGACCCCACCTTGTTTCTTCTCTGACACTTAAATGTCTTGTTGCAGCTCACATTCACCCTGCCTGCCTCCCTATGCATGGTCAGACCTTCGGCCTCAATGAGACCTGCTGGATCACAGGCTTTGGCAAAACCAAGGAGACAGATGGTGAGAAACAGAGATGCAAGACTCTCTCTCCCTCCCTCCCTCCCTCTCTCCCTCCCTCCTTCCCTCCTTCTTCCCCTCTCTCCCCCAGGCTCCCCCCTCTCTCATGTGTGTGCGTGCGCGCGCGCGTGCATGCGTGCGTGCGTGCGTGTGTGTGTGTGTGTGTGTGTGTGTGTGTGTGCGTGTGCAGATGAAGCCTTTATCAGGTGAGAGTTTGGGTGTATAGACTCATAGTTAATATATGAACATGGACACCTGTAATTGTATCAGCACAGTCCATGTGGCAACACCTTCTAGACAAGGCTGCAAGGAAGCCCTTCTGCCAATTAGGTGGGTTTACTGTTCAGGATAGTGGAGGAAACACACATTTCATTAAGAGGCTACTAGAGAGGTGGGCGGTGGTGGCCCACGCCTTTAATCCCAGCACTAGAGAGGCAGAGGCAGGTGGATCTCTGAGTTCAAGTCCAGCCTGGTCTACAGAGTGAGTTCCAGGACAACCAGTAAAACTCTGTCTCAAACCCCCCTCCTCCTCCCCACATACACAAAAAGAGGTTATTAGAGGAATGGAGAGATGGCTCCGTTGGTTAAGAGCATTTATCTCTCTTCCAGAGCACCCAGACTTAGTTCTCAGCACCCACACAGTGGCTCACACCTGCCTGTAACCCCAGTTCCTGGGGATCCCAGGCCCTCTTCTGGCCTCCAAGGGTACCGGGTACATAGACAGAGACAAGAAGCTCATACACATAAAATGAAATAATTGAATATGTCTCAAAGAGGCTACTAGAATGGGCTTATTGTAGGCTGTGGGTAACTTGGGGACAGGTCAAGGATGTGGCACTTTTCTCTAGGTTGGACACTGTTGAGAAACAGTGACTGGAAAATGTAAAAATCTCATCTGGAAGGAAGGTGGAATCTAAGACTCTCATGGTGGAGGAGCAGTGGGCCCTGTGCTGACTGGCGAGTCTTGAACCCAGAGCCTCTTGTTCATGGTAAAGAGAAGTGCTGTACCACTGAGTGGCATTACCAGGCCTTTCTTTACATTTTATTTTGAGATAAGTTCTCAGTAGGTCACCCAGCCTAGGCAGCCTAGGCTTG
Source organism: Acomys russatus (assembly GCF_903995435.1). Taxonomy (NCBI): domain Eukaryota; kingdom Metazoa; phylum Chordata; class Mammalia; order Rodentia; family Muridae; genus Acomys; species Acomys russatus. Next base: position 36,961,943 of record NC_067150.1, read on the forward strand.
CCTTGAACTGATGCTTCTGCCTTAGCCTCCAGGGCAGTTGAGATTACAAACCTGCACCTCTAGGCCTGGCTGGGACCTTGTTTTCACTTGTCCTAAGGCAAGATGATGAAGTAGTTTGACTTGGCCTCAGTCTGAGTGCCTTGTCAGGAGTCAGCTATAGATGACTATCTGTGTCCCTCTCCGGGACACTGTGGCCTGGCTAGCCTGGCCACATTCAGACCGACTCCAGCTGTTAGGACACTATTCCTTGGCTTCCTCTGGTGGAAAGCTGACTGGCCTGGATACAGCTTTCTCACCGTCCCCGTTTCGCTGATTAAGTACCAGAGGTGGGCTAATAATTCCTTCAGTCCTGTGTGTCCACACGTATAGACGAGAGATCAAGACATGCCCTAACATCTCTAGGGTTCTGAGAGCAAATGGCACATGAGATGGTGCTCTGACTGTAGATGGGCGTGAAAAGTCAATGAGTTAGTTACTCCGCTCATTGCTGCCACAAAATACCTCACAGAATGGCTTCCGGGTTTGCTGGCTCATGGTTCCAGGAGACAGACTCTCATGTCAGGGGTGTTGCAGCAGCATAAACTTAGGCAGCTCATCACACTGTGTCTTCAGTCAGGAAACAGAATGAGATAAGTATTGCTGCTCAGCTCCCTGCCCCCTTTAGTCAAGACAGGGTTTCTCTGTGTAGCCCTGGCTGTCCTGGAATTTGCTCTGTAGACCAGGCTGGCCTTGAACTCACAGAGATCCGCCTACCTCTGCCTCCTGAGTGCTGGGATTAAAGGCGTGTGGCCCTACTACCCTGCTCCCTCTCTTTTTTTATCCAGTCTAGGACCTAGCCCATGAAATGGTACTGCCCGTATTTAGGATGGGTCTTCCTGCCTCAGTTTACCTAGTCAAGAAAATCCCTCAGGGGCATTCCCTGAGGCTTCTTTCTGAGGCGATTCTAGGCCCTGCCATGTTGGCAATTCATATGAACCACCACAGGCAGGTTATCCATAGGCTTGTGAGTGTGCATGGGAGCAAGTCCCTGTTTTCTGGCAGGCGAAGGTGTGTGCCCCACCATGGAAGGATGGGCTTGGACACAGATGTAAATGCTCTCTACTCCTGAGAGGCTTAGGATCTGGGTCCTGAGGGTGCAGCTGACAGCTGTGAGGCTTTCCATAGTCTCATTGGCTTCCTATCTTCTGTCCCCATGTTCATCTCACTGAAGAGAAGACATCTCCCTTCCTCCGAGAGGTGCAGGTCAACCTCATCGACTTCAAGAAATGTAATGACTACTTGGTTTATGACAATTACCTTACCCCGAGGATGATGTGTGCTGGGGACCTTGGAGGAGGGAGAGACTCCTGCCAGGTGAGGTCCTTGTGGGTGGCGCTCAGGTCTCATGGCCCTGGAGATGGGAGGAGGCTGGGGTGCCAGGACTGACATGGGGACATGAGACCCACCCTTTTCCTGATTTGAATCTTCTTTTTAGCACCAGGCTGACTCACCCTCTGGCTCTTCCTTGCAGGGAGACAGTGGAGGACCTCTTGTCTGTGAGCAAAACAATCGCTGGTACCTGGCAGGTGTCACCAGCTGGGGCACAGGCTGTGGCCAGAAAAACAAGCCTGGTGTGTACACCAAAGTTACAGAAGTGCTTCCCTGGATTTATAGCAAGATGGAGGTGAGTGCTCAGTGCAGACATAGAGCCTGGCGGAGGGTGGAGGGTGTTCAGACAGGGGCCACTTGAGCCCTGTGTGTTTGTGGATGCCCAAGACGAGGTTAGATGTCAGGCATGAGACTAGCCCAAGATGTCAGTTTTCCTCCTTTTTCCCCTGGAACAGAGCCCGGAGGGTTGTAAATGGTTGAACCTAGGTGTAGTGTCAGCACCAATATTGTTCTCTCCCAGTGATAGTCAAAGGCATCCAAATTGGCCACTAGAGTGTGCTAGGAAGCTACCTTCCATGGCAAGAAGTTGACCATCAGAAAACATGGATCCACTCCCAGCTCTGTGGGATCTGCTCAGCCCAATCCTGCCTCCCTTGCCAGTCTCTTGTCTACAACTGTAAAGCTGGGTGCTATGACCAACCCTCCCATATTCTGTGGGCAAGGGAAGATTTGATGCAAAACTCAGGGGCAGACTGCGCCAGAACCCTGTGCCATGAGCCTCAGAGGGCATCCCCTCTCTCCCGGAGAATGTGCCAGGTGGCTTCAGCTGTCCTCTAGTCCTTGGGCTTCTGTGTCTCGTGCTCACTTTTACCCTGTTTTCCTGCTCTCTTCCTCAGAGTGAGGTACGCTTCCGAAAATCCTAACCATGCCTTCCTCATGTCGCTGACTGCTGTGAAAATCCTGGCCGAAGGGACTGGCCATTTGACAGCATCTGGGCCAGTGAGCACCAGGCACCTTTGTTTCTTCCACCTTGGCTGTCTGCCGCCTCTGTGAGAGTGCGTATGTGGGGTGTGTGTGTGTGTGTGTGTGTGTGTGTGTGTGTTGCTATTCTTCTAAGTTCTTCAGAAAACAGGAAGACTCGACTCTTCTCAGAACTCCAGGCTGGAAATCTGGAGTTAAGAGTTTGGGCACCAGGTGTGTTCCTAAGAGTCCATAAGTGAAGGTGGAGCCAAAAAAGAAAATTAAAAAATGAGCCCAGGAAGGGCCTGGAACATGACAGCAGCAGTTGTCACTCCTCTGACTCTGACTTGGAGGCCAACCTGGATTGGACAGACGCCCAGAAGCCAGTGACATCATTGCTGCGCTGGGATAGCAGCAAGTTTTGTCAGAGTCTGGCTTTTCAGTGCCCAGACCACAAGTCCTCGGTGGAAAGCCACTCCCACGATTGTTGAGAACGTCGGGCCTGCTATGGATTCCAGAGCTGAGCTCTACTGTGGCTGCCCATCTCTGGGTGGCAACTGTGACTCAGGCTTGCTGTACTTTTGGTCACAAGCTGTTGGGGTGGATTTTATTTTTGTATTTAAAATATAGAACTAAGTGTGACTTTAAGAAACCTCCAAAAATCCTAGGGACCTTTGGAGCTTTTACACGAATCACTTCATGAACTCCAGGGGACTCGTGGGAGTTGTGCCGCTGCAGCGTCCTGCGATATATCACTGGCTTCATGAAATTGGGTGAAATGCCTTAAGGAAATCCTCAGGATGGGCATCTCCAAGTCGGTATAGAGACCAGGGCCCTTTGCACCACTCAGGGAAGAAAAGCCTCATCTGGGCTGACAGATAAGTGCCACGCGTGCTGCTCTAGCCTCTGACTACGGTCGGAAGAACTGAAGATGTGTGTGCTGCCCTGGTTAGCCTCCCGGGACCCATGGGAGAATCTAGGTGTATAACATTATTTACACCCAAAGGCTGACTATGAGGTTTGTTTCTGCCTCCCTTATCTTTCAGCATGGAAGAAAAAAATAAGAACTGTCCTCAGAACCTCTAAACTGCCCTTAGGGGTGGGGCTAAGTTACCATGGTCCTGGTACTTCCCAGGCCTTTTTCTTTTGGTCAACTGTTCCTTTTCAGCCCCACTCTCCTCACCTTCCTTGGGTCTACCAGACCTCTTGTGATACTCAGTCTCCGAGGCAAATTCAAGGAGATCAGATCAGCTCAGGCAAGCTGGAGGAAGCTGGAGTGGTTGGGCAGCATCAGATAAGGCTGGAACCTTAGGGAATGTCTTCAAAGTTGGGAAAGGGGGCAGCATTCACATCTACAGAAGATTCCAGCCATGGGCTTCAATAATAAAAGTGTGTGACACAAAGAAGTCGGCTGTTTCTTTGATGATGTAGGTTAGAAAGTCAAGATGGCCTGTACTGTGCCCCAGTGCCGCAGCGTCTCAGACAGGTTTCTTGTTGAGTTTCCCATCGTTGGGTTCTGTTCACCCAATCACACACCTGTTCACTGATGATACCAGAGCTTAGTGATCTCAGGTACTCACGCCAAGAGCACAGAGCACCCTCTACCCTGTGTGATGGAAGTAACAACTAAGTGCACATACCGTGCTTGGAACGTGGTCATGGGAGCTGCCAGCCTCCTCTACAGAGGTCAGAGAAGGCTTGGCCAAGGAGATGAGGTTTGTTTTGAAGTGAGTTTTAAAGAGTAGGTGGACATTCCTAGAGTAGACGTGGCATGGGAAGGGCACTCCAGGGTTAGTCTTGTCCTCTTCCTCTGCCTTTTTTATTTCAGCAAGAAGGGCATTCATAAGCCCAGGCGATTACCCACTTCTTAACAAGAGGGCAGATCAGGTGACCTTTGGCCTCTTCCAAAAGAGCTACCTCTCCATGCTGGCCCCTAACCTTGTTGTTGTTGTATTGTTTTTCAAGACAGAGTTTCTCCATGTATTCCTAGTTGCCCTTGAACTAGCTCTGTTGACCAGGCTGGCCTTGAACTCACAGAGATGCACCTGTCTCTACCTCCCGAGTGTTGGGAATAAAGGCATGAGTCAGCCACCACCACCCGCCTGCTCCCTCATTTTTTAAGCATTTGCTACATTAACTTTGACAGTTATGACTCCACTAATGACTGTCCAGCACCACTACCACACATGTGCATGCCTGTGGCTACAGCCAGCATTTTTCCAGGCGTGCATGTGCCTGGCCTATGAGACATCTATTTTGTTTATATCTTTTTTATTTTCAAGACAGGGTTTCTCTGTGTAGCCTTGGCTGTTCTTTGTATATCTGGATGGCCTCAAATTCATAGAGATCCACCTGCCTCTGCCTCCCTGAGTGCTGGGATTACAGGAGTATGCCACCATGCCCAGCTCCTTTGTTTTCCCCCACCTCTCTCTCTCCCCCCAAATGAACTTTTATTTATTTACTTTTCATTAGTTTAAACATGGGAAGGGTACAACATCACACGCATTCTGTGTCCAATGCCCTCCGCGGGAATTTGGCATGAACCGTGCCACTGTTTCCATGGGCCCGAGTTACTTTTTCCCAGGTCATCTCTTGCCTAAGTAGAATTCAGTTTCATCCTGAGCATAAATACCTTCAGTTTTAAGAAGAGCTGGGTGCTCTTTTTGGTTCCAGACACCTCGCTTATAGGCAGCAAAAGTGGCCTTGCACCACAGCCTTCCAGACATATCTGTGTTTTAGAAGTCCTGTTCCCAGCAGGCCTCAAAAATCTGCCTCTGAAAGCTCAGAAGCAGAAACTTCGCTCCTCCTTTGTATCTCTTACTGACGCCCACGTGATCCTTCCGTCCTGCCTCTTTTCTTGCTTCATCTGCACAAGAAGGCCTAAGGGTGGTGCTGAGGGCTGTGGCTGATGCTGGATTGCTCAGCACAGTAACAGGACTCTAATAGTGCCTACAACTTCCACGGTTTAACTCAATCTGACTCTACTTACCGTCCATTAACAGTCTCTCGAGGGTGCTCCATCAGCTGGAGACTTTCTCCCACGTGGGCTTGCCAGGACCTGTGTCTTTCCATTGTGTGATTGACATGGTCATGCTGTCTGCTTTTGCCCAAAACCATGTAGAAGACACACCCATTTCTTAAATGCCTGGCTCTGAGGTGATATGTGTGAGCAAGTGTATCCCAGAATGTCACCAAGGGGCCGTGGGGCCAGGAGTTACAGCTTTCATCGGCTGCTGACCATACGACAGTAAGCATTCATTTTAGAGGACAGCCAGGCCCACCTGAAGAAGCTGATTGTTACTCTAGAAGCCAAACCTGGGTCAGAGTATCAGGACCTTGGCCACTTCCGCTCATCTATCTTCCTTCGCATAACTATTTCCAGGGTAGCTCTGACTTTTCAAATTATAAGCTGATTGGCAGATATGGAAAGGCGTGGAAATAGCATAGAAAAAAAAATCAGACTCTACAAAGGAAATGGAAATTAAGTTCTTTAACCCAGGACATCTATAGAGGTGGAAAATCTTACAGAAAGGGTGTGATGGAGCTTCCCAAACTAGTTCAGGATTCCCAGGAAGTTGCACAACAGTGGTGAGGGGCAAACACAGAAATACTGTCCCAGGTTCCCAGATCTCAAACATCTCCAGAAAACGATAAGACCCTTTGGGTTTGCCCTCTCCTGTTAGCTGTTGAGTTTCCGTGGAATTTCTCTGGGATGCATATGAGAGCCCCATGAGCTCTCAGGGCCAGGGCAGGTGATGGCTCTGTGGAGAGGAGCCACTTACAGCTTAGCTGGTGATCTGGTTGCCTCTGGGGTTTGATTAGATTCCCAGGGGCCATTGTTTCTCGTAATTGCTCTCTTTTTTTTTTTTTTTTTTTTCCTGATGCAATTGGGACAGCATAAGGAGATGCACATGGAGAGCTCCTGGCAATGGCAGTGAGGAGGGATAGGGAAAATAATTCAGCATCTGCCAATGTCAGATGCTGTGCAGAGCACCCGATGTCCATTATTCCTGTAAGCCTGTGATCCCACAAAGCACCCTACTTTATAAACCAGAGAACAAAGGCTTGGCCTCCCAAACTTCCCAGCTTTCAAAGGCCAGAGCTGGACTTTGAACCAGACTGTGGTTGTTGATGCTTTTCCCCTGCAGTCTGCACACTACCGAGTCCCAACTGCCCCCCCCCCCCATCTGTGACCTCAGTAGGGTCGGGCTCTCTGTTTCTTTCCAGGATGGGAGGGGGGCTGACACAACTCCCCAGGGACCACTGGGCACAACCCTTGGAGTGTCACATGACCAGAAGCTCAGCCTTGGCAATTTCCAGAACCTTGGAGAAGAGCATCAAGAGGCCCCGCCCTCACTCCCAAATAGATGGTTTCCAGGAAGCCCTCTCAAGCCAAAAGTTGTCCTACAATATACCTCCATGACTCCTTCATCTGGGTCACTGGCTCTAAAGGGCACATGCCATTCATTCTCTACCTCCTCTGCACTAGACCTCACTTCCTGTCATTTGGGAATGCTGTGGCTCAGCCCAGGAAGTAAACAACATCATGACCTTACAGCACATCTGCACAGAAAGCAGGGAGGACCACACAGTAGATGGTCAGCCCTGGACCACCCAGAAGGAAAGCTTTGTTAAAGCTGGCCTCCCGGAAAGGTGAAGGCCTGGCCTGATATTTGACCTCGACCGTCCGCAGTTCAGGTCCTTCCAACAGGATGTGAGATGTAGATATCACCTGATTCCTTCTCTACCCAAACTTGAGTCTCAGAGAAGGCGGCCCCACCTTTGCTTTCAGGAGCTCTTCCTATTACACTGTTGTAGTCGTGTAGGCTTGGACCCAGAGTACCAGAAGGTGCGGATTCCAGCTCTGCCGCTCACTTAACTCTGTGGTCCTGGGCAAGCCAACCCCTCTACTTTCTCATATGTAAAGTGTGAGCATCTCCCCTGTATGCTGTAGAGTTAAACAGGATGGTAGATAAAAGCAGTCGACACAAAGAGATTATCCAGTTCCTTTGTCACTGTGTCCCTTCACTGAACAAATAAGAGAGGACGTGTAAACAAATCTTCACGTATAAACTTTCTTCTAGCTTTTGAGCAGTGGACTGATCTCTCTGAAAAGGATATTCTCACCCAGGGCAGGTAGCTATCCAGCTAGCCATTTCTCTAAGTCACAGAGGCCCAAGCTGAGTTCCCCTGTTTCCGGTGTCACTGATGGGCAAGTTACCTGTCCACAGAACAACTCTCCTCCAGTGTCTTGTCCAGTGGCCTCTGATGACTGTTCAGCTAATGAAGCTGGCAAGTTTAGAGCTGTAAGGGTCACATGTCCTCAGCCCCCATTCTCTTCCCACAGTGGTCTGCCCACTGCCCCATGACACTAATGATGCCTGTTGTCACATCCAGTGGACACTTGTAAGTTCTTACCTCACTGAAATCTCCGTGGCTTTCAACTGTTGAGCAAACTCGCCAACTTTCTTATCACCAACTTTTCCCCTTCCTCCTCTGGTTGACTTTTCTCCATGCTTCATAAATTCTGTGATGGTACTGTTGTGGGGGTCTGCCTAAATCCAACATAACTCAAACATCAGGTCAATGCAGATGACAAAAATGTATTGTCCTCAAGCCGCTACTGATCAATCAAGGCCACAGAACGTTGTATAGCTTACTTAAAGGATAAAACCACAAAGTGAGGGGAGAGGGGTGGGCTGTAGCATTGTCCAATCATGTTTTGACTCAAGGCAAGGGAGTTTCCATCAATCAATATAGGAGTAGGTTCCTGGGCCTGAGAACACGAACTTAGTTGACCCTGCCAGCAAGATGGAGAAGTTGTCCTTAAAATGACTGGACTCAGACAATTGTCTCCTTACAATCTGTCCCTGAGACGTCTGCTCTCAGACAACTATTTCCTTACAACAGAAGCTGTTCAGCTATTGGGAAGTCCCCAGGTCTCCTAGGGCCTAAGACTTTGACTTAGTTTCCCCCTATGAGTAAATGGAGTCTGAAAATGAAATGGTAGTACTTAGAATAAGTATCTTTTGCTTGCTTCCCAACAGTGTTGCCAGGTTCTCTTCTCTCTGTGGTCCATGATTATGTTGGTTACTTCTCTTCTCATGGTGGCAAAAATAAATAAATAAAATTAAAAATACCCCCACAGAGGCAGTGTAAAGGAGAAAGAGTTTGTTTTGGCTCATGGTTGTAGTGAGTTTCAGGCCCTTCTGGTGGGGAAGGATTGCTGAGTTGCTTGTTACAGCTTGGCCGTAGACAGGAGGTAGGGGATGAAGAGACCTGATGCGCAGTCAGGCGCATGCTCCTCAGCTTGCCAGTGTCTGGCTTACCTGCTGACCAAGCAGGCACCGGACCCCTGGGAGCGCTCCAGGCCCAGCTGAGGTCACACTGGCACAACTGCATTTCCTGCAGCCTTTCTCCCAGGCCTCTCCACATGGGCATGGGACTCTTGAAGGGTGGCCCTGATGCAGCAGCTCAGGGCGGAGTGGCAGGAGCCAGGGACGAGGCTAGGGTCAACTACAGCAGCTCTGTGGTAGAAACCTGCCTTCCTGACCTGGCTGACTCTTACAAATGCCGTGGATGTCCATCTGCGCTTTCCCTGCAACGACTCCTGTTCCCTCCTCTCAGCTTCCCCTTGAAGGGTACACACCCCGGAGCGGCTCCATGGAGTGGGACATCTGCCAAGTCACTTTATTGCAGGCTACAGGGAGAGATAACCCTGTTGCTTCACCAAGTCCGTGTAAACATCCTGCTATCATCTCCCTGAACTTTACTCAGGAAGGGGTCTGTCACTTCAAAGAATAACTAAATGTTCACTTCAAAAATGATTGAATGATTACTTTATACTGGCCTGAACACCTGGTTATGGTTTTTCAGCCTTAAAGAAACTCTCTCCTTCCTCTCACCACTGCAGTCAGCTCCAGAGACTTGACTACAGTCCTAGCTGGCTAGAAGCTCATCCCGAGGTAAATAAAGTTGCTCTTTGGTATACTTAAACTGCAGCAATGGTGTTCCTCCCTCAGACCCAACAGGGGCACTCTGTCAGAAACCTGTCTTATCCACCCCTCCACCCATACCTCTGGCAACATTCACGCCAAAACAGATTCATTTCATCCAGCTAGACTCCACCTCTGTCTTAGTCACCGTCCTATTGCTGTGACCACAGTAACTCTGACAAAAGAAAGCATTTCATTGGGGCTGGCTCACAGTGTGTTTCAGATCACGGTGGAGGGCATGGCAGCAGGCAGACAGACAGGCAGCTGGAGAGGTAGCTGGGAATTCTAAATCTGGATCTGCAGGCAACAGGAAGAGGAAGCCACTGGGCCTGGCTTGGGTTTGTGAAACCTCAAAGCCCACCCACCTATAACACACTTCCTCCAACAAGACCACACCTTCTAATCCTTTCAAACAGTGGCATTCCTTAAGTGTTCAAATATATGAACTATGGGGATCACTCTTGTTCAGACCACCACAACTTCCTAAAGGTTCCAAAATCCCACCCTTACCCTCACCCTCTAAATAACATTGCTACCAGCCAGCAGCTTGGAACCAAATACTTCATTCAAACATAGGCACCTGTGAGGAATATCTCATAGGAAACCATAGCAGAGAGTTACATTAATGTTCAGTGCTCAACGGACCATTTAATTTTTTCCAAATAACATCTACAGGGCCAGCAGGAATTTGCTCCATATCACTAAGGTGCAAGAAATGTCACATATCTTCTTAAATTGGATTAGTCTGACAGAGCTGCTGTGGCGTGGCTAAGCAATATATGTCTTCGTGTTCTTCCCTCAGAGAGCACAGGGCAGACTGCTTTCCATGCCGGGTGTCTGCCTGGGTACCAGCAGGAAGAACGCACAGGTGGAGAAAGCCTCCAGACTCACCGTTGCCCTACAGTCTTAGAAACTCCACACTCCTGGTCAGCCTCAGGCTGTTCTCCTCTGTCAAATCCCCCAAAGCCATGTCCCCGGCAGATATAGCTGGCTTCTTTTAAGAGCTCTGCTTTATAAAGATGCATAGGCTAAAAGCCAAGATGAGCATAGATTTCAATAATTATGCACAGGTTTTTGTGCAGACATGAGTTTTCATTGCTCTGAAACAAATGACTATAGGCGGGATTCTTGAATCATCTTGGTTTTGTATGGGTTTGTGTGTGTGTGTGTGTGTGTGTGTGTGTGTGTGTGCGCGTGCGCGCATATGAGCATATGAGTGCGTGTGTCAGAAAATCCACTGGAGCTGGACTTCCAGAGGATTGTGAGCCAACCGACCTGGGTACTGCGAGCTAAATCTCAGTCCTCTGCAAGAACAGAATGTGTTCTCAATTGCTGAGCCATCTCTCCAGCCCTTCTTGGGTCATCTTGTAATTGTGTGTTTAACAGCAGCAGCAGCAAAAACAACAACAATAACAACGACAATGAATCTTCCTGTTTCCAGCGTGTCTGTACCATACTTTACAGGCTGTGCCAGTACTTTGTATAGTCAGTATATTTTAAAGGCATCTAATTTGATGTCTAACAGTGTCTATGGTGTTTTGGTTTGTGTTTTCCTGATACACAAAAAGATATCTTTGGTGAAGTACCATTTAAATACTCTTTACCGTGCCTTTGGTTGTTTCTTACTAAGTTTTGTGATGGTTAGTCTTCATTGTTTACTTAACCAGATTTAGAATCACCATGGCAACTCCTCAGGTGTATTTGTGAGGGTATTTCCAGAAAGGTCCAAGTGAGGATGGAAGATTTTTCCCACCTTGAATGTGGCTGGAGAAAGCAAGCTGTGTGTAAGCTCTCCTCTTTCTCAGCTTCCTGGCTGAAGACATGTGACCGGCTGCCTCACACTGCTGACACTGTGTCGTCCCATGAGGACAGACTGCATCTTCAAACCATGTATCCTCAGACTGTGAGCCAATGTAGATCTTCCTTTCCTTAAGTTGCTTTTGTCCAGTATTTTGTCACAGAGATTAGAAAAGTAGCTAATATAAAATTTCAGAGTTCTGTACCTATACAGGAGCTGGAGTCTTTGTTAGAATTGTGCTTTGCAAACGCTTTCTCTGTGTGACTTCCCTCGGTCTCTTAACTGTATCCTTAATCAGAACAAATTATTTTAATGTTGTAGCATCAGTTTATAAACTTTTTCTTTTCCAATTGTGTTACAGCCAAGACTCTTGCCAAATCCAAGCTCACAAGGATGTCATTTGATGCTTTTAAAATGTTAGTGTTTTATGTCTCATAATCAGGATAGTGAGCCACTTTGATACTGCTCAGATGTAGGTTACTGTTTGGTGTTGTTTGTTTACAAAAGGACATCCAAGGGTCCCAGCATCCTGTGCTGAAAAGTCTACACTTTGTCATCTAATTGTCTTTGTACTTCATCAAAAACCAACTGAATGTATTAGAATGCATATATATCTAACTCTGTGTTCTGTTCCATTGATCTATAAGCCTGGTTGTTGTTGTTATTACTAATTATTATTATTATTATTATTATTATTATTATTATTATTATTATTATTATTATTGGCTGAAGGGCTAAGGTACTGAGATGCCTCATTAGCATAGGGAGGCATTCCAGCAGTCCCAAGTGCTTGCTAAACAGATTCTATGGGGGTAAGGGAGTTGGACCTGTAACTTCCCTAAGGACAAGTGACATTCGGGCTCCCCAGATCAGGCAGAGATAAGGGAGCCCTACTGACAAATGGAGTCCTCTATTTTGCCGAGCTCAGGGCTTTCAGGTCATAAAAGACTGCCACCTTAGAAGTCAACCTGGATGAGGTAAATCCTCCATGTTCATATTACTATATAAAATTGTTTTGCTTATGTTTTTTATCTACATTTAAAATATAAATTTTAGAATCAATTTATTTGTATTTATGAAGATTCCTGCTGGAATCTTGGTTAGGATATCTTAAATCAATACATCACTTTGGAAAGAATGAATCTAACAGTTATATTGAATTTTTATAATCAATGAACATGGTATATTGCTATATTTAGATTTTTTTATTTCTTTAAAAATGATTACAGATTCTGTAGTTTTCAGTATACAGATCCTCCATCTAGTTAGTTAGAGTCACAGCTAAGTATTCATGTGTTTAAAATATTAGTAAAATATTTTTAAAAAGAGAATTATTGAACAGTTTTTCAAACTTCACTTACACATATGTACAAAAATTTAATTTTATTATTTTTGTTAATGTATGTCTATGTGAGTGCCATATATGCAGGTGACTGTAGAGGCCAGAAGAAGACATTGGATCTCCTGTCCCCTGAAGCTAGATTTACAGGTTATGAGCCACCCAGTATAGGTGCTGAGGTCCTTTGGAAGAATAGCAAATGCTCTTAACTGCGGAACCACCTTTCCAAACCCTTTACAGACCTTAATAAAAGGTAACTGGATTCTAATACTTGCTTCTGTATTCAACATGCTATGGTATATTATTTGGTTGAAATATATTAAGAAAATTCAACTTCATAAAGAATTGTAAAGTAGAAGGGCATTTGAAAGCCTTTTAGATAAATGTAGATTTTTTTATTTGCTATTTGTAGTGGTTTGAATGAAAATGGCCCCCATAGACTTATTGGGAAAAGAACTATTAGGAGGTATAACCTTGTTGAAGTAGGTGTGGCCTTGTTGACGTAGGTGTGGCCTTGTTGGAGGAAGTATGTCACTGAGGGGCTGGACTTTGAGGTTTCAAAAACTCAAGCCAGGCCCAGTGGCTCATTGTCTCTTCCTGCTGCCTGTGGATCTAAATGTAGAACTCTCAGCTACTCCTCCAGCACCATGTCTGCCTGTGTGCTGTCACGCTTCCTACCATGACAATAGTGAACTAAACCTCTGAAACTGTAAGCCAGCCTCGGTGAAATGTTTTCCTTTGTAAGAATAGTGCTGGTCATGGTGTCTCTGCACAGAAATAGAAACCCCAGCTAAGACACTACTGTGCTCAAACTTTGCCAGATAGCATCTTAAACCATACCATAGACTCTTTTCTAGTTATTTTGAATTGAAGTCTCTTGCTCTATCTATGCTGCGCTTGGACCGAGTTGCACCCATATCTAATTTTGTAGTTTAGCATCATTTGAATGGCCATTTGGAAAATATAAGTTATCTGAATTCTGACTGTCTCTTAGTGTTGATCCGTTTTATTATGCAATATCAAAATTACATGTATTAACATCTGAAAAGACTCTTTAGAGATTAGACAACTGTCAAGTTTATGGTGAAAGAGACATGCTTTCTTGAAAATTCTAATTTTCACCTGAAAAACTGTCTGTGATTAGCAGTAAATATTAGCAGCTTATTTCCTCACAATGACAAGCCTATTTTGTTCATTTCTGGGAAAATGACTCCCAACTATCAGGTCTACATAATCACAGTTTGTCTATCAATTTTCTTTCAAGGAAAAATACTGCTTCATGAGAAGAGTGGCTAGCTCAACATATGGATCAAAAGTGTGCTTTTCCTTAATATGCACATGATACCTGCGTGTTTCAGAAATGCTTTGTGCAGACCTCCCTTCCTGTCACAGCAAATATTAAAAAGCTTTTTTGCTCAGTGTTGAGACTTAATGATAGTAATAAGTTCATTGCTTCGCTGGGATGTCCTTCAATAGGCTGACAAGCACGTGAATGAGAAGGACGCAATAATTACAGGTCCAGTTTGATGCCCTGTCTTGATTCATGAGATGGAGCCAACGGTTTTATTTGTCATCGCTTTTGTGCCATTGGTGCAGTTGTTGACCCAATGAAGAGGTCAGATGACATCATGGTATGACTAGGAAAATAGTTTCGGTCCCTGAAAAAAAATGTCTCTGGCACTTAGCAGTGCTCAGGTTCTAGTTTGAGGACCGGACCCCTCCACTGGCCCTCACCACAGAGAGTGACACCCAGTGTGAATGATTTCAGATACTTCCTGGAAATTCCACTGGAACCATGTCTTCTTCTTTCTCTCACTTCCTGTTGTTGTAGGAAAAAGTGGATAATCTAAGAGGTCTAAGGCTTTGTGCCTATGAGCTGGGTCTTGCTGAAGAACAGGGGTGGATGCTGACGTAACTGTAGCTTCACAGGGAGCGCAATGGGTGGGAGAAGAAGAGTGACCAGGGATTTGAGTGTTCTAAACTGTGTGGTCCTGATGCCGCCCAGGTGAGTGTGTGAATACTAGTAAGAAACAGTTGAATCATTTCCCCCAGACTTGGAGAAAACAGGACTGATGTTCTCAAAACCAGTGGGTAATGTCTTAGTGGTTGGAACAAAAGATGAGAAAACACTGGTCTCTATAATGGTTAGTGTTAATTATCATCTGGACAGAATCTAAAATCACCTGAGAAATAGACTATAGGTCTGGGGGGCAGGGACCGCCTTGATTATGTTAATTGAGGTGACAAAACAAACAAACAATCAAAAAACCCTACCCATGGAGGGTGGCACATTCCCTTGGCTGGACAGCATGGATGGGAAAGGGGACCCAGACAGCAGCATCTTCCATTCATGCATCTCTAGTTCCTGCTTGTGGATGCAATGTGCCCAGTTGTGTCCTGACACTGACTTCTTTGCCATGATGGGCCGTGACTTGAACCACAGGCCAGAATAAAATTTTTGTACCTTTAAGTTGTTGTTTTTTTCCCCAAAGAAGTTTATCACAGCAACAAAAAACTAAGACAGTCCCTCACTGATAATCCTTCTGAATGGTTAATTTTGATATCAATATGTTGGAATTTAAAACCACCTAGGCTTGCCTCCTAAGAGCTGGAATTAAAGGTGTGCACTACCACGCCCAGCTCTTTCTTAATAATAGAGACTTAATGCCTTCTCCTGGAATTGGGTATTATCGTTGTTTCTACTTGTTTCGGACTATGCTGGCACAAGGCTGTATCAGTTTACTTAATGTATAACTGAGTGGGTGTGGTCATGCTGTTAGGATAATAGGTAGGATGGCTTACATGTGAGATGCTCCCCTTAGAAGTTCCCGAGTAGAGAGAGTCTTGGTCTCCGGTTAGAGTACCTAATCACAGACAAGTCCCTGAACCTCGAGGGCTGTGACACACCAGTGGACCAGTCCACTGAGGGACTCATAGTTGACAATGCTATTGAGAGGCCATGGTGTGAGTCAGAACACACCTTTCCTTCTTGAACCTTACATCTGACGCTGATGAGGACTGAGTAATGCTTCAGGAGAGCTCCTGGTTTTGAGCAATTTTTAACAAACTAGGTTTGTAACTGAGAAAACCCAGTGTGATCTCAGGTCTCACAGAGTCAAGCAAGCAGGCGTTTAGAAACACAACTAAACTTAGATTCTGCTATCAATACATGACGAAATAGGGAGGTGGAGAGGACCTGGGAGAAGTTGGGGAAAGGAAAAACACTCTTTCCCACATTCACTGGCACTCCACTTGTCTCCAGGCTGCCACCAACTGAGCATCTTGCCTGGGAACCCTGTCCACACAAAGGGGTTCCTACCCCTAGCCTGCTGCTACGTTTCCCCTCCAGAGGCAGTAGGCCACAGGCAGAAGAAGGTAGAAAATGCTGGAGAGGCTGGAGTTCCAAGGGTCCCAGGAAGCATGCGTGTAGAGGATATGGAAGAGGTTGGCAGAGAGCCTTTTTTTCTCATCCTGCACATCTGGATATACACACGTGTGAGTCTGTGTTGACTGTCTAAGTGCCCTTGGGAGATGTCTGAGTATACTGGCTCTCAGATTGAGCTCTCTTGGCCAAGCATCAGCCTTCTTTGGGGGTTGACCTAGCAATTCGTGTCTCATCAAGCCACTTCATGGTGGTGACACACACTCAAGTGTAAGGACCCTGGCTTGGAGGCTGTGTTTGTCTGCATGCACCTGTGTGGGCAAGGCTTGGGGCTAATTTGCCTTGCAGGTGGAGATTTGCATGTGTGCATCCTTGTGACAGGAAGCCCATGCCATCTCACTTGACCTTATGCTCTCCAGTGTTCTCCCAGGCTAGGGCAGCCATTCTGGGGCACTTTGCAAATATTTAATGGCGATCTAACAATTGAAGCCAGATGTGTCTCCAGTCAGCCCAGCCTATCTTCTGTGCCAGGCCCAAGGCAGAACAGCCACAGGGCTCCCTCCTTTCATCACAGACATAAATGTAATCTAACAGTGCAGAAAGCAGGGACAAGAAAAAAATGCCTTATTCAGAGAAAAACAAACAAACAAAATCCACTTGGCTTGTTCTATTGGTTTTTGCTGGGATGAAGTTAATAGTTTCTACCCATCTCTGGCAAATGGCTTGGTAAGGAGGTGGAGAGAGAGGGTGGGAGTGGGTGGCATACCTCAGTCCTGCAAAAGGCAGGGTTTGGAATGGCTGGTGGAAATGGAAATACGTATGGTGAGAGCTCCTTGTGGGCAGAAGGCTTCCCCAAAGAAAACTCCAAACAAGTATCTCTTTTTAACCAGTTTTCAATTCTAGCTCTAATATTTGCCAACTAACTGACCTTGGTCATGTTTGCTTTATCTCTTTCATGTCTCCTGTCTCTGGAGCAGAGATGGGATCCATCTAACAGGCCTGCTGTGCAGATTAAATAAGATGGGAAACAGGGCCAGCTGTTCGATGCCACTGTGCTGTTTCCTTGATGCCTCTCCTGCCCAGAGAACTACATCAGTTTTCTGAACCCACCACTTGAGCCCCAGTCAGAGGCTTACATGTGGTTTCCCGGGACTCCTCAGACACAGGGCTAAGACTAATGGCTGCTTTTTCCCTGCTTCCGTTTCCAAGCATCCTGTAACGGTCCAAAGAAGGACATGCATTGCTTTGACCATATAGACCCCGTCCTGAAACTTGCACCCACCATGACTTAATGTTTATGCAAATGCACCATAGACAGAGTCCCAGGAAAGAAACCTAGCTGGCAGGTTGCTGTGTGTGGCGAGGTGTGCTAGACCTACTTTGTACCTGGTACCTCATAGGTATGTATTACATGAAGTTCTTTCTTGCTTCTTGGTTTATAAATATATGAAAGCAAAGAACAATTATTGGGGCTGGTTAGATTGTTCGGTCAGGAAATTGTTTGCCTAGAAATCACCAGGTCATGAGTTCAATTCTCAGAACTCCCATACAAAAATCCAGGCACAGTGATATGTGCTTTGTAATCACAGTGCTGGAGAGGCAGAAACAGGCAGATCTCTGGATCTTTCTGCCAACCAGCCTACTTGATGACCTCCAGGCCAATGAGAGACTCTGTCTTTAAAAAAAAAATCACAGATGGTGCTGAAGGAATGACATGCAAGGTTGTCTTCTTCCCCTCACATGTGTGAGTGCATGCATGCGCGTGCCCCCCACACCTCTACATGCACGCCCATATACATGCACACCTACTCATTCATGTGTACATACACCCCACACACACCTAAATGCACATAAACATGCACACGCACATATGCAGTTCCAGTCCTACATATAATAAAAGAAACAAATATTTATTGTGCAATTACCATGGCCTGGCACTGCAGCAGCTGTGTTATTCATGCTAATCAATTTTCATAAGTCCATGGAATAAGTAATACATGTCATGAATATTATCATAACACGCAGGGGAGCTGAAGCTTACAGAAGCTGAGTCACTTAGTCAGGACCATCAGTAATTAATGAATTCCGAAGAATAGTTATGTGAGCTCGTCCTCCTCCCCTCAACAGCCTCTGGAAGCATCTTGTTCTGTGCCATGGAGTCTGTAGACAAGATTGTTGTCTCTCCACTGAGTAAGGAGGGCTGGGGACATGGCTTAATGGGTAAAGCGCTTGCTGCACACGCTTGAAGACCCGAGTTCAGATCCCCAGCACCCGCTGGACACAGGACACAGCATACCTCTGCAATCCCAATAGAGAAAGATGAATCCCTGAGAGCTAGCAGGTCAGCTTGGTGCAGTGGAGAACAAGCGAGGTGAAAGAAGACTGACAGCCAAGGCTGTCATATGACCTTGTCATGTGCCATGTCGCACAAGCACCTGCAGAAAGAGAGGAATGAGGTGAGGGGAGGGGGAGTAAGAGAAGAATTATTTGCTAAGGAAGTAAGTTTACCATCCTCGCTTATTCTGCCTATCCTGACCAAAGGGGGAGGTTTTTGTTGTTGTTGTTGTTGTTTTTCTTTTTTCTGCTGCCCAACCTGACGTTTCCTGCTTCAGGCAAAAAGTCCTTCTCTGTTATTCAGCCTTCAACGATGGCTTGCTCCACAACCTGCAGTTCTTAAGAGAGTGAGACACTGGAAACAAACCTGACTGGGCCATTGTCTGGAATCCTCCTCCAAAGGTAAAGGGAGGCTAGCCTTTGAAGGAGGAGAGAGGCAGGGAGAGACTTCTGGATGCCATGACCAGGGTGCTCCATTCCCAAGGACCATTGGCTATTCTCATCAGCACATTTGACCCTGAATGGGCTCAGGTTGCAGGACTCTCTTGACTGCTGCACAGCAACTAGCCTGTAGTCAGGAAGATGGCCACGATGGGTCCCACAGCAGAGTCCCACCCTTCTCTTACTTTGGATGCTATAGCTGGATATACCTTGGCTGGGACAGCGAAGACCAGCACCGTCCCATATATGACTCATTAACAAATATTTTTCAAGCGCTTAGGGAAGCATTGCATTTTCTCGATTTACAAAAATCCCAAGAAATGTGTGGGTCAGGAGACCTCACTCTAGTCTTAATGGCAGCCGCACACAAACTGTGTGTCTCTGGGCAAGTCACTTGCTGTCATAGTTACCTTTACTTGTCAACTTGACACTCCTGGGAAGAGAGAGTCTCCAGGGAGGACTTGCTGTCATTACATTGGCCTGTGGCCATTCTTTGTTGCTAGTTGGTGTAGGGAGGGCTCAGTGTACTATGAGCAGGTGCCATCCCTAAGCAGGTCGATCTGGGCTGTAAGAAAGCTCGCTGAGAAACCTGTGGAGATGGCACAGGAAACGGCTTCCTTCCGCAGCTTCTGCTTCAGGTTCCTGCCTCCAGGTTCCTGCTGGAGTTCCTGCCCTGACTTCCTGCAGTGATGCAGTGTCACCTCCCTAAGCTGTTTTGGCCATGGTGTTTATCACATCAATAGAGAAGCAAACTAGAACATGAATTCTCTCTGGGCCTTGGACTCCTAGTTTTCAAAATGTTCTCTAAGGTCAGATCCTGTTCCAGTATTTCTGCGTCTGCTTTGTTTCTCCTCACTCTGTCCCTTTCTGAGGCCCAGACATAGAAATCTCCTAAGCCGTGTTCTTTCTGAGGCTATATCTATAGCTATCCGATCGCACAGGTATCCCCAATGGGCTGCTGCAGGTCAGGTCACTGTATTCCAGACTCAGAGCCATCTGCCACAGCTGTGGTGGAAGTCACTGGAAGCTCAGCTCTCAGCCCCAGGGGATTTGTGAAGATGTAGATGGTCCGGTCGTATCCTTGACCCCAGGTCCTGTCCTGACTCACAGGCCTGAAACAGGGGACCTTGTCACCCCCTGTCAGTCATCCACTGTTGTGAAGCTAAGTGCCCCTGATGTTACATTTTAAACAATAGCTGCTTTATCTGCTCATGATGCATAGTGAAGGAACTTGGATAATGGTTGCCAGTCAAGGTCATTGACTCGACCTGGCTGGGAGCCTGGCTGGCTGGAGACATTCTACACGAATAATATCAGGCCTCTCCCCTGCAGGGAATCTGTGTCTGACGTCTTACAAGGCAGCTGGCTTCTGTGAGACAAGTCCACATTCCAAACATGGAAGGTAAAAGTCACACATTTGCCCAAAGCCCAGTCTAGAAAGTCAACAGGTCTGTCTCTTTTTATTGCTCAGATTGAGGTACAGGCTTGGGTGTGGTGGTGCATGTTGGTAATCTCAGTACCAGGGAGACAGGGGTTCCATCCCTAGGGCTTGCTGGCCAGTCAGGCTGGCCTAACCAGCAAGCTCCTAGCTAGTGACCTGAGACCAACCAGGACCAGCAGAGAAACTTTATGTCAAAGGGAGGAGGGGAGGGGAGGGAAAGGAGAGAGGAGAGGGGGAGGAGGAGGAGGAGGAGGTAAAAAGTGGTTAGTTTCTTTTTTTTTAATTTTTTTATTTTATTTAATTAATTTATTCAGATTACAACTAAATTGTTATCCCAAAAGTGATTAGTTTCTAAGGAACAGCGCCTAAGGCTGTCCTCTGGTCTCCACATGAACATATATACATACACGCTTTCACATTCCTGTGTGTCTCCCACCCCAATAATAATAAGTTATATAGCCTAGGCTGAGGGAGAGGCACACACCCATACACACACACACACAGAGAGAGAGAGAGAGAAAGAGAGAGAGAGAGAGAGAGAGAGAGAGAGAGAGAGAGAGAGAGAGAGAGGAAGGAGTAACAGTGAGTCATGACAGATAAGTGGAAAAGGCAAGAAGTGCTACTGAGGGCAGCTCTGGGCTTCTAGATTGTCATAATTGTAAAAACACTTTCCCAATGAGCCTGATGTATCCAGAGTCTGGCAGCCATGTCCCAAGGACCTGCCTATCATCTCCCCACTTCTCCTCCTGCCAATTAAGGCACAGCTTTAGACCGCATCACAGCACTGACGCTAATGGACCCATGACTGATGTGTCCTGTGCTCTCTGTGGATATGGGCCCTGTCTTTGCATTCAGAAAGCAGCCATTATACACCAGTGACTTTGATGAAGGGGGAGGGTAGGAAGGAGGCTAAACATGTGTGCGAGATGTCCTCCTGGCTTCCTGTCCTCACTTTGCTTCTCATCTGGGAGCAGCCAACTTTGTCAAGCACCTCCCGGGGCTGAACCATCGCAGCCCTCCTTGGCTCTGAGTTTGTTCTGAATTACACATAGGGAAGGAGTAACTGTGAGTCCTCCTTTTGACTGTGTACCCAGGAGACATGTTCCAGGGCCTATGTAAATGCTTGTGGGGAGAACGAGAGTGGGGGCCATTTTGTACCCATCACCTCTCACCTGCCACATCTAAGATCCTTAAAAAGCGCTGAATGTGAAAATTAATTATTGGAGGTGATACTTTAAATGGTGGTCATAAAAACCAGGCCCTGGTCTGAGAAGTGCTTACAGCATCATCAAACAGTTACTTATTACAGACAGCTGGGAGGGTGGGGCAAGGTCCCTATGGCCACAGTGTCTGCTGAGCCCTTCCCCTGCCTACCACCCATGTTCCTCTTGAATGTCCAGTGTCACTCAGAGATGTAGGCTTTGCCCTTATAGGTCCTGATATCACACTGGGGGGGGGGGGGGTGGTGCAGGGCGGGGAGTCACACGAGGGTTGGGGTGGGGGGTGGGGAGGCAACTCCCCTGCCCTGGTGGCAGTTTCCCCTGTAGACTCCCTATGACTTCAAATAGCTGTTTGTTTTCCTAAACTGCAGCTCAGGCTTTTGAGTGTGGGGTGGGGGTGGGGCAGGGTGGAATTGGGAGCAGCAGATGCCAGAGAGGACAGGTGGATTCCTTCATCCTTTCCTGCCCAGCAAACGCTGGGGCGTTACAGACTGAATGGAGCCTCCTGCTGGCTTGCTAGCTTTCCTCCTGGATGAGGACTCAGCTGAGGCTTTGCTTCTGAGCCCTCATCCTGTGGGCTTGGAGCAGGTAGGCATTGATAAACAGGTGCGTCTCCACATGAACGCTGGCTGCAGGCACTTTGGGTGAGGCGGGAGTTCAGGCGCCTGTGCGAGTTCACAGGCTGTTTCTCTGTGCATGGGAAAGCAGGAATATGAAGCTATTCTGGTTTTGACTAGAGGGCCATTATGTCTTGGATTTCCAACGTCATTATCTCCAAAGGGCAACACTGTTCCTTGTTGCTCGCATTTGCATGCACAAGAAGACAATCCGCTGCAGATTTGCAGAGCAGAAAGGCTTTGAAGGGAGTGGCCCTAGGTTCTCATTTGGATAACCAACCCTGCTTTCTGAAAGACCTGTGCTCCCTAATTAGAGATCTTAGCAAGCGGCACCTAGGAGTGATATTTCACACGTACAAGCAAGTTTAAGCTAATCAGGCAGCAATGGGCCCTCCAGACTGATGGGATGGGGGTGGTTTTTCCACTCAGGGATAAAAGAAAAAAAAAAATCATCCATGTTGCTTGCCTGGAGAAGTGCTGTTTTCTTGCCCATTTTAGCTCTCTTGAGCTAAGGGCAAGAGTTTATTAACAAAGCTAATAACTAGCATGGGTGTGGTCTAGGCTGAGGGGACTAGTACTCAGAGTACCAGCCCCAAAAACCATTGATGGCCTCTGGTAAGGACCTTTGGCTAAGCTTGGCAGTCATTAGCTGAAGAGACAGCAAGGAAGGTGTCTGGGGTGAAGATAAAAAGAACTTGTTTAGGAATCAGATCACGAGGGGCTCATGAGTCAATAGCCACCATGATTTAAATTGAGAAAGTTGTCAGTGGCTCACCCTGCAAGACATTCTATGCGTGGACTAAGATGCTAAACCTAACTAAGG
This sequence comes from Acomys russatus, assembly GCF_903995435.1. Classification (NCBI taxonomy): domain Eukaryota; kingdom Metazoa; phylum Chordata; class Mammalia; order Rodentia; family Muridae; genus Acomys; species Acomys russatus. The sequence continues at coordinate 36,984,661 of NC_067150.1, forward strand.
AGACCTCATTTCTGTCAGGGCAGTCAACATACACCTTTGAACATGGAGCTCGGACTGTGGTGTATGTACAGTGACAGTAGAGGCACAGTGTCACTTGACTGAAATAATGGAACGAGCAAGACACAGTTATAGTATATAAATGCAGGTTTATTGGAAGCAGCTCTCGGCCACCATGCAGGGGGAGGGGGAGAGAGTAAAGTGCACATGGAGAGAGGAAGGAGAGATGGAGGGGAAGGAGAAGAGGAGGGGAGGAGGGCGGGGCGGGAAACCAAAATGTCTAGGCTATATAGTTAAGAGCCTCTGGGAGACAGGAAGCCTCCCCCCCCTGAGCTAGGAAATTCAGAGCAGAAGGCAGGGTGAGCCAGCCATGCCCTGCAGCAGGTAGGGACCCAGGGATGCCTGAAACCAAACAGTGCTCATGACTCGGGAATGAGAGCCTTAATTCCCATGAGGCAATGTTTTATTTAACTCTGTGGGGCAGTAGGAGTCTTGTATGAGGATGCTTCAAATGGGGAAAGTCCTATGAGCCAAGGTTGGATGGCAGAAAAGCAGGCAGTGAGTAGGGAAGCCATGAACTCTTCTTGGCTTGGAGCTCAGCACTCACCTCCATGGGGGTTCAGGGGATGACGTAAGAGCAGTAGGTGGCCATTGGGTTATACACACTGAGTGTGATGGTTGGAATGTGGACCTCAAACTTACAGGAATTGTGGGAACTCAGTTCACTGTGATGGTTTACTTTCATTGTCAACTTGCCTAGATTTAGAGTGGCCATGGAAACATACCTCTGGGTGTGTCTATGAGAGTGTTTCCAGAAAGGTTTAGCAAAGCAGGGGAGACTCCCCCTGAGTTCCCATGGGCTGGGGTCTGGATGGAATGACAAGGAGACTGCGACCTCCCCGCCAGCATGTTACTCTGTCTACTTGCTGACCGTGGATGGGACCATGCAGCTGCACCTCGGTCCTGCTGCCATGCCTTTCCAGCCATGAGGGACTACACCCTCAGTCTCCTCAGTCTGTGAGCCAAACAAAGCCATTTTTGTCACAAAAATGGAAAAAAAAAAGCAACCAGACAGGAGTCAATAATAGAGGTAGAGGTGGGGAGACTGAGGCAGAGCCAGCAGTAGAGGCTGACTGACAGAAGCAATGGTTACGAGACAGCACACAGCCCAGGGAGGAACTTCTTCTGGATGAAGAAGTGAGTTGATGGTGGTGCTGCTGAAATGAAGAAAGATGCAGGGTACTGGGAGACCTGGTGCTTGTAGCTTGCATATGGAATATCCCACAAAGACCCATGTGTTAAGGGCCTGATCTCCAGCCCATGACACTATTGGGAGGAGAGCATGTCTTTAAGATACTCAGCTGAAAACTGGGCGTGGTGGTGCACGCCTTTAATCCCAGCACTCGGGAGGCAGAGATAGGCAAATCACTGTGAGTTTGAGGCCAGCTTGGTCTACTTTCCCTCTGATACTGGGAGCAGAGAGGTTCTCCTCTACCAAGCACCATATGTTCCCCAGGTGATGTTCTTCCTCAACACAGGCTCAAATCAATGAGGCGGATTCACCATAAACAGAGCCCTCCAAAGCTGTGAGCCAAACAGTCTCTTTTCTCTTTATAAGCTCGCTTGACTTCTGTATGCGTTACAGTTGGGGAACGCTGACTAACCCATGTGGGATGCTGGGTTCCTGGGTTTCCTGTCAGGAAGAGAGGACTAAGCTTAAGCAAGTGGCAAAAACATGGCTGGTGATAGATTGCTTGGAAATTACATACAGAGACAAAGGGCCTGACAGGTTCCCTGGGGGGAGAAGCCTAGAGTAGGGAAGGTTAGGGAGGAGGATCACGGAGTGGCCTGAATGAGTGTGGAATCTGGGAGCTGCCCTCTCCAGGCATGACAGCATGCATAAGGAAGGTGACGAATGGCTACACAGCAGCAGTTGGTGAGGGGAACTTTTCCCTCTCTGTAGTCTGCTTCTCAGGAAGAATGGCACCCAATGACTTCTAGGTCTCAGTTGGAGAGGTGGCAGTTAGGAGGGCCAGGGTAACTGGGAATTCTGGTCATCATAGGCCCCTTTAATTGCCCATGTGAGCCCTCCTCCCTTGGACAAGTTGGCCTTCTCACTGACTCTGGAAGGTCTACTTCAGCCATAGCACACTGACTTAAATGACTGCTATTAGGTCCAGGGTTTAGTTATGTGGCTTAGGGTGAGCTTTCTTGTGCAGAGCCATCTGTGACCCACTCAACAGTGTCATCCTGGCACGGAGTCTTCCTCTGGTTCTAGATCTGGGCACTCTTGTGTGCTCGCTCCCCCCTCACCACGTGTGTGTCTTTGTGTTTTCTGCGTGTGTGAGACATGCACTCCTGCACCCCTGCTGCTTAGGCACCATTCCATTCTTTCTTACCTGACTCCCAGCTTGGCATGCAGTCTTGCCTCAGCTGCCTCTTTTCCTCAGGCTTCTAGAGAAGCAATTGATTACCAAGGATCCAAGCTCATTTCTTCGTGTTCTTTCTATGGCCTTCTAAACCTTGACTGTGGATCCCACAGGGGACATCCTGTGCCAGCCTCTCCCTAATTCTCGTTCACAGCAATCTTTGTATGGACTCTGTGCCTCCCCGTTGCCCTGAAGACAAAAGGCGGAATCACCCAGGAACTGCCCAGATGCCTGGCCTGGCATCTGCACCCTTCCCTAGCCGGTCTCTTCCGTGGCATCTGCCACACCAGGAGGAACCTTCACACTATGCACTTTGCCTCAGGGCCTTTGCACATATCTCTTCTGTTCCAGAGCTGGCATCACCTCCCAAGCCTGCTTGACACCTCAGTTCTTGTTTCTCTCGCCTCATCTCCTTAACACTTCTCAACTCTCTAGCTTGCTTGCAAATGTTACACTCTTAGGGCTCTTAACCATGGAACCATAAATATCCACCCCACCCACTATCTATAAGAGACGATGTCTTTCTTCTCTCTGTTGTATCCACAGAGCTTCCTTGACCCAGGGGGCTCAGGGAAGAGTCACTCCTTGCACCTGAGTATTGTTAGAGTGGCAGCTGGTGACCTTTTTTAACCCCTGGACACATTTTTCATAAGGAAGCAGATGTGTTTCTTTGCCCCCTAGAAGGGAGATGGGACTCTCCCAGAGGAAGGCCATATGTTGCTTTGTAGCAGTAACCCCCATATTCCACCTGGATAAACAAGAAAATGTGTTATTTGATAAGCTCTTCATAGACTTGACTCCCATTATCCTCTGTAGCCAGGATTGTCAGCAGCATCAGGCACAGGCCCGGAAGTAGCTTGGCCACACACGCTGGCAGGAAACAGACTGAACCAACAGGTGGTTGGGCTTAAAAGTTCTGACACATTGGCCTGTCCTTTCCCAAACAGGCCTGCAAAGCCTGAGCTGGGCATCCACTTACAAGGAGTGGCTCCAACAGACAACTTAGAGGTAGGCAAATGTCAGGACTCAAGGGCACTGGGAGGGAAGACCGGTCTGTTTGCCCAGGACACGGGACTAGTAAATGAGGTGGTTTCATCTCTCCCTCCCAGAACAAGCGGAAAAGAACAGGGGGGTTAAAGTCCTCAGCTTATGGAGAAAAAGTTGTGGACAGAGGGCCAGGCAGCTGTTGGGAGCCATGTGGATCAGCAAGACTTGAGCCAGACTTTGATGAAAGGGTTTTCAATGTCACAGGCACCTTTGAAACCAGGCCAGGGTGGAGTCCTTTCAGCCCAAGGTCTTGTGCTCAAGGGGTCACACTATTCTCACAGAAGACCCCTAAGCAGGGCAACCCAGATCCTTCCTGGTAGCTACTGATGTTTTTTCTGCTAGATCCAGGGATCCCTTGAGTTCCTGTCTATGTCCTGCCTTGGGCTTTTGAGATCAGACCATTTACTAAAATGATTCAATCAAGTTGAAAGGCTATAGAATTATCAACTTTCCCTTTCTTCCTTCCTTTTCTTTCTTTTTTCTTTTTTTTTTTTAAAGACAAGATTTCTCTATGTATCTCTGGCTGTCCTGGAACTCATTCTGTAGACCAGACTGGACTCAAACTTTAGAGACCCGCCTGTCCCTGCCTCCCAAGTGCTGACATTAAAAGCTCTGCACCACCATGCCCAGTGATCCCTCTCTTCTTTTTTCTTTCACAAATGAGAAACTGGCCTGGAACTGGGGTGCTGGAGAGACAGAGCTGGGCTCTTGCTAGCAGTGCCCAATATTTCAGGGACTGGAGGTTGTTGGAAAGGCCTTGTGATCAGACCTAGAATTCAGTGATGACAGTCCCTCTCCTCAACCCATCAGCACTGGCTAGGACAGCTTCCCTTCAACAAACCTTCAGCTGACTGGCTAAGACAGCCTCCCTCACTGTGGGGCTTCTGACTACCACCTGGTGGGGTAGCTAACCTCTGTCCATTCTTGTAAGCTCTGCCCTCATTAGAGTCAGTCAGTAGAACACTCCCTGGGAGTTTTTCCTCACCTCCTCTTTCCTAGGTGAGAGAAAGGAAGACTCCACACGTGATACTACAGGTAGGATTGCAGAGCTAAGATATAAATCTTCAAATTCATTTGCCATCTTAAATTTTGACTCTTAGTGACTACACAGAAGGGAGCTACTCTTACAGCCTTCTGGTGAGTCAGGGGTTGGAGGGGGCTGTCTTTAAAACGGGCTTCTGGGCAGCAAAACCCTGACACAGGTGAGGGCCTGGTCCCCACAGCCCACCAGCTGCATTTGAAAATGACAACTCCACCCACCTCTGGCTCCCATTCATGCTAATTGACAACACACCCAAAGAACGCAGGTTGCAAGTTGCGGGTGGCTGGTGCGTCGTTGTTTCCTATTTTTCTGCCTCCCTCCCTGAATTTACTATTTCAAAAAGACACCAGCCCTGTCACGGCGTTGGTCTGGCTCGCTTCCTACCCTCGCCAAAGGAAGAAAATCAAAAAGCAACAGCTGCTGGCAAATCCGCTCCAGGGTTGGGCGCCTCCTCCGCGCGCGTCTCCTGTTGCTTCTTCAAGCCCCACTTCCCTTTGCGAAGAGCTCGCGGAAAGGAGGGAGAGAAGACAGCACAGGGGTCTACGAGGGGATCGGACGGAGAAGCCAGTGGACACGGAGGACCCCAGAGCCTAGCCTGTCAGCCCCCTCCGGGAGGCGGGAAAGCTTGCAAGCCGCGCCCACCGCCCTGCCCCCAGCGCGCCACTCCCGGCTGCTGGGACTCGGCTCGTTCTCCAGGGATCCGCTCGGAGGGGGACCCAACGCCTAGGTGAGCAATAGGGGAGGTGGGCAAAGTTGGCGCCTTCTTTGGAGTGGAGGAGGCTCGATGGGAACCGGTCCCTCTAGCACCTGGTTCCCTCCGAGTCTTGTTTGTTTCAGTGGGTGTGTGCCCAGGTCCCCGCCTCGGCGGCGGCGGGAAAACGGCTTTGGGGCACGTAAACAAGGAGGTGAGCACCCGAAGGCTAAGTAAGGATCCCGGCATGGGGTTGTAGGTAATGGCGGTGGGCTATGCTAGTGGCTAGGAAATGCTTTCAAGGGTTCTCTGAGCTTGCATCAGGAGCTCTAGGAGACGGGGTGAAAGGACCCTTTAACTGGGGAGCTTCCCTTTGTTACTCACAAGCTGGGGACCCTGCGAGGAGTGGAAATGTGAGGACAGACCGGGGAATGTGGCTGGATGTGAATGGTGACACATGAGCCACACAAAATGGAATTTGCGGGCTGTGGGTGTGGGCTGCGGGAGTGAGTGGCGAGGGGCCACTGAAGAAGGCCAGGGGCTCTAGAGTGAGGGGGTTCATCTGACAGCATGGCCTTCTCTTGGTGTGTGGAGCTCGGATTTTCTTTCCAGGGGGACCGTGTACCTTTTCCCCAGCGGGGCTGGCCCTCCCTGGTGGAGCCTCCCCTTTGTGTCTGCACAAGGCTTTCCTGTAGAGTTGGCTGAGAGCCTAGGTCTCTGGGCGCCTGCTCCGGAGCAAGTCAGTTGGAAATATGGGCCCACCCAAGCTGCCACCAACCTCCAGACCAAGAGGTTGTAGCAGCTGGAGGGCTAGCCCCACAGATGTGCCCTCGGTCAGTATTCTCTTTGTCTAACCTGGCTTCCCGCGCTGCAGGAACTGGCATTTCCACCTTTGTAGAGGGACCAGTGGGCATCTCAGTCCTCTATGGAAGGACCCCTGGCTCTCCGGGGTTTTGGCTGCCCTCATATTGTGGATGTATGAATGTGTGTATCTGTTTTCCAACTTGGCCTTTTGCACGTGACCTGTCTCATGGTTGCCATGGAAACCCCTCCACTTCAGCCTCCCTCCTTTCCCCCCCCCCATTCCTCACCTCCGACTGCCTCCCATCCCCCCAAAATGGTTGCTTAGAGACTGGTTTAAGGGAGAACACCCTATGTCCGGCTCCCATTCTAAACTGCCTGGCCCTTCACCTACCCCACCATCACAAGCACAAATGCACATGCATCATACACAGTATCATCATAGCCTCACATGCCTATCACCCCACACCGCCCATCAACATAATCCACACACGTGCTATCATATACATTTATATCACATGTACACAAAGTGCACCTCATGAAACCATAACACATAAACACCAAAAGACACGAACTGCGCCCCACACCACATAAACATCAAACACATCACACACCCTACCTACCCCATACACACCAACGATACCACACGCACATTATAGAACATCCACGCAGAGCGTGCACTACACACACACACACACACACACACACACACACACACACACATTAACTGTATCACATGCATACCACTTACACTCAACCCTCACTCTGTGTGGAGACACAGGTCCACCTGTAACACACACCATCACTTTGCCAACACGTAGACACATACACATCATACACACATCACATACACATATGCACACATCACACACACACAGATACACATATCACACACACACACACACACGCACACACACACGCACCAGGCTTCCTGTTCAGCCTTATTCTGGAGTATGAAGAAGGTGAGGGAGAAGCCCAGACCGGAATCTCAGACATCTCCCAGGGACCTCGCAGGGGAAGGCAAAAGAAAAGCTGTCAGACCTCCTTAGTAGAGGGCCCCTCTGCTAGGTGTCAGACTCCAGGGGCGAGGCTGGACACAAACCAGGATTTATATCTTAGCTGTGTTCTTCCTTCCTTGATCCCGACAGTCCTTTCTGACCAGAGGAAGCTCTAGAAGGGGAGGGGAGCCTGTTATGGAGAGCACAAGAGGTTAAAAAAAAGAATCATGGAGGAGAGGAGAGGAGAGACAGAGACAGAGACAGACAGAGGGAGGTGTGGGGGGTGGGCAGGCGGGCAGGCAGACAGACAGACAGACAGAGACAGAAAGAACACAGAGGAGCCAAAGAGATAGAAGCTGGGCACTCAGCTGCTGTGTGGAGTTCAGGTCTCTCCTCCCCGCACCCCATCCCCGCCAGCCCCATTTTCCTGCTTTCCGATTGCTTCTCCAATCATTTCTGTGTAAGCTGTACTGCCAAGGGCTGCTGAATTTGCCAGGACCGTGGTGGGAACTTGAGGGAAGAGCTTCCCTCCTGGCTCCATTTGACCTTTGGACTGATGGAGACCCCGTTTTGTTCAGGTGTTGGATGGTTTTAAGCACCTACTGTGTGTTAACGTCCGGGAACGCGATAGTGAGGAAGGAGACGCAGTCCCTGGCCTCAGAGCCTGAGAAAGGATTAGGTCAAGCCATGTGTGGGGAAACTGAGGCAAAGCCCCATCACCAATAGTGGCCGAGGCCGAACTTCTTAGGCAAGGCTTTGGACCCCACACCGTCCAGCCGGCACCTTTTACCTTCTTTCCTTGGTGGCGATCAATCCTTTGGAAATTGGAGTGTCCCTTCCAAAGTGATGGTCCCCTGGTAGGTGTGGCATCTGCCCCATTATATTTTCTTGGTGAGTGAATTTGGAAGATGTGACAAGGAGAGGCAAGAAGAGCAATTTCATAGACCTTGGACCCTCGTTCCCACCCCCCCCCCCCCCCAGCCTGCTCCTCCCCCACAGCCTCTGGGAAATCAACCTATCTAGATCTGCACCATGAATCACAGCACACATCCACTGTCTCCCTGTTGGATGCAGTAAGCTACCTACCATCTGGGAGCAGACAGTGCCAGGCGGCCCCCAGGATCCCCATCTAACAAACTGCCTGTTTGCCCTTCCTGGAGAGCCCCGGGAAGGGACAACTCACAGAAGAGCATGGGGCCCCACAAAAAGCCAGCTTCCGGCTCCCTGGACCACCTTCACCCAAGTGCTATGTTTCCCAAGCAGAAATACATTTATTCTATTGGACATACTGCAGGTCTCTTGGTGCAACCTAAAAATGGTTTGGTCTGTGCTCAAGTAACCCGAGGCCTCCAAGATCTTAGATATTTGTTTCCACATCTGTCCATTGGAGATGTAGTCATGATTTCCAGCCACATCCTTCCTCTAAATGTGTGTGGATTCTATGATATTGAAAAATATGGATTTTCTCTGTAGGTAATGTGTGTTGGGGTATGTGTGTGTGTGGTGCAGGTGTGTGTGTGTGTGTGTGTGTGTGTGTGTGTGTGTGTGTGTGTGTGTGTGTGTAGTTAAACTGAGTTGGAAAGGGGCTGCCTGCTGGCATCACTGGCCTGGCAATGGCTGAGAGGCCAAGATCAGCTATGCTTTTCATGGGATGAGTGCAGGAGGGACTTCCTGGACAAGAGTCACCTGTCTGCTCTGCTGGGGAACACATGGTGCCTAAAAGGCTTAAGGAGCCTAAAGGGCTTTCAAAGTATGAAACTGGGGCCAATATTTAGTGGGTCTCTGAAGACCTCTGGACAGTTTAGAGAGGTCAGGAGCGGCCTATCTTGGATCTCTGTCCTTGACAAGAAGCTGAACATCTCTGGCCAAGCAGAAGCTTAGAGCTGGTTTAATGGCATCTTCTCTGCTTTAAAACGGGACCAGAGAGGAACTGTGACCTGGGAAATATGAGACCAGCTTGGAAACAACATAGGAAAACTTTTGTCACAAAGATGTCTGGCTGGGGTGAGGGGGTGGAAAGAAAGATCTGGGCCCCAGGGGTTAGGTTGGGACTGTGGGAATGCCTCTGCCAGTCAAGAACCATTGTTTGGGTAGAAAGGGCCAGAGATGAGGCCATGGAGTTCTCTTTGGGGTTATAGCGACCCTCCCACCCCCCAACGTACAACTCGAGAGCCAAGCCAGTCCTAGGTTTCACTCATTGACCCTTTTAACGAATGCCAAGTCCCTTCAATATGGCAGCCCTGTGAGTTTCTCAGATCCTGTAGAGTTGTGGAGCCATGCGGGCTGCCTGCCTACCTCACCTCTGTCTTCCACCAGAAAAGCCCAGTTTCATTTCTTATGGCTCTCTTTGTCCACAGGAGCGCTCCCGGAGTCACAGACAAGTGCACTCACACTTCTTGTACAACCCCTTCCTCACACATACATAATCCTCTGTCCCTGACACATAGGCAGGCGCTTGCACGTCCACACACCTCACTTTCTCAACAGCAGTCTCTCACCCTTGTGGTGGCCTATTAACGCTTATCCCCTCAGCTAGGTCAGCTCTGTGTGGCTCCTTTCACTCTGGTCTGGGCCTGACAGAGTCCCTGTGTGTGCCTGTCCGTCACTGAGTAAGGACACAGGTACGTAGTCCTTACCCTTCAGGCCCTCCCCAGTCTGCTGCATTCAGATGCCCACCCTAAGCACTTGGGACTTGCTAGAACATGCTGTTCCTGCTTGTGGCATTGGGGGTGACACCCTGATCCCTGGGGCTCAGACCTCTCCCTCCCCGCTCCCTCCCCCAGCCAGACATCTTTGTAGAACTGTTATGAGGCTTTCTGCTGTTTGTTTGTTCATTTTAACTTTATATGCCAGTTGAGCTTGAGCTCCATGAAGCAGGTGAAAGATGCTGATGACTCCGTCATACTGTCCTTAGGATGATGTCACTGTTACGTCATGCCTCAAGGCTCCTAAGAAGCTCTTTAGCCACTTACAGATATTCCTCCCCATCACACACCACACACACACACACACACACACACACGTTAAAGGCAAGGTCACATGGAGTTGCCCTCCACTGGCAAGTGTTGACTCCTTGCCCTTTGTCTGCCTAGTCCATTCCTTTCTTCCCATCTATGGTCTGGAACGACTCTTCCTTGGCAGTCTGGCAGATGCCGCAAGGCTGAGGTTAACAGGGGGAGCTGATTCACTGCCCTACTTTGGAGTTTGATGAGACCCAGATGGCAGACATGAGGAAGCGAAGGCCTGGATTGGGGGAAGCATGATGAGAGGCTCAAAATATACCACTGAGATTCTCAGGTGCTCGTTGCTTAGTGTGGACTGTGACTTACTTAAAGAGACAGCGATGCTGACACGTCAGCTAATTTTCGAACAATCAGTGTCTATGCAGCAGTTGATGTACTCAAGTGTTGGGGGATATAGGGATGTTGGCATGTGCCTTTCACCCTAGGCAGCATTTATAGTTTGCACGCACACACACACACACACACACACACACACACACACACAGGCAATACATAGAAAAGGTGTGAGTCATGTCATTCTGGGAATGGGGCAATAGAGGTACAAGGTGAGAGGGGAAGGAGCAGTTTCCTAAAACGGACAAATAGGGTCACGTCAAGAGTCTTAATCTCTGCACACTCTGGGTATCAAGACTCAGGGAACCTTCTTTCCTCCCTCGCATCTTGGAGAAAGAATATGAGTCCATGTAGAGTGTAGGTGGAACCATGGATGCCAGAGTGGGCAGCTAGCAGAGGGAGGATGGCAGTTCCCTGGAATGTGCTTGTTGGTAGCATGGTATGGGACTGGTCTCTGGGCCCTTGGCCTGGCATGGTGGCTTCAGGTTTCTGTCTTTGCAACTGGGACTGCTTCTCTGTCCTCTGAACTGGTATTGTCATGAGATAGAGAGAGAGGGGGAAGGGGGGGAGAGAGAGAGACAGCGACAGAGACAGACAGAGAGATAGAGACAGACAGACAGAAACAGACACACACACACACACACACACACAGAGAGAGAGAGAGAGAGAGAGACAGAGACAGAGACAGAGAGACAAAGACAGAGAGAGAGCAGGAGGTGATCTCTCTCTGAACTGATCAGGCTTCTGGGTAATGCAACTGGTTAACTAGACCTGCTGGAACTAGACGTGGTTGCCCTGGGACAGGAAGGGTCCTCACACTGTGCCACTGGGTAGGATGCTCTGGCCTGGCTCCCTCACATGATGCTGGGTGGCTCATGTTAGCTGCCTGGGTATGAGTTGGCGCTAACATCCCAATTCCTCTGGGAGCTGGCTAGGCTGGTACAGTGTACACTGCCTCAGTTGGTAGTGACAGTCAAGTGACCCCAAGCCTCAGGGCCTTGCTGGTAGGTCAGCCTGGAGCCTTTCCAGCAAGATATGTAGAATTCAGGCCTGGATTTGAGGTTTGTGATGCTTCCTTTTCTGAGGAGTAAGCCTGGTTTCTTTTCCAGGTCTGCTCTCATTTTCCCCCCCTGTGACCAATGTCTTCTCTCCCAGAAGTAACTCCAGGTTAAAGGTAAAGGTCCCTGAGGTTAAAGTGAGAAATGCTCTGCTATGTAATATGAGACTTTGGCCTCTTGCCTGCACAAGACAGCTGGATTTGGGACTGGACTCTTAGAGAAACGTTTTTGAGCTTGCGGGCCTGTGGGTTCCCCCTCTTCCGTGAAGGAGGCATGGTGGGGAAGCCCCAGTCACTGGGCCCTTGCCAGTCAAGAAGACTCAGTCATGGAAGAGGGTGGTTAACTGCCCTGTTCTTAGGCTGCCCAGCTGCCTTCTGGACACCACAGGGAATTCAAGACAAAGAAACTCAAGCCACCAGGATTCCAGGTCTATCGGAGTGTCGCTACCCTCTGCTCTCTCCTTCCCTTTGCCAGCTTTGAGTCCATCTCCTTATCAGTTCTGCTCTGGAATGCTAGCATGGTGGGGACCAGTCTGCAGAGAGAGCAATTATTTCAAGCTGGGCTCTTATATATAAACAATGTTCAATTGTTTATTCAATGGGTATTTGAAGTACAGGCCAAGCAAATAGGCCACACAACTATCACTGGCCTCTGAGCCAAACCCAAAACACTTTAAAAGCCTTGGCTGGCTCTTGGCTCTGTGGCAGTGAACCAGCTATGGCCTGCCTACTGCAGAAGCATGTGGCATGGGAGCACCTGCGTTCCGCACTGTGCCAGCAAAGTGAGATGATGGGTTGGGATGGATAGAGATGGAGAACTGATTTGATTTTTTAAGTGAATATTCAAATTCAGTTAGGAACAGAGTTTTTCTTCTAGAACAGCTTCAGATTTTCAGGAAACAGGTGGGCAGCTCAGAGATCAATACCTTTTTCCTCTGTACACAGAATATGTGTACAAATAATATATTATTTATTTATAAATTTATATATGTAGTATTAGTAATAGATATTAGATATAGATAATAAAGATATTACTTGAGTGTGCCACAGTCTTTACCGCATCCCAGTGTCTGTTGATACATTATAAACTAAAGTTGACACTATGCAGATTTCCCTAGCGTTTACCCAATGTCCTCTTTCTGTCCCAAGATCCCACCTCTAGGCCACCACATTGCATTTAGTTACTGTGACTCCTTGAGCTCTTGGCTGTGACAATGTGTCTTTGTTTTGATGACTGTTGCCTCGGTAAGGAGTACCACCAGTCAGGTTACTGTAGGATATTCTGCCCTTGGCATTTGGCCAGTGTTTTTTCATCAGTAGACTGGGGCATAGGTTTGGGGAAGGAAGATCACATTGGTAAGGAGTCACTGTCATCACATCATGTCATGTTGAAAGCACTGGGTCTCCACCTGTTCATACCCCAGCGACACACTTCTGGCACCTGTTATTAGAGCTGGGCTTTCTTCACTCTCTGAAGCCAACCTACTATCACACCAGTCTCCTTCCTCAGCCATCTCACCATCCAAGTCTTGCACCTGGGACTGAGTGGCAAAAGAAGGTTAAAGATGTGCATGGCAGAGGCAGAATGAAACAGGCTGCTGTACCTGCCCAATAGGTAACACAATACGGGGGTAGACTAAAGGGATGTTGCCCTCAAGATGACTACCCCTGAGCCATAGAACCAGGCTGGAGTCAGGAAAGAGCGGGCAACCTGATAACATGGTTGGATCATAGGACCACCCGTCAGGGGCTATGTCTTTCTTGCTTGGAGCAGTACACTTGCTGGTGAGCAAGATGTCTAGATGACAGTCACTGGCAGTGTTATTGGAATGATGAAGTTGATGTTCTTTCTTAAGACACAGCCTCTTCCACAATGACTCTGCGTCTCAGCCATACAGAAATCAATTTGAGAAAGTATCCCAGACTGAGGCATCAGCGCCTGTCAGAAAAGTCTGTCCTGGGGGTGGTATTGTTGGGGAAGAGACTTTCATTTCTGTTCCATGCCCTAAAATTGCCACCAGAAGGGACACAAGGTGATCAGTAGCTGTGTCCCCTTATGGAAGGCTGTCCATTGTTGGGCTGTTGGTTCTCTTGGTATCGGCTATGAGCTGGGCTCCAGTGGTCAGTATCCACTACAGCTTGTCAGGAGCACGGTCCAGCTTTGGCTCACTGGAGGTTCAGGGGTAAAGCATAAGAGCCTCTGACCTGATACATCAGACCCCTTGAACCCAAGAAAAAGATGGACCAGTGACAGCTGAGGAAGAGCCCCCAGATCTTAGAACCGTGAATGTGGCCTGACGTACACCCCTCAGAACCCAGTACTCCTGGGATACCTTGAAATGTCTCTTACAGAGGTAGTCTCTCTGAAGGACTTTCAGAAAAGAAGAAGATTGGCCTTGCTAGCTAGAGAGGTGTCTAAGGACCTCAGGGGTTGGGACACTGCTGTGGCTAACACTGCCGGCTGCCAGGAAACGGTGTGAGATGCTTCTCCTGGGCACAGCAGCTGTCTGTTGACTTTCCCCATACAGGCTCCACCCTGGTGTGTTTTCCTTTCTTTGCTCTTTGGGGCATCATGGTAACTGGGGAGCCAGGAGCATGGCAGAGCAGCTAGGCAGCCCAGGGTAACCCTGTGGGGAAGAGAATGGTCCAGAGACTTGGAGTTTCCTCCATATGTAGATTTTATTTTTTTCTTCAGTCTGCGTTTCCTTCTGTCCTCCCTTGTCCACTTTTCTGGCTCAGTTGCTGATGGGGACTCTGTCCCTGGGCCAGCCTCAGCTCCTTTTCCCCTCTTTTGCCTGACTCTCCCACTTTGCTCAGTCAGAGTGCCTCTTTGTTCTGGCCACACCCCTGTCATCTGGCAGCTCCTCCGCCTCCTCTTCCTCCATTTCCTCATCTATCTCCTATCTATCTCCTCCTCCTCCTCCCTGTCCTCTCTTAGGTCCAGCATACTCTCGTGCTACCTGCTTGAGGCCCTGGTGACCGCTGTTGATCATGAGGCAGAAAGCAGTGCTCTCAAAGAGCCAATGTAAGCTGTGGGCTGAGCTTGCCCTGCCTCCTGTCAGTGTAGGACACTGGAACTTTCTAGTGGTCATAGGACAATGTAAGGAAGAAAGGAGAGGTAACAAAGGGCCTTTCCCTCACCCCTCTTCTCTTCCCAGTTTTCTAGGAAAAGTAAAAAAGACGGGAAGGACAAGACAGAGCTAGGCCATGCTAACAGGAAGGAGTCCAACAGTTGACACCTAAGGAGCTAGTATCCTGCCAGCTGCTGAGCCCAGGTCCCTGCTCTCTCAGACAGAGAGATTCATGAGCTTCCTGTGTAGCCGAGGCCTCAAACTTACCGTGCAGCTGAGGATAACCTTGAACTCCTGATCTTTCTGCCGCCACTTCCTGAATGCTGGACTTGTAGGTGTGTGCCGCCGTGCCTGGCTCCATACCAATCTGTGTTCATTGCAAATGGCCGAAATGGAATCTGTTCTCACTCACAGACCTGAACTTCAGGAACAGGAAGCTCTTCTACCTGGGGGACAGATGGCCTGATGCCCACCAGAACCCTTTCCCAGCCCGTCTTGCAGCTTCTTTTTCCTGGTTACCTACACACACACACACACACACACACACACACACACACACACACACACACACACACACACCATGCCTCCAGCCTTGCATCTCCCCATGAGGCTTTTCTTTCTCTTCCTCCCTTCATTCTGACATTTCAGGTAGCAAGGGGGCACTGAAATCCCTTACTCATTCCTTTTGGGCGCCGAAGAGAGACTGTGAGAGGCAGCCTTCAGCAGACCACAGGCTGAGGAAAAAGGAGGTCAGGCTCCTTCCCAGGAGGACATACCAGTGGTAAAAGTGGGGCTGTGGAAGATAGATAGCAACTGTGCTTACTCGAAGGCCACAGCACCCATTCTCACAGACCTGGGATCGTATCACCCATCATCTCTTCTTACAGTCGCAGGAAGAAAGTCCCCTAGAGCTCAGAGAGCCAAGTGGTTTCCCAGGTACATGGGACTGGATCTGGCCTCTGGGGCTTTGGGAAAGTAACAGAACCTTTCTCTTCACAGTTGGCCTGTTGCTTAATGCTAATAATCGTCATGGTGGCCACCTCCCAGGACTCCTGAAGGATTGCAAGCCACGCAGAACTGCCCTTGTATGGCATGAGCACCTGATAAGTGTTGCACATTGCTGTCATGGGGCTCTGCAGTTTTCAAAAGTTTTTTTCACACATGTTATCTCACTTGACCTTTATTACAGCCTTGAGAAGGGGACAGGCTGCATCAGCTAGCTAGCTCTACGCTGCCCACTCCCCCCACCCTTGCCTAATGAACTGCATGGGTCTGTAATCAGTCTTTGAAAGAAAGAAAAAAAAAAAAAAAAACCACCTTCTCGAGCAAACAGCTTTCAGTGCCCACTCAGGATGAACTGGCAGGCAGTCTGTACTCTGCTGCCCCTCTCTCCCTCTCTTGTGAATATGGATGAAGCTGGGGGCGCTGGGAGCTTGGCTAGGAAAAGCAGTCCTCTTTCCTGTGGAGTTTATCTGATTGCCTCCTAGGCAATTAGGTCTCAGGGTCTTAGCCTGATGGACTGGAGAGGAAGAAAAAAATGGTACCTGCCAGGGAGATGTGGGGCCTTCATAGAGCCACAGTGCAGGTAGCTGACTGAGACAGGGGATGGGAGCCCTCCTCTGTGGTCTGGGGACTGAAGTGTGGGGCTGGCTCTCCACGAAGGCAACCTTCTCATGGCAGGAAGATTATACTCTCTCCACCAATCGAGAAGCAGACAGGGCAAGACGGAAGTGTAGAATCCAGCCCTTGCTCCCTTTCTCTGCCCCAGTGTCTCTCCCTATAAAATGGTGTGATGCTAAGGCAGGGCCTCCTGAAGGCCTCTCCTCACCCCGCAGAAGAGTGAGTACGTGATGGGAACTGGTCTTTGCCATCACTCTGACTGTGTAGTGTGTGGGGGCTGGGCCAAGACTGCCCCGTATTATAGCTGTAAATAGTGCAAGACCAAGCTGCTGAGGACACCAAAGAAGCCAAGAGCTAAGAGCCATGGACAGGCTGGCCAGACACACACTAGCAGAGACAGGAAATCCTTACAGTCCTAAGACAGTAGAAGCCGGTATTAGGAAGGAACCAGAGTATGATCTGTTCTGCACATGTTAGGCCAGAGCTAGCAGGCAGGGGCCTGCTCCTTTAAGGCCTCCTCAGCCTTGTTC
Organism: Acomys russatus; assembly: GCF_903995435.1. Classification (NCBI taxonomy): domain Eukaryota; kingdom Metazoa; phylum Chordata; class Mammalia; order Rodentia; family Muridae; genus Acomys; species Acomys russatus. The sequence goes on from NC_067150.1 coordinate 37,001,300, forward strand.
CTCCGTGGGAGAGAGCTAGGGGCTAAGCTGTATCCCTCAGAGACCCTTTCTGGACCAACTCCCTCACTCCCTGTTCCCGAAGCCAGCAGCACCCTCCTTTCCCCCTTTCTTCCTTTACAGCTCTAACCCAAGCTCCTTTTCTAGTCAAAGGAGCCTGTCATGTCCTCCCTTCTGCCTCTCATTGCCCTGCTCTGGCGCTTGTCAGGCTGCCTCCAAGAACTGTCCAGGACCGCCCAGCCTTTCCTGATACAAGACTGGCTGTTCCCAGCCTCAGTTCATCAAATCGGCTGGCAGGGTCAGAGGCATGAGTTCCTGAGCCAGGCCCTACCGAATCAGTTCTCTCTCTCTCTCTCATTGGACCTCAGTCGTTCTGAATTAAAGGCAGATGCTTGTCTCATTGTATCCCGGCCTGGCCTGCTGGGACACCAGGTCCATCTGGAAAGGTTACATCTTGGTTATGTGCTACACAGGAGGCTGCCTTTCCCCATAGCATCTTTGTTGAAAGATGTGGAGATGCCACACATTAAATCGTATCCCACGGTCTCTAGTAAGAGTCTAGGTAATCTGCAAGCCTAAGCCAGGCTCAGACATTCTGTGGCCCTTTGAAGGCTATGTCTTTTTAGGTTATGTCCTGGCTGTCATCTCATGGGGGCACCCAAGCAGGCTGCGGTGACCCTGGAGAGCACTGTCTCAGGGCTGAGCGTGCAGAAAGGCAAGCAGACCCTACGTGAGGGAAAGGAGAAGGGTCTGCCAGTAGAGTGGGGGAAGTTTTCATGCCATTTGGAACTTCTATCTTGAAAAGAGAGATAGTTTCAAACTACATCACAACAGCACCAGGCATTCTAGTATATCTCAGAGATAATACAGCGTGTTGCTACACCACCAACTGGTGGCTTCTCTTTCTGAGCAGCTTTTACCCAGCAATTAAGTGAAATTATGTGACTCAGTGTGGAAAGATAATCGCCGGAGGGACTGTTCTGATTGCGTTCTCCGCACGTGCAGTGGGTGGCTGCAAACAGTAGGATGCCAGGAGACTAACATGGAAGGGCTGCGGTCAGCTGCAGTGTCGCTGTGTGCCTGGACACAGGCAGAGTCTCATGGAAAGGAGGTGGAACTCTAAGTCATATTGGGCCAGATCCGACAGACTGGTCTAAAGCAGTGGTGAGCAGAATCATATGATGTAGCAGAATTCTCATCTCCAGCAATAATGACGTAATGGAGTCCTCAGCTCCACCAGTAATGATGTAATGGAGTCCTAAACTCCAGCAGTGATGGTGTAATGGAATCCTCAACTCCAGCAGTGATGATGTAACAGAGTCCTCAACTCTAGCAGTGATGACGTAATAGAGTCCTCATCTCCAGCAGTGATGATGTAACGGAGTCCTCAACTCCAGCAGTGATGACGTAATAGAGTCCTCAGGTCCAGTAGTGATGACGTAATGGAGATGACTTCTTAGGTGTCCTGTCACAGCTAGCCAGGTCTTCGGGGCTCTTTGCAGGGGTCCTGGGCCACAAAACAAGGCATTTCTTATATCCATGTTGAGACTTCTGGAATGACCTTGAGCCTCCCTCCTAGCCCTGCCCATTTCTGCCTGGCTTATTCCCCCACCTGAACAGTCCTCCCTCCTCTATGTGTTCCCTATACTCTGAGCCTGGAAGTGAGATTACTATGCTCCTCCATCTTAGTCCTCCCACCTCCCACCAGCTGAGCTCCAGGATGCCCAGTTTCCACCCTGTAAGGAGGAAGAAAGGAATGCAGAGGGCAGGAGAAGCCTGGAGTCTTACCACGGAGGGAGTAGAGGTCAGGATAGAATTCCTTGGTCGACAGAGAAACAAAGGCATCTGTGTCCCTTCAAAGGCCCTGTGTATGTAGTTGGCCACAGGGCTCTCAGGCAGCGCCAGCTGTACCACTGATGTGATCTTTCAAAGTGGCCTGGGTGCCAAGAGGCAGCATTGGAGGAGACTCACGCTGACGGGGACTGCTGGTGTAGCCCAGGACCCAGCGGCTGCTTGGAGGATAGGGACTTGGCCACTTCTCACAGTTAAGACAGTGTCTCTTTCAGCACTCTGCAACTTGATCACAAATGTTCACTTTGGAATACAAAGACAGGCCTTCACTCTGTAGCTTGGCATTCTCAGCTCCAGCCATCTTATCAGAGTTCTCACCACCCACCTGCCATGCCTCACTCAGGCTAGATTAGTCACTGTTTTGGAAGGTGTCTGCCACTAGAAATGGAAACACTTGGGGGTTGCTGTCACAGTCCCCTCCTGTGCCATATACTAGTGGACCCAGCCTCATTTTGATGCCTTCTAGGAAGACCCTGCAGGCAGCCGCTGTTGAGTGAAGTACTGTGAGGTTCAACTCAGATTGAACCAGGGATGAACACTGTTTGCGGTCCCTGCTTTCCATGACTCCCTATCATCATCATCATCACCACCACCATCATCATATTCTCTCTCTCTCTCTCTCTCTCTCTCTCTCTCTGTCAGCTCCTCCATGGGCACCGTCAGGTCTCCTGTTATACTGTCCTTGCTCATGACAGCAGGGTCTTTGCTCTCAAACACGTGTCCCCTTGGGAGCCGAAGCCAAATCTTGATCACTTATCTGTCCCCTGCAGATCTAGAATTCATTTTCTTCTCATGGATTTCAGTGTTTCTGGAATTGCCCTGAGCTGAGCATCTGTGGAAGTGACTGTTGAAGGTTCTCAGAGAGGCACGACAGTGACCCAAGTGAATGTGACAGTTCTCAGGCATGACAGTGACCTGAGTGAGTGGTCACTACACCTGGTAGTATGGAGGCCTTGGCATGGACCAATCTTTTCTTTTCCAGGAAGGACTCTGCCTGCCCAGTAATTCATCTGCTGTGGGCTGAGAAGCCTAGACTGTCCACCTTTCTCCTGGCACCTAAGACCCAGTGCTCACATGAAGGTCCCTAAGCATTGGTTTCATTTTGTTTTACTTATGAGACACAGTCTCTCTATGTAGCCTGGGCTGGCCAAGAACTCATGGCAATCCTCTTGCCTCAGCCTGCTGAGTGCTAGGATTATGTGCACGATCTGGAGCCTCATCCAAGGGCTTTTAATGTCAGTTCCACCTTCCTTCCAGTTTTTGAGTCTGGTCCCCTCTGAACAAGGCACAGATATAACTTAACTATGTAATTTGAGCTGAAAGGTGATCTGGAGGTAGCAACAAGTTTGACAAAAGAGAAGGACGAAGGAAAAGACAGAGGAAGGAGGGAAGATTTTACACACAACAGGAACATACAACTTATTTCCCATTTTGAACAGTATACTTAAATCAGTATGGCTACCTGAGCAATGGTTTTTCCACTGTAAAACAGTGACCCCAGCTTTGCTGTCATGGGGCTTGTCCTGCACGAAGGAAGAAAGTTACCCCTTAACAGTCACCCTTCTCTACATACCAACCACCCAAAACTCTAAAACCTAAATAAATCTTCTAACTAAAATCCTATGGAATCAAAGCGGCACAATGATGTGAAGTGTGAACTAAACTGAAGCAGAGCTGGCGAGCGTGAGTGCCAGCAGGCATCACTGGAGACCAGTAAGTGTTGAATCCAGCAGGGTTAGGAAACAGACCCATGACTTCTTCATTAAGCTGAGAACCCTTGAGAGGAGCTAATCCGGGTTTTAGGTTGGTTTTGGCTGCTCTTGGTCTCCATGAAAAAAGAAAAACAAAACCCCAGAATTAAAATATAGCAGATTTGAGTTCACAATCAAAGACTACTAGACTAAGGTTGTGTGTCTCGGTCTCTCTCTCTCTCTCTCTCTCTCTCTCTCTCTCTCTCTCTCTCTCTCTCTCTCTGTGTGTGTGTGTGTGTGTGTGTGTGTGTGTGTGTTTTAGGAGGGAACCAAGAAAAGCCAAATCACTGTTTAAAAAATCACAGAAACCATAAATCAATTTATGCTCCCAAGAATTCAGGATTTTGAAATTAGTAGATACAGAAAATAAAATAACTGTGAGGAAAATGTTGAAAGAAAACAATGAGATCATAAAAATGAGTGGGCAAGCCGGGCGGTGGTGGCGCACACCTTTAATCCAGCACTGGGAGGCAAAGCCATGTGGATCTCTGTGAGTTCAAGGTCAGCCTCTACAAAGTGAGTTTCAGGACAGCCAGGAGTACACAGAGAAACCCTGTCTGGAGGGGGGGGGAGGGGAAGAGTGGCAACAAAGACAAACAAAATGACCAGACTCTTAGAAGAAGAAGAACCAACTAGAACATATAGAAATAATATAATCACTGAAATACCAAAATAAGTGGATGAATGAAACAGATTAAACACAGTTAAAGGGAGACAATAAATAATTCTGAAACAATTACCCAGTAGTTAGCACAGAAAAGCAAAGACGTGGAAAATATGAAAGAACAGTGTGATGGTTTGTAGAACAGACTAAAGATACCCAGCGTGTTCCCAAGCCCTCATCTTACTGGAGCGAGCCAGGATGAATGCGGGAGAGGAAGGATACACTGCTTACTGATCCATAGTTAATATAAAGCAAGCATCTTGGAAACCCAGTGCTAGAGGAGAGTTTCCAAAACCCTAGAACTCCACTTAAAATCAGTAATAAGTAAGAAGACCAAATTTGTGTGCATGTGTGTGTGTGTGTTTATGTATATATGATCATGGTCTCTCTACTGCATCTCAATTTAAGGCTTACACAGGGCACGAAGACAAGACACAGAAATAACCTGTGCACTAATTAGGAGGAAACACCACTCAGTCATTTACAAAGTCAGTCTACAGAGAAAACTCGAAGATATATGGGTAAATTATTAGAAGTAAGGGAGCTTAAGATTACTGTATTTAAGACCAATAGATAAAGCCGGGCGTGGTGGCACACGCCTTTAATCCCAGCACTCGGGAGGCAGAGGCAGGCGGATCGCTGTGAGTTCGAGGCCAGCCTGGTTTACAAAGTGAGTCCAGGACAGCCAAGGCTACACAGAGAAACCCTGTCTCGAAAAACCAAAAAAAAAAAAAAAAAAAAAAAAAAAAAAAAAAAAAAAAAAAAAGACCAATAGATAAAAACCAATTTTTAAAAACATACCAATTATGCTAACGTTTAAGACAGCTCTATAATTTATAATGTACCCTGAATGGATCTAACAGCTATGTGAAAACATCATGACATCTCACTAGAGAATATTGAGAAGGGCCTGGAAAATAAAAAAGATTTGTGAACCTTGAAGCAACTGGAGTCAGGAATGTGCCAGCTTCACCCTATCCCTCCCGGTAGGTACATGAGAGTTCTCATGAAAATTCCAAAGTCTTAAGTGATGTTGACAAACAGATTCCTATGTTTGTGTATATGAGCAAAAGATCCGGAAGAGCAACACAGTCTTAAAGGATGAAAGGAAAGAGAAGATGGAAGGCTCTCTTACAACGTGGCAAGATTGTGAAAAAGCTGTAGTAACAGACAGGGACACTGATTTTAGTGCAGTTACCATGGCCCACAGGGAGCACATCCCAAGACCCCGTAGATGATTGACATCTGAAAGCAACTAGCATCAAACCCTAAATATACTGTTTTCCCTGTAATATTTACTTATGATAACAATTTAATGGGTAAGTTAGGCACTGTAAGAGATCAAAAACAGTAATGCGTAGAGCAATTATATAAAAACACACTATAATAACAATTCTTAAGTATGGCTTCTTTTCCAGTGTGCCTTATTGCAATTTTTTTTTTCTTGAAGAAATACCTTGGGCTTTTTTGCTTCTTCAAGTTTTTGCCTGTTTTGTTAGAGAAGGTTACTTAAATGCAAGCATGGTGATACAGAGCAGTTGTCCTGAAAAAAGAGATACTCCTAAGTGACTAATGGGAGGGTAATGCATACAGTGTGGATACACTGGGTCACAGGGCCAGGATGGAGTGGGACAATACGATATTTCACTAGGATCTGTAGACTTGTGTGCTCTAAACTGTATGAATCATTTATTTCTGGAGCTTCCTCTTTAATACTTTCAGACCGCAGTTGACAAAAAAGCAACTAAATCCATAGAAAGAAGGGCACATTAGAGATGAATTAACCAATATATCCAAAGAGGAGGCCAGGAAACAACCAGAGACAAGTAGAAACCAGACCGTGGGAAGAAATGTCTTAAATAAGACACATAAGTCATTGCATACAGTCATATTAGAATTGAGAACTTCTGTGCATTGTAGGGCAGTTTTAAAAAGTAAAGATGGGAATAGCAGGTCAGCTCAGGAGACGGAGGTGTTTACCACCAGGCCCAGTCACTGAGTTCAATCCCAGAATGCACATGGTAGGACAGAACCACCTCCCCCCAAGTAGATGTGTGACTTCCACACACCTGCCATTGTACACATTGCACACACGCACGCACGCATGCACACTCACACACACAAATAATTAAATAAATGAAATACAAGATAAAATATTTAAAAACTCGTAAGTAAAAAGACAAGTCAGGGATTGAGAGGAGACATGGCAATACTCAATAACTGAGGTTTAATGTCAAGGTCGAAAAAATTGATTTGCAAATGAGAAAAAGGCATGAATGTCCCAAATGTAGAAATGGAAATGACATACACCCATAGCCAAGTGACCAGTTAACACCACATTTTATGCCTCCAGATTGGCAGAAGTTATGACATCTGATAATATCAAATACTGACTAGGATGGGGAGTAACAGGGGAGTCACATCATGCTGGTGTGGGATGTTGAGATGGCAACGACCTCTCTGACAGATGATTAGCACTATGTAGTCTGTACCTAAGCAGTGACGTCAGAGCTATGCTCGCTCTAGGCCGCCGTTTCCTGGCTGCAACATGAGACTTGTCAAGGGACATAGACATATTTCTTTTAAAAGAAGTAGGTGTGGCTTGGTGGTCCTGTTTTCTAGTATCCACGAACGCCTCGGTTTCCATTGATCTGCAATATAAACTGTTCCTTTTGAGACTGGGTGCTAAAAAATGTTAAAAAAACAAAAACAAAAACAAAAACAACGCCCCCCCCCAAACCTCTCAATTGTATGTGTGCCTTGGCAGTGTGCAGTAAGGATTCTTAACTGTATCATTTAGAGTTAGCAATGTATTTTTAAAGACACCAGATGCCCATCAACAAGAGAATGGATCACTACACAATGATTTGCCTTTGCAATGAAATACCACATATTAAACATGAATTAACTATGGCTCTGTGCAATAGTGTAGATAAATCTTCAGAACAGTGTTGATCCAAGCAAAGTCCCAGGAGACTGTAAATATTATATCGTAGTCATAAAGCTAAAAAGAAGAAGAAGAAGAAGAAGAAGAGGAGGAGGAGGAGGAGGAGGAGGAGGAGGAGGAGGAGGAGGAGGAAGAAGAAGAAGAAGAAGAAGAAGAAGAAGAAGAAGAAGAAGAAGAAGAAGAAGAAGAAGAAGAAGAAGAAGAAGAAGCTGTCGTAGGGGTTATGGAGATGGCTCAGTCAGTAAGACGTTTGCCTCTCAAGCACATGAATCTGAATTTGATCCCTGGAATTTATGTAAAGAAACCAGGTGGAGCGGCACCTAACTACAGTTGCCAGTGGGGGAGTTAGGAGGATAGCTGGGATTTGCTGGCTTCAGGCTCTGCGAGAGACCCTATCTCCAAAGATACATACAGAGTGGTTCGGGACGAGATGAGATCTGACGTTGACCTCTTGGTTGCACACGCAAGGGGGTACGCCTGCTCAGACACCCAAGCATTTACACATGCACAATCTCACGCTAAGCAGTGTTATTGGATATGTGTGTCGAGTATAGTTTTAAGAAGAGCATAGTGTACACACACTGCTGGCAATTTCTCTGACTCCTGCAGCTCTCTGGCTGAGCATGGTTCTAGATACAGCCATGCTGCCCCCTGGTGTCTGACTGGTGAATGGCACCAGGGCTGTTTGTTCGAGTGACGTGGGCCCGCCATTGCAGAGGTTCAGGCTGTGGCAAGGCTTAGCCTATATGGGAAAGATTAGGCAGCTTTGGGCACTCCTGATTTGAATTCAACCTTCTTGCTCTGTCTTCTCTTCTGACTCTGTGTGAGTGTAACTACACTGATACATGTCCCAGGGTGGAGCCAGCTGGCTCTGCTGTTGGCTTTGCCCATGTGACCCATCCAGGTCTCCTACCTTATCACCTCCCGGATTCAGTGAAATCCAACTAAGTGCTCAGTGTCTTGTGGGGAAGGAGGAACTTGGGGCTGGTACTCAGAAACCTTTGTCCAGATTCCCTTTATGCAGTTGCCATGCAATTGATGACCTGAGCCTCTAGGGGAAACAGGAAAATAGCATGGCGAGAAACCTAAGGTCATATATGGGCATCAGGGGGAACAGAGAGTGGCCTCCACGCATTGACTGGACTAAGGAGCTGATATAAACACTTCCTAGGGGATGGAGAGATGATTCAGAGCGGAAGAACACTGCTCTTCCGGAGGACCCACGTTTGGTTCCCAGCTCCCACATCAGACAGTTCACAATCACTGTAACCCCAGCTCCAGATCTATTACCCTGAATATTCCAACTCCACAGACACCTGCACACATATGGCATACCTACACACACACACACACACACACACACACACCTTTTTGAAAAAAGACTTCCTAGTGGGCTGTTTACTTTGAGAGCTGGACTCAGGGCCCCACATCTTAATGAGGCAGAGAAGGCTTGGAAAGAAGACACTGGGGAGACATCTCAAAGCCCTTGGGGTGTTAAGACTTCAGTACAGAAGCCCCCAAGCTACTGAGTTACTGAGCCGTTTTACGACCTTGGCCCTGCTGCTCCCTCAAGGAAGAGCATTTACTTAAGCGAGCTTCCGGTTCCAGGCCTGCAGTGTGGACCTATCATAGCTAAGTGTTCTGAGTCATCTGGGTTAATAGCATTGACCGTGCAGGTCTCTGAGAGTCTGATAAGGTGGCACTGGTCCCTGTGATTTGAACTGGTCTCAGGTCACATGTGCTCCCAGTACAGCTGAGGCTGGGATGAGCCCCTGTCATGGGTGATGGCTTTAAGGAGGAAGGTCTTCCTTCTGTCCCCAGAGTAACATCTTCTTCTTTATTCCCAGACACCATGGAGACGGTGCTGATCCTCTGCAGCCTGCTGGTGCCTGCAGTCTTGGCTAGTGGTAAGAGTGCTTTAGGGCCTAGCTGTACCAAGCTGGCAGCCGCAGCCCTTTCTGGTAGAAGGTTCTGGCACTTTTGGACATTAGGGTCGTAGAAGAACAGGTCCTAATCCAGGTGTTCCCCCACTGCTCCCCTCAAGGGTCCAGTTGGCCTTCTGTTAATCTCTCCAGGTACCTTGGGCGCCTGTGGAATCGCAGCCTAGAGTGTAATTAACCCATCCTGCCTATATATGCAAGCCATGAGCCACCCCCTCCCGCCCCTGTCTCAGTTCCCCACTTGTCACTAGGCGACAGGTAGACCTGGCCTTTTGGAGTGAACGGAAGGTGTGCTGTGAGCCATGGACCTCACCAAGGCCCAGAGTCGTACTTGCCCTAGACCTTGGACATGGACCCTAAGCACAGCAAGCCCGTTTTCCATTATCTCAGTATCTCCACCCCGTGAGCCTGCTTTACCAGAATCCTCTCGTGGGGACTGGGATCTGTGGGGCAGATGAGAAGTCACGGGAAGCACAGCTACTTTCCTCTTGACCTTGTCTGTCTGCTTTCCCAGCAGCTGAGAAGGAGAAAGAAAAGGACCCTTTCTACTATGGTGAGTGACCTCCGCAGTCCCAGTGGTGGTGGTGGTGGGAGTGTGTGTGTGGCCCCATCCAGGAGGGACAGACCAGCTCTGGTCATGGTCATCTCCCACCTCTCATCCCTGGCTCCTTTGCAGACTACCAGACCCTGAGGATTGGGGGACTGGTGTTCGCTGTGGTCCTCTTCTCCGTTGGGATACTCCTCATCCTAAGTAAGTTTGTCCCTTTCCCCTATGGCTGCTAGACAGATGGAGACAGTATCTGTACGGGCCCAGCCATTTTGTCTGTGGGCACAGTCAGCCCCTCTCCGTGGTCTCTCAGGACCAGTACAGGGCTGGGCATGTAGTAAGTGCTCAGTTAAAAAAGGGAGATGAGCTCGGAGAATATAGGTGAAAACAGGCATAGCTAAAATGAACAGGCTTCATCCCTAGGGGCAGGGGCGCAGCCATCCCGGGAGACAGATGCAGTTCTCGCCATGCACCTACAAATGTGTTTGCCCTAAAAGAAGAGCTATGTGTGGCGTTGAGTGTGCTTGCTACCCTGATTATTTTTGCTCACGGTATGAAAGGGCAAATTCCACCATAGTGGGAAGGTCTGATGGAACAGTTTGGTCCATGGTGGAAGATGTGTGTGGCTTATTCACATTAAGACAGAGAAGGAAGCTGAAAGCTCAGGATATAACCAGACGCGGCTACTACCTCCAAGACCTACCCCAAGAACCCATTTTGTTTAACTTCACCTCCCAAAGCATTCCCCCTCCCACAAACAGCACCCACTGAGGATCAAGTATCGGGACACAACAGCCTAGGGGTACATTTGCCATTTAAACCCTAGCACCTGGCCTCAGCTGACACAGGGCAGCTTCAGGCAGCAGGGCAGGCGTCCATTGCCTGTGGCTGGCAATGTCTTTGGCCTGTGCAGATTCACAGTAGATCTTCTGTATCCGGGCCAGGAGCCTGACCTTGAGCTGCCGCTGGGAGTGTCACTTTGGGTGGCTTCTTTGTCTTTCAGGTCGCAGGTGCAAGTGCAGTTTCAACCAGAAGCCCAGGTAAGGGTGACAGGGCTATGGGGACAGGGAGAAGCCTGCGGGGGGAACCTAGAGGGTGTTCTTTTGTCTCAGAAAAAGAACTGTGGGGAGCTGAGTGGTGAATTTGGGGATTTCCAAGTGACCATGGAACTAAGGAGAGGTCCAAACATGGAGGTGCAACCTCGGATGTAAATAGAGGAGGGGACATTGAGTAGGAACGTGTTGGAACCTTGTCTGGAGGTCCGTGAGACAGCAAGGCTTGGTAGGAGGGAAGTGGAGGAGGATGGCTGCCTGAATTACAGGGCAGAGGCACCATCCGCATTCCTCATCTCTTCCCGAGGCTCTGTGCACTGTCTAGACGTCTGGTCCCCTTTCCACAGCACATAAGTTACACCTCATCCATTAGAACAGCCATGGTGGCCATGGGCCTGAGAAGCCAGGGTCTGTGGCAGGCACACCCAAACCCCACCCTAGGGACAGACACTGAAGGGTAGCCATAGTTCTCTCTGCGCCTGTCCCCATCAGTCCTGGCTCCACTATTTGCCTCACGTGCCCCATGGTAGAAAGTTTTTGTTTGTTTGTTTGTTTGTTTGTTTTGGAGGGGATGAGTCCCAGGGGCTCTGCCTCAGTGGAGAGAATGGAGATTCTCTGTGGTTTGCCCTGAGCATCAGTGACTGTGTCCCCTCTTGTCATAGGGCTCCAGGGGATGAAGAGGCCCAGGTGGAGAACCTCATCACTACAAATGGTAACCGCAGTGAAAGGGTGCCGGGCGAGAGACTTCCCATGGTTCCTGGGGCACTGGGTTAGGTGCTATGAGCTGCTTTGTGTTTCAGCAGACATGCTTCTGAGGTGCCAGGAGAGGGCTCTGGGACCTCTGTGATGTTAGCACTTCATTCAGTACCAGACAGGCGATAGTCATTGTACACAGAGCACTTGCATCAGTACCAGGCACACTCCGTCTTTACACGTGTGCTGAGCCCCGGGGGGTACATATTCGACGACCTAGGTCCAAGTTCTTGTAACCAGCGAATGTCAAGGTTGCAAAGATTGGCACCACATCTTAGTGACCCCCCCCCAAATCCTAGTCTCCAGCATTACTGAGGGTTCAGCATGGAACACCCCCTGGGTGAGGAGCCTCACGCTACAATTGCTACAATTCCTACAAAATCGCTACCAAAAAGAAAAAAAAAAGAAAAAGAAAAAGAAAAAAAAAAAAACCCACCTTCTCTTCCAGCTGCAGAGCCCCAGAAGGCAGAGAACTGAAGGGGGGCAGCCTCCGGCAGGAAGGTAAGTGACCTGTGCTTGGTTCTCCCACTATCTCACTACTGGCTTCGAGTCAGGGCAGGGGCATCAGGCTAACTTTTCTTACCAGCCCACTCTTATGCGTCTGTCAGAGGTGGGGGAGGAACAGGGGACAGCTCAGTCCCAGAGAGACCGACCTAAGTGTCCCTTACCAAAACACAGCAAGCATAGGGAATCAGAGCCTCCAATCAGCCCTGGGACCAGGCTCATGTGGTTCTTTCCCAGCTTCCAAAAGAGTACAACTTGTAGGAATCATTTAGTTAGTGAAACATTTCCATATTAAAGTAACATTGAGAATGGCTGCCAATAATGAGCCAGAAACACACACACACACACACACACACACACTGAAATGTTCCAAAACTAAAGTGAGGAAAATAATAATGTGCGCCTTCTGCCCCCTGTACCTACACTGTCCCCAGCATTTGGCGTCCACTGTGTGTTCATTTCCATCGCTCACTGTGGCGTGCACCAGAAAGTTCCTAGTGATTGGATAAACCTTCCTGTCAGCAGGCCATACAGAGCTTCTGGAACCTACCAGGGGAAATAGGACATGCAGAACTGGCTCCATTTGTAATGGGAAAAAAAACCCAACAACAACAACAACAGCAAACCCAAAGAAACCTGCAGTTAGAGAAAGCCATTCAGATAGCGTCCTAGTTAGGGCTACTATTGCTGTGATGAAACAACAAACTAAACTGGGGAGGAAACAGTTATTTGGTATAAGCTTCCACATTGAAGGAGGTGAAGGCAGGAGCTCAGGCAGGGCAGGGGCCTGGGCAGAAGCTGATGAGAGGGCATGGAGGGGAGCTGCTTGCTCAGTCTGCTATAAGAAAATAGAACGCAGGACCACCAGTGTGGGGTGTCCTCACCCACAATGGGCTGGGCCCTCCCTTGTCAGTCACTAGTTAAGGAGATGCCCTACAGACTTGCCTGCAGCCTGGTCTTATGGAGGCATTTTCTCAGTTGGTGTTCCATGCTGTTTGGTGACTATAGCTTGTGCCAAGTTGACATAAAACTACCCAGCACAGATAGTATGCGACAAGCAGGGCCCTGAATCCGGGTCTGTGTGGCTAGGGGCACCCAAGATACCTACTGAACTGCATCCTGGATGGCAGACCCTGGGATGTAGAAAGGCAAGAAAGCCAGTTTGCTGCCTTGCTTCTGCCCCAGACTCCACAATAAGACACATATAAAGGGTGCATAACTTTAGCTTAAGCTGTAGGTTAAAGGCAGGCATAGTGGTGCCTACCTGCAGACCCAGCCCATGGGAGTAGAGGCAGGAAGATCAGAAGTTCAAGGTCAACCCTGACTAATAGTGAATTTGAGATCAGCCTGGGCTACAGGGACCCTGTCACAAAACAAAACGCCAAAACAAACCAAGTACTGGCTGTGTCATAGACACCTAGCCTTTGTCATGGGGGCAGTATCACCACGTACCTGTGTAGTGTTTTAATTCCTTGCCGTGCCTGTGTCTCCACATGACAGCCCAGGTAGCAGAGCAGGGTTCACTTGTGCCTATCTGTGGGCTGGATATCTTAAAGACACCAACTCCAACAGCCAACAACTCCAGCCTGGGAAGCCATCCCACTTCACAATGCTCCTCCTCCTTCCCTGCCTCTCAGGCTTGTCTGTTCTTTGCTGGGCCTCAGGGCTTCAAGGGCATGTCAACTGGGGGATTTATGGGTAAAGGGGCTATGAGGAGGATGGAGACCTGGTCCTGACCAGGTATGGGCACCAGAAAGGATTTGGGGTTTTAATGTGAGTCTCTGCCTCGCAGCCTCCAGAAGCCAAGGTCAGCCGCCTGCCACTTGAGAGGCTGACATCAAGGCTTGAGGAAACCGGCTACTTCATGCCAGACCTTTCTCTAGGAGAAGCCAAGAACACGTGTTTCCTGAACCTCTCCTTGCCCCCAACTAACCCCAGTCCTGTATACTTAATGATGCAACACTCAGCCCTTCCCTTTTCACTACAGCCAGGGGTCTGGCCCCTTTTTTGTGCCGTGTCTGTGTGTGTCTGTGTGTGTGTCTGCTGACTGTGGTCTTGTGGCTACTTATTCGTGGATTTCATTCGTGGATTTCATTGTTCCCGTGAACTGTGTGCTCCCTTTCCTGGGAGGGGCTCGGCCATTTTTGTCATCAGCGCCTTGTGGCCTCCTGTGACCTCCATCCCCTCCTGCTCTCTGGAGTCTGCTCTTCCCCTGAGGAGCCCTAGTCCCATCTCTGGATTTAGGCTTGAGGGAGAGTTGTACCAGGGGGCAGGAGTCTCAAGCTGTCTTGGGACTGAGAAAGTCTGTGCCACATTCATTGCCATTCTCCGTGGACTGTCAGAAGAAATCGGATCTAGATTCCACCAGTTTAGTAGATCTGTTAGCAGCTAGAGATTCAGAGGCCTGCCTTCCTACAGGCTCTGCCCTCCTGGGGTCCTTTTCCTTTTAGGGTGCCCACTGCAGAGGCCTAATCTGCTCCACCCTTTGTGGAACACCCAGGAATTCCAGGTCCAGGGCTTCTTGCCTCTGGGGCTCCTCACTTACCTCTGAGCAATAGCCCCTTAGGATCTGGACCGCCCCTGCCTCCCCCGCCCTTCCCTGCTTCTGAGACTTCAATCTCTAGTCCAATTTATCTGACCCAAGGATCCCTTCCTTCTTTGAAGCAGGTCTCTGGCAGCCGAGGGGACTGGGCAACGGAGAGGGTAGGGTTGGGGATCTGCCTGTCTACCTTATGGTGTGGGTCTGGCAGCCTTTGCAGTTTCCCTTCCCTGCCTGTCAGGGGTCAAAGTGGAGAGGGATGGAACAGTGCAGGAGCAGCGGGGCTGCAGGTCAGAGAGCAACAGGGAGAGGGTACACACAGCCTGGATGCATAGCAAATGCCAGGAGTCAAAGGTCATCAGAGTGGAACCGCAAACCAGACCCTGCCCCACCTGCCCATTGTGTTCCCTTGGAAACTAACCAAGCCACACGGTGTACCGGGACTGCCCATCTCTGTCTTGTGATCTATCCGCTGACAACGGGAAAATAAATAGATAAATACAACACTGTTTCCTAGTGGCCCTGAGTGGCTTTTCTTCTGAGAGTCTGGGAAAAGAGTGCCTGTCCCCAGCCAGAGGGAGGAGGTCAACACTGAAGGGTTCAAGGAAGGTGCCGGGCTGTTTAGGCCTCTTTCACAGGGGCTTCTGAGACCCAACTTTGGACCTCCTCTCCCTGTCTCCTTTTCTCTTCTTCCTTGGCTTTTCCCTACAGATCCCTGGTCTCAGGCTCTTCTCACATTGGGACCAGAGTAGAAAGGTGCCACAGAAGGTTAGTGACACTAGTGACAGTGGGAACTTGGAGGCCTCCCAGAGCCATCCCTGTCTGGGTTTGTTTTTGTTTTTGTTTGGGTTTTTTTTTTTTTTTTTTTTTTTTTTTTTTTTAAGTACTGTTGGCCAAACAAACACAGCTGCAGGCAGATTGTATTAGAAGGTAGCAAGCACAGCCCGGCCTCCAGCCTTCTGTGTGTCTTGGGTGAGACACAACTCCTAAAGAGTGAGAAACAAGCCTTGTTCTAACTTGAGAGTGACCACAACATCTTAGGGATTCAAGAGAACCTTGGTAGCCCCGCCCCCCCCCCAGGAGGATTCTGAGTTGCTTCCAGCCACAGAACTGCACCACACAGGCCTGAGGGAGCAGGCAGATTGCCTCCTCTTGCCTCATCCCAAGACCTGCTTAGTGCATTTCCCACACCTGCGCACACCTCTGCCTCAGTGTGTTTCGGCCCTCAGGCTCTGAAAATATGGAGTCTTGCAGCAGTGGTCAAGTATAACATAGGCAAGCCAAGGATAGCAGGGGTCATTTGTTAAATGACCACACATGTTAAGATATCTGTGGTCACGTGGGGTCTTAATAATTAAAGAAGATGAGGTCCCTTCACAGCACACTCATGAATCAGGGAATTCATGCCTTTTAGGTGACGAGACCCTGAGAGGCCTCAGACACACAAAGGATTGTGGGTACCGTGCCAGGCGTTATTAAAACCAAAACTCTGAAGAAGCCCAGTGAGAGGTTCTGACCTTCCTCCATCACACCAATAAGAGAGAGCACCTGTTGTCTTATTATGTGTCTAATATGGTGCCTATGGCTCTGCAAGGTGCCTAGGAACACGCACTTAGTTTGTCTGGTAACCTGGCTTTATCCTTGCAGTAGCAGGACAGTCTTGTGTTACAGATTCTCTCTGATGCCCCTCAAGGCTGGTCCAGGCCACAGCAGCTGCAGAGGAGATCGACCCATGCAGCGTTTCCGGGGCCATGTGTGTAGCACACAGCTGGCGCCTGGGGAAAGCTGTGTCAGATAAGGGGGCGGGGGCAACCCATGGCTCTTGCAACCCTGTCTGTTCCATGCTCTTTCAGGATGTGACCTCGCTAGAATACACTCTAGGCTGTGTTTTGAGGAAGTTCCTGTGGGAGAGGCCAGTGGTATGGAAAGACCCAGAAATGGAAAGCCTGAGCATCACACAGAAAGGCATCTCCCAAGCTCCCGCCAGGTGTAGGGTGCAGGGATTCCCGTGGGCCCACCTCCCACACTCACATCCACACAGCAACTTCACAAGGGTGGGACAGTACCAGCTGTGCAGCCCCTGTTACCTGATGCTCCTTTCTGCTTTTGATCTCTTTGGTTTTTGTTTTTCTTTTGAGACAGGGTCTCACATAGCCCACGCTGGCCTCAAACTCAGAAAACCAAAACGTGCAGCCAAGACTGGCCGGCCTAACTTCTGATCTTCCTGCCCTCCCCCCATCTCCTGAGTTGGGAGTTAAGGAGTTGCACAACCATGGCTGGGTGCGGTGTTTGTGCATACTGTGTGAGCTCTTTGCTGACTGAGCTGCAAACCGAGGCCCTGTGAGTTGGTTTAATATGGCAACTTTACTTGCTTGCATGGGAAAAGAGACAATAGTCCCCTTGTTCTTAGTAACCTTGAGGGTCCCTCAAATTTGACCTCCCAGAACTCTCCATCTCACATGAGTTTGGCCCCCAAAGACGTTCAAACCTCTTCAAAAATTGCTGTTGCTCATTCTTAATGCCACTAATCTGTGCCTCAGTCCCCAAATGCTATGCCCTTGACCTCTCAGGGGTTTGGTTTGTTCATTTTTTTTCCATGGAAGTTGTAGATCAGAACTGGCCAGAGGGTTCTTGGAAGAGAGCAGAGGCAGAGAGCAAACGGAATGCTAGTAGCAGAGGTGGGACAGGGGTGCCAAGCTGAAGCACACCCCAAGGTCAAGGGGCTCTACCCTCCAAAGAATGGGGTAGTGGCAGGTGAGAATTCTCCAGCTCAGTCTGGTTCTCGCCTTGTCCCTGGCTGCTCTGTACCCCCCTCCCCCAGAGGCCCAGGGAGAGCGAGAAAGGTCAGGTGTGTTTGCCCAAGCCAGGGGAGGAGCTTTGAAAATAACCTGTCTTCAGGCCATAAAGAGGAAGGAATGGTCACCTACTGCCGTTTGTGTGATTCATTGCTCTCACCCCCTAAGCTCCTGGCTGGCAGCATCAACCAGTTCTAGCCAACCACCTGCTGATCTTCTGGAGTCAGCCCCAGCTCCATGGCCTTGAGCAACAAGGGGTGCCTGCCAAGGCACAATGCTGTCATTCACGTCCTGAAGGACTCGGGGGATATTGGGCAGGACGAGCAGCCTTTCTAAAGCCTCGGTCTTTGCCTCGCAGCCTGGACCCCTCGTCTCTCCCAATGTTTGAACTTCAGCTCCCATCTCTCTGTCACTTTCCTTCTCTTGGGTTAGGCCTCCAGCTAGCTGTGTGACTCTGGAAAAGCCACCGAAGCCACAGTATCCTCTGCAGTACACTATACTAGACAGTATAGACACTATATTATACACTATATGTTATGCAATGAATTCAACAATGTTTTCCTGTTACTTCCCTGAGTTAAAATGACACAATAGACATACAAAACACAGTGAAATTCCTACATGAAGATGTTATGTTCCCAGGACCAGCATTGCGTACTGTTTAAGGACTGCCTCCTCATTGACAGCGAGAGTCCCTACCTGTCCCTTAGACCTGGACTCTAGTCCTGTCTTGTACACATGTCACCTACAGCCCCCAACCTGCCTGGCTATGATATCAGGAAAAGCAAAGCAGATCTCTGGAGCCCTCCTGAACCATGAAATAGGTGGGTCGTTCATTGCCAGGTGGAGCGAGCTGGATTCAGTGTCAGTGACTGATGGTACAAACGATGAGTGGATGTGGTGATCTGTGTATGCCTGTAGGCCAGGACAGGATGGCCACAGACCACATGACAGCCACAGACGCCCATCTCAGGACTCCAGAGGCCATAGAGAGAAAGGTATGACTTGCTTCCTGAGGTTCTCCAAAGGCAGTGACCACAAGGAACCACTTAGAAACACCTCAGGGCCAGGTCAAGGCCAGGTGTGAGTTCTGAGAAAACCAAGAATGCATTTCTCTCCAGGGTGTTCTCTGTGTAGGAGGCTGGCCTAATGGGTTTGTCCTTGCTGTAACACGGTGACCTTGAGTCTCAGCATACACTGCCCTTTGGCAACTCCCAGGACCGCTGTGCCCCACTGCTTGGCCATCTTGAAGCCAACACTTAAGGGCCGGATTCTATGGGGCCCACCTCCTCCAAGCTCTTGCCTTATAAGACCCCTGTGACCTGGCACTTGTGGTCACAGCAAGAGACAAGAGCTGGCACTCCTCAGGGCTTGGGACTTCTAGCCAGAACAGATGGGGCCTACAAGGAGCAGCCACCTTCCCTGCCCAGTGTCCCTGAGGACTATACCATGGAGAATGGGCCTGAGCTTGGAGTCGGGGGTTGTCTCATGCTTTCTGCCCCCTTTGACGCTCCTTTGAGCTACGAATCAACAGCACGAAGAGAAAATGATGCTGGGGCCTGAAATGCAATGCTGTGGATTCTGTCAGGAAACCTCACAAAGCCCTGAGCTGGTGGGCTGGAGAGTCCTGTTGTGGGAAGGCCGGTGGTGAGGACCTCTACTCTGGTGCTTCTTGTATGAATTAGGGAGACAAGGACCAGCTGAATGTCACAAGCCATGGCTTTCCTACACACAAATGCAATGGAGACTGTCCACGTGGCTGCCCCAGGCTTAAAACAGACCTGCCCGAAGGACCTGGGAGAATGAGGTGCGACTGCTGAGCTCCCCGACCCTGTGGGCATGACAAGGATGAAGGAGGAATCCCTCCCCCTAACTCTGAAAGACTGCTTTGGTCTCTGGGTCTAAGAGGACACAGGATTCACCCTGGAAAAACCCAACTGAGAAGGAAAACGGGAGGCTCTTGGCCTGCCCCATTCTTTTAAAAATCAGGAAAATACCATTTGCATGGCCCCTGGGCCCTGTCACTACAGGGAAGACTTCAAGAAGGAGAGTGGTGGTGATGGTGGGGGTATAGCTAAGAAGCTGATGGGGAGGTCATGCTGATTGGTGTTTTCCTAGGGAAGAAAGGAAGCTTAGGGCCAATGACGGTGATAGCTGGGGATCTAGCTGGAGCATCAGGGGAGGAGGCAACTGTCAGGAACCCTTCAGTAGAAGTCACCAGGGCCCCTGGGCTATATAAAAGGATGTTGTAAGCAGACTTATCTCCTGGGTACCCAGCCCAGCCTAGGGTAGAGAGTGGTACCACCATTGTTGGGACCTTCTTTGGCGAAACACTTCTTCTGATGACTTCCTCCCACATTGAGCCTCTGAGGTAGGTATCACCATGCATTTTAGATGGCAGGATACACGGAGGCATCCTTCTCTCGCCTTCCCAGGGTCAGAAGGGCAAGTCAGTTTACAGGAGGATTTACACTGGTACGGTCTGGCCTTAAGGGGCTATGCACACAGACATGGGAGGAGTCACTTCTTCAGTTGTTCCCAGGAGAGCAAGAGCCAGGGTCCCTTTGCAGGGGATTAGGATGTCCTAGAGAAGGCTCATTATCCCCAGCTTTGGCGAAGCCCTGACGATGGCCTTGGCTGGCTGGGATACCATGGAAGCTGTCTGAGGAAGGACTTGTGAAAAAGGTCTAAACAACTCTTAACATTCACTTGGGCTTTGGGAGCTGGGAGCGGGTGTGTGGCTGGGTATGGGCTGGGTGTGGGCTTGGGTGGGGCATGATAGGGTGTTAGAGGAGTCTGAGGGAAAGGGTGGTAAGAGTTCAGTGCCTCTCTAGAGAAACGAGGCCGAGTTACCTGCTGCACGCAGGTGGCGGACTAGAGAGAAGGTGGCCTTAGGCAAGCTCGGAGGTTGGGTCATTGGCAAAATGCTGCTGCCTCTCTGGGCTGGGATAGTGTGAAAATTTAGAAAGGGTACATAGAAGGCTGTCTAAGTGATGGCGATGGGGAAAAGCCCGAGGATAGAGGGATCGTTCTGGAAGCTGAGCACTCAAAGACTATCTACACTAAGGTCCTGAGGCAAGAGTGAGCCCTGGAAGGTGGGAGAGCCCCCAAGGGGACAGTATGGCTGCAATGGACAGATGAGCAGAAAAGCTGGGGACAGGGTTCAAGAGGCCACTAGGGTGAGATTAAGAAGGCGTACAGAAAGGGGGCCAGTAAGAGGGCAAGTGAAGGCATTTGCCACAAAGCCTTGCACTGTGAGTTCAATCCCTGGGTCCCACAAATTGTCTTCTGATCTCCAGACATGTAAGCTCTCATACGCACAATAAACAAACAACATAATAAGAAACTTCACAAAGTGAAGGGACAGAAAACAAACAAACAAACAAACAAAAACAAACAAACAAACAAAACGACCCAGGGTTAGAATCAGTATCCAGAGAATCATGGGAAGGAAAGCAAACGGTTTTTACAAGTGAAGGACTCGGTGGGAGCGCAGGGCATCTATTGAGAAAGAGGGCGTCTTCTTTCACAGCACTGAAGTTGGGAAGACACTCTCAGTGGGCCTGCAGGGAGGTGGCGGGGGTGGGGTGGGGGTGTCCCTGTCTGAACTTCCCCGGTGCCTGGCTTGGGGAGTTTCCACTCAGGGCTCCAGGTATCTGAAGGTTAAGAGTTCCATTTGGGAACACGTGACAGGGTCACCGGGTGGAGTTGTCCTTTACCTCACAGGTGGCTGTGGGTGGGGGTGGGAGGCCATTGTCAGCTTAGAGCCCTAAGACACATCAGCCTAACCAGAGGACCCAGCTACGAGTTCGGGCCAGCATTTCAGAGTGCTTCCGTCTCCCAGCACCCTCTCTTAGGGCAGCGCCATTGCAAGGAACAAAGAGACAGTTGTCAGAATGACCAGACCCAGCACTGCCCGTGCTCTGCTGGTAGCCTCTGGAATAGCCACATCAGGATGGTCTTGGGCACCTAGAAGAGACTCTGTGGTCAAGTCTTAGTCAGACAACAGAGACTTCTTGTAGTGGCCTTGCTCTGCCTTTCATGGCGACCAGGACACAAAGACTCTGGGAGCTAATGAGTGGCTGTCCTGTTACTCTTCTGTTGGTCCCTGGCGTCACCCTAGCCCTGAGGAGTAGAAGATGTTCTGCCTTTCGGCTGCTCCCCTGACAGGAAGCTTATTTCTTCTCAGAGGACCTCATTATGTGCCGGAACTCTTGCCGAGACCCCGTAGGTGCATCCAGGCAGGTGTGTCATCACAAATGAGACATGTCCCCAAGGTTAAGTGAGGAGTTCTAGGAGGGGAGGAAGGAAGGGTGACCATGGGAGCACCCTCAAAGTGTGCCTCCAGCCGCTGCTCATCTCTGGCCAGATAGCAGAATGGCTTAGGAGCCTAGTCAGCTTCCTCAGTTCCAGGACCAGCAGGGACAGTCCCCACAGCACTCCGAGTAGCTTCCTGCCTCATCTCAAGAGGCTCTGGGCTACAGAATGGGCCCAGGGGCAAGAGACATCAAGGTGGGTCCACCGGATGAAGACTCTGCTGAGGAAAGGTTAGAGACCCACACCTGCTTCTGAGCGGCTCTTTCAGCTGCCAGCCTGAAGCCCACGGAAGTGGGGGAGGAGCTCTGGTACTGCCAGTTTGCATCCTGGCCAGTGTCTTTCTAGAAACCCTCTTAGACAACATGATGCAGGCCTCTGGTGGTAGCAGCAAGGTCCCTGTGGAGAAAAGAGGATGTTGCAGTTGACTTTGGAGGTCAGAGCCTCTTCCCCTACTCCAACCAGCCCAGGCAGGCAGGTGCAAGGTAACAGTTCCTCAGCAGCCCCGCCTCCTGCTCTAGCTCAGCTCAACCAGTGCGTGAAGGGAGGAAGTACCACTCTTCCTATCCAGGCCCCAGGCAAGGGCAGGCACTCCCTGGCTCCTGCTGTGCCTCAAACAGTTCCAGCAACTCCGGCCATGGACAGGTGGTACCTGGGTGAGTCTCCCAAGCCTGCCCTTCCCCGCCCTGTCCTACTTGCATTCAGGGGACCACCCATCACTTTCAAATACACCTACTGGCTCCCCAGAATTGTGGGAGAAACAGAAATGCGAGAGACAGGCTGCCCTAATAAGGGCACCTCAATAATGAGTCCTGGGCCTGCTGTGACATGCTGGATGTCTCTGAGCCAGAGGCTGGGGAAACTGGCTCTCATCAACCTCCTCATCCCGCAGTGTGTCTGTCCATCAGACTACTGCCTCACACGCTAGTCCCCCATCCTCTCTAGCCTCCTGCTCTCTGGTGGCAGCTAGTGCCACTCATCTGCACCTTAGAAAGACGGGATGATTTTAGTCCTCCCCTTTCTTACTGGATCATGTGACATTGGAGGGGTTACTTTCCCAGCACCTAGAACAGAAAAGTAGTCGTCAGCCTGCTTTTCCCATGGCTTTGCCTACCTGTCTACCCACATGCCTGCCCATCCGTCCGTCCATCCGTCCATCCGTCCGTCTGTCTGTCTGTCATACATCTTTCTAACTTGCTACCTATTCTCATCTCTTGTTTTAGAAAGAACTCATAGGGGCTTACAAAAAAAGTCACCAAGATAATGTGATAAGGAGTGGGGGTCCTGCAGAATTCTGTGAAGAATGGCAGCAGATTCGGCAGCCATCTTGGGACCCGGACCGTCCAGGCTCTGGCTCTCCCTTTTCTGTGTTTCTGGCTCCATGTTTTCTTGCTCTCAGTTTTTCTGGTCTCTGGAGGACTATGGCACATGCCCTCAAATCTTCATCTATGAAATGGAGCTACCACAAATTAAATGGGTGCCGTGAGAACCGAGAGCCTAGGATGTGGTTCCAGACTCTCACAGGGTGGGGGCCGCTGTCTACCTTTTTTTTTGTTTTGGTTTGTTTTGGATTTTTGAGACAGGGTTTCTCTGTGTAGCCTTGGCTGTCCTGGACTCGCTTTGTAGACCAGGCTGGCCTTGAACTCACAGTGATCTGCCTGCCTCTGTCCTCCAAGTGCTAGGATTAAAGGTGTGTGCCACCATGCCCAGCACCGCTGTCTACTTTTATGAATGCTTGTCACTGGGCTCTGAAAGCTCAGGAGAGCTGTGTGAATGCTCTGAAGGTGACAGCCAGGGCCCTGCTTCTCTCCTCTCGCCTACTTAGCAGAGAGTGGTTGGCTTTCTGAAGGGACCATTATACAACAGGCTTGTTCCTGTCACTTTTCAAACAATGCATAAACCTGGGCCATAGTCTAATATGCCTCTCTTGGTCCCCACAACTTCCCTGAGCCCTGTGCCCTACTTATTGTTTAGATGAAGAGACAGAGGCGTGGAGAGGTAAGCAAGTTGACAAAGGTCAGATGCTCAGCGAGTGGTGAGTGCCAGTGTCCTGGCATTGGTTGAAGGGTGACTCACAAATGGAGCCCTTCTCTTGGGAAGGACACCAGGGGAATAGATATCATCTATCCATCTCTAGCTATCATTTATCTATCTATTACCTATCTATCTATCTATCTATCTATCTATCTATCTATCTATCTATCCATCCACCAATCTATTATCCATCTGGCTATCATCTATGTAGCCCGCATGCATGTATGTGTGTTTTCATGCATGCACGTATGTATGTACATATGTATGTATCAGCTATTTATGTGTATCTCTTATCTGTGTATCTATCTATATATTACCTGCTAGTTTTGGACATTAGCTGCTTGGAGGCCAAGTCTACCATCTAGAAACCAAAGAAGACTGTACTACATACAGAATTCATACCATAGTTCCCAAGGGGGACAGTCACAGTTAGTGGGGGGACAACCTGGGGAGATATGAACAAAACACTTGAGCTCTGAATCTGAAAGGGCAGACATAAATCTTGTCCCAACCTCTCACTTATGGGACCTTGGATAAGGTCTCTAATTCCTCTATGCTTCAGACATCTCATGTCAAGGGGTGGGGGGCAACTAATGCAAAAAGGAGCTACCAGCTAGGAAATGCTTTGCAAACCATAAGAACAAGCCTGGGCCTCTTCCTGAAAGAGTCTTAAGTGCATGGTGGAGAAGCTTCAAGAGGGAGTGTTGGGCATCAGGGTAAGACATTAGGAATGACAGAGCATTTCAGACTGAGGTGTGACTGGCTAAATGCAGCCCCAGGATCAGGATACGTAAACAAAGTCAAGCCAGCCAGTGCCATGAAGGCTGATCTTGCTGCAGACCCAATGTTCAGGGGACTGTGGTGGGAGAGGAGGCAGGCCGGGCTCCTTAGGAACTCCTCAGGGAGACATGAGTGCCCTGTGAGAGTGCTAGCTGTCATGGTGCTATCCACAGGGGCTGGCAAGAAGGGACTTGGAGGTCCCCACCCTGACATAGTTCTCCCACACACACCACCTCCCATGCGCTGTTCACAATGAGTGCTTCTTGAAGCTTCCACTTCCTCATCCCACTGGCCAGCTTTGCCTTCCCCTGCTGATGGAAGAATACTGTTGCTGCCCATCTCAGCCCCGCTCTCTGGAAATTTCCTCTGGGAGGGGCTAGAGTCCACAGCCAGCTCCTCCCTGCCTCTGGCTTCCCCAACACCTCCCCTCGCCTGGCTCAGCAGGAGCCCCTCTGAGCACATTCGGGTTTTCTTGTGACCAGGGTAAATATTACCTGACACTGTTAATATTTAATGCCCCCCACCTCTGCCCTGGCCACCCCACGGGTAGACACTGACCCAGAAGTAGAGGCCACAGGAAGAGCGTGGAGAAATAACAGGGATGCCTGCTGACGATGGTGAGTGTAATGCCCGGAGAGGCTGCCAGGACTTTGCCTGGGGCTGCTTCAGGTGGGCAGCTGAGCCCCCTTTCCCTCTGAGCCTGCCTCTCCCACTCCTTGGCTCGGGTTCCCAGCCAGTGGCTCTCTAAGAAAGTTAGTGTTGAGAAAGGACCCCCAACTCCACCCCGACAGAAACGGAGCAGAATAGCAGAAGTTGGAGCAGCAGTGTGTGTGTGTGTGTGTGTGTGTGTGTGTGTGAGAGAGAGAGAGAGAGAGAGAGAGAGAGAGAGAGAGAGAGAGAGAGAGAGTTGTTTTGGAGACAGGGTCTTGTTCTGTAGCCCAGCTTGGCCTGGAACTCACTGTATAGCCCAGAATAACTTAAATTTCACAGCCTCCCACCTGTTTCGGCCTCCTACACCCTGCTCAGGGTGCCCTTCTAGTCTGGAATGGAGAGCTAAGATTACAAAGTGGTCAGGGGTTGCCAGGGTTGGTGGTGGGAGGAGCGGCTCTCTGGACAGCCTTCCCCAGCTGGCTTAAGGTCGGTCACAAGAAAACCCCTGAGTTTGGGGGAATCCACAGATTAAGACCTGGAGCCCAACAGGGTCCCTGCTGATCCACATATCTCGGAGTGTTCTGACCTAGAGCATTTGTGGGGAGGGGGCTCATCAGATGGTTCCTGAGAGGGAAGGAAGGCCTAGCTTGGATCTGGCTGAGATGGACACTAGCTCCCCATGTGACCTTGAACGTGGCTGAAGCTGGGGGCACTTTCTGCATGGAGTCAGAGCCTGGGCCCCTGTGACTTCTTCTTAGATTTTGACCTTCTTGAACAACTCATACCTGGGGTTCACCAGGCACTGACCCTCCCCTGGCCACTGGAGATGGCCAGACTGACCAGGCACCATAGCTGACCACCACAGGGGCACAGTTCAAAGTTGCCTGGGGATTGCTAACTTGCTCATTCCTTTAGAAAGGGCCCCAGATGAGAGGGTCTCCAGTGGGGAAGCAAAGAGTGCAGCTAGCATCGAGGGGATGTGGTGTGGTGTGGTGTGGTGTGGTGTGGTGTGGTGTGGTGGGGTGGGGTGTGGTGGGGTGTGGTGGGGTGGGGTGGGGTGACTGCAGCTTTGCTGGCCAGCATATCACCAGCTCTGAGCTCAGGCTGGTGGAAGGTAGAACATTTGCTTCTTTCAGGATGAAGGGAGCCACAGGAGGCAGGGCCAGGGTCATACAGCTTGGTCTGGTCTTCTCTGTCCATGTTACTTGAGAGGGAGCCTGGGAGTGCATTACAGGGTACATATGCTGCTGCTCCCACCATTCTGGCCTGAATTGTAGACACTTTAACATTTCTCTTGCTAAGTTTGCCTGGAGGACGATGATATAGACAGCAGAATTTAGGATGAGGCAAGCCCTGGTTCTGCCTTCCATTCCCTCAGTGTCTTTACAAAGACTCCAGCCGGCCCCTGGATCCCTCCTCCTGGTCCTTGAACTTAGAGGCTTTGCTTTACTCGTTCATTATTTCACTGATTTTCCTTGAGGAGGTGGAATTATATCAATAGAGGCCCTTGTGGGGCCCCCTGAGAGCTGGGTCTTTGGCCTATCCTTGATGTGATACAGAGCAGGGAATTAGACAGGACCTAGCCCTTCTGGGACTGAGGGTCTTCTCAGACAGTGCAGAGGCCTTGCGTCTGATCCCACAATGCCCTTCTAATGTAACCTTGGGGAGTCACCACCAGCCTCCTCTTCCCAGGCCACTTTTATCCAGCCTTCTCTTGCCCTTGGGGATCATCTGAGAAGCCTGGAGCTCCCAGGATGCTCCCTCCCCCCCCCCCGCCCCTACACACCCCACCCCCACCCCTTCAGAGTTTCTCTGTGTAGCCTTAGCTGTCCTGGAATTAGCTCTGTAGACCAGGCTGGCCTCGAACTCACAGAGCTCAGCCTGCCTCTGCCTCCTGAGTGCTGGGATTAAAGGCGTGCACCACCACGGCTCGGCTCACAGGTCACTCTTACCTAGCCTTCCTTTGCCCATCTGGGTTCTTGGGGAATCATCTGAGAAGTCTGGAGTTCCCACTACTCCTGCTCATGCCATCCCGGCTCTCTCCTCAGGTGGCAGTGCCAAGGGGTCAGAGAATCCATTCGAGTATGGTAAGCCAGTCCTCCCCTGCCTACCCCATCAGTTGGCTCCCAGCCAGGGGGCCCTGCTATCTGCTCTCAACACCACGGGGCTGCTGGTGGGTGGACTTTGGGAGGTCTATGAGGGGCAGTGCTCA
Organism: Acomys russatus; assembly: GCF_903995435.1. Lineage (NCBI taxonomy): Eukaryota > Metazoa > Chordata > Mammalia > Rodentia > Muridae > Acomys > Acomys russatus. The sequence goes on from NC_067150.1 coordinate 37,028,631, forward strand.
CACCACCGCTCTCGTCTCTTCTCTCCCAAGATTACGAGACCGTCCGCAAAGGGGGCCTGATCTTCGCGGGCCTGGCCTTCATCGTGGGTCTCCTCATCCTCCTCAGTAAGTGGAGACTGGTGGGGCATTTCCTAATGTCATACAGTAAGGATGCTTGCCATACGACCCACCCCCAACACACACCAACCTGAGGAGGAATTCTGGAATGCGCCACAGACAGCAGGCTCTGGCTTCCTTCAGGGTGCCCCCTGGTGGCCTTGGAGGGGAAGCTGAGAAAGGAGTCTGGCTGGGCAACTGTGGGGCAGAGGCGCCAGGGGAGCAGGCACTGCCCTATCTGGACACCATCTTAGCCACCCGAGGCCTTACGTGGTCTCAGCACACTGAAGGACACCCCCCCTACCACCACTGTCAGCGTTTGAGAAGGACAGGAAGAGACTTGTGGCAGCTCCCCTCCCTCAGTGTATCTGAAATCTACCCCTCCACATATTCCTGGAAATCAGCAGGCTGGGACCAAGGCCATGAGGCCTACTACTGGCTTATCCTAACTCTGGGGACACCGGGGAGGCACCGTTTTCTCTCTGTTAAATGGGGACAGTTCTATCCATCTTGTAAGACTGGGGCTAGCATCCTAAGGTGGTCTAAAGGGGTGAAGGGGTACTTTAGAAAGGGTCTAGGGTAGTTGTGGAGGGTCCTAAGGGGGAGGGAAATGGCAGTCACCACAACAGGTGTTTAACAAATGCTTGCTGCCTTGTTTTGTTGCAACCGGAAGAACAATACCAGGATCCCAGTCAGAAAGACACTTGGTGGTTTCTCTACCCCAGAATTCCACAAACTCTGTCTCCTGCCACTCCACTTGAAAGCTGGCCTCCTGGGAGAGATCTACCGTCCATCTGTGTGTGTGTGTGTGTGTGTGTGTGTGTGTGTGTGTGTGTGTGTGTGTGTGTGTGTGTGTTTGGGAGATAGAGAGAGACAGAGACAGTGAAACAGAGAGATTTGGCCTGTCCTCCAAGTGTGTGCTGAGCAGCTGTGGTCTTGTGCCCAATGTGGTGCAGGTGGCCTCATGAACTCATCCCAGCTGCCACTTTCAGCATGTTCACAGTCCATCACGGATCTGGTGCAGCGAATGTTTGCTGATTGACTAATTGCTTGGTGGTCCAGCCTTATATAAAGAGAGAAACAGTTAAATGTGGACTCCAAGCCTCACACTGTGATGACGCTGGAGGAGGGAGGCAAGCCTGGCAGAACTGGGTCTTCCAGGGTCCCCTTGGAAAAGGGTAACGAACTTTACCGTCTCTTTTCCAGGCAAAAGATTCCGCTGTGGGGGCAGTAAGAAGCATAGGTGAGTGCTGGGGGCGGGGGGCGGGGCAGGATGTTTTCCCAAAGGGGGCCACAGACTCTTTCCTTGCTCTGCCTTCACACACTTTAATTCCCCCACTACAGGCAGGTCAATGAAGATGAGCTGTGATGACAGGTATGTTCCCTTCAAAGGGCAGTTTGTGCATGCATGCGAATAAGAGACAAGTTGAGAGAAATTTGGCGGGGGAGGGGGCGGGGTGGGGGGTGGGGGGGAGGGGTCAGGTGGGCTATCCTCATTAAGTTGTAAAGGGAGGACTAAGTGTCTAAAGCGGGGTGTGCCAAAGTAGGTCCTCTGCAGAGGGGTCCTGGAGAATAAGAGGGACAGGAACAAAACCACGAGCCACAGAAGCCTCCCTCGCAACTCAACCTGTGCCTCTGTCTTTCCAGAGCTGGCAGTGCCCACCAGCGCATAGGCACCAGTGGCGCCCATCTTCCCCAGCTGTCCTCATCACAGCACTCGGGCTGAAGGAAGTGCCAGGCTCACTGTGACCCCTCCCCCCTCACGGTCATCCACTCATGCCTCTTGATCCCTAGCTTCCTCCCTCCCTCTCATCCCCAACTCCTCCGACACCCCACCTCCTATTCCAAGTTGGGGTACATGTGGAGCCTTACTCGGTTTTCAATGGCTCACTCTACAAGCATCTGCCAATGAAAGCTCGGTGTGGTCATCTATGGTTTCTTCGTCATTCGCCCCCCCCCCCCCCCGAAACAGCTGCCCTGGGAATAGAGACCTCTGCCTGACTCCCAGGCACCCTGGCAAAGTCTCAAGGTGTCGAGATAGAGGTGACTGGGTCCTGTTGGCTGCTGCTGCTGCTGCTGCTGCTGCTGCTGCTGCCGCCTTGGCACTCCCTTGGGGAACTTGCTTCTCGGGTGCTCTTGGACAACCGGGTGGTAGCTGTCTGTGGCCACACCCATGGGCTCTATGGTTTCCCTAGGTATTCTACTGTCCAGGGTGAGTGGTCTGGAAGGCCTGGTTTTGGGCGTCGGCTCATGCTCTCAGCCCATCCAGCCCAACCTCAGGTGGGTGGGGTCCAGGGAGCTGCAGTTGCAGCCAACTCCTACCCATCTGTTTGTTGGCATGCTTCCTCCGGAGTGAACGTTGAGAGTGAGTCCGCTGTCCCCGCCCCATCCTTCCGGGAAGAGACCTACAAAGAGGTCCAGCACCATCTCCCTCCATTCCCATGAGATTTCAAGGAGACTGGAGGGCTAGCAGGGATGCTGGCACCATCTTGTGACTGGCTTCCTTATCTACACCTCACAGTATCTGAGCAGAACCTGGGATGACGCAGTTTGAAAGGAATAGACTTTGTTAGGGTGGGCCAAACAGACAGGGTGGAAAGTGACTTTGGTGCTTAAGTCTTCTGTCCTAACCCACTGCCCCGGGCTTTGAAGCCCACCCACCCACAGGTAATTGCACAGTCCTTTGAGAAGCCATCTCCATTGTAGGGAAGGGGTTGCTGACCGCCCCACCCCCCACCCAAGAAAGGCAGTGACTTGTGTAGCACCTGCCTTTTTTTTTTTTTTCCTGTGAGAGCTAATCGATGAGAGGAGCTTGGGGTGGAAGGGCAGGTGTCAGTCAGCTGAGGCCAGTAGGTAAAGTTCAGGTCCTAGTCTCAGTGTCATGCCACTTACAGAATGTGACCTCACACCCTTAGGTAGAACTCAGGACTGCTATGCTTGGCTGCCCTCTAGAGGGAGGGAGGAAAGAGCAGAGGTGGAGGTGATCTGGCCAGGGTTAGGCCTGGGGAGGAGGCAAACTCTTCAGGGTTGCTGGATGCTGGGGCAAGGCAAACGGAAAGAGGTGTTCAAGGTCTGTGGCTCACTAGAGAGAAGTGGAAGCCTCGGAAAGGAGTCGCATTTCTAGAACATTCTATACACCAGCCCATCACTGAAATGGTCTTGGGTGAGTTGCTCCTCCTCCCTCAGCTTGACACCATGTCTCCTGTTCTCTAAGTGACCAGACTGATCCACCTGGACCTTGGGGATCTTTGCCTGACCTAGGCCTAACCATACGTCTTGAGCAGGGAGAGATGGCCACAAGAACGAGATTACTGGAGAGCCTGTCCTCCTGTCCCTATGCCCTCTGCCACCCTCATCCAGGCTGAGGTTCAGTGAGCCAGCCCAGGGTTGAGGGACCAACAGCTCCAGGGGACATTCCGATTCTGTGACCTGCTCCAGGGCTATGAAATCTCCTTTCACTATCCAGGAAGTTGTCATGCTTTGAGTTACTGAACATGTCATTCACTCTGAGGTTTTCCATCTATCAGAGCTGTCCTGAATTACAGAATACAAACCAAGTCTTGAAAGTGACTGTTGCCTCACTGCTTGGAGACCTAGTTGTCTTAGGGTGAAATTCCTCCTTCTACCACCAGAGGGAGCCCGTGACTTACTCAGATTCACCTGAAATTGCAACTGATTTCCTGGGAAAGCTCTGGGCTTTTTTCAGGCCCCACGGCTTGAGTTGCTACCATGGTCCTGTCCCAGTGTCCAGATCTCTCCTTCCGAACTCACAGTCACCCAAGTATGGCACACCCAGGGTAAGGACAATGAGCCCATCTTGGCATGGGTGGCCTGGGTGGGGCAGAGGCTGGCTCATCTGGAGCGTGAGGACTTCTTGCATGAGCCAGTTTTTCTAAAAAGCACTGGCACTTTAGGGAACCACTCTCATCTCGCCTCAGCAGTTTTGGGCTCACCTGGTTCAGTAAGGATGAGAGAGTGCCTCCAAAAGATTCACTGGCCCTATACACAGCAAAACAAGGGTCCCCTAAGACAGAGATGGGTCCTAGGGCGGAGGGAGGACTGAGTTTACACCCCGCCACCCCGACCTCTCTCCCGCCTCCAATATCTTGCTCCAGGGATAGACTGCCACTTCTGGGGAGATGAATCAGCTCCCGGCAGACGTGCACCCCCAGGTGGTCAAGATCTGAACTGCAGTTGAATGAGTGTAATCCAGTCCTCATCCGACTGGACAAATGTCATAGCCACTCAGTTATGCTGTCCCAATCAGGAAGATGGATGAGCTTGGGCCACAGAGTCAGGAACAGAGCAGCCACAGTCAGGTGTGTTAGGAGCAGGACTGAGACACACGGGCTGTAAGGGGGGAGCTGTGGGGCTGCCAAGCATCCCGGCCTTAGACGATTGCCAGTCTCCGGAAACACACGAAGTCCCGGCTTGGGGACACTTTGGGTTGTTGCAGTTGTAGCTGAGGGACTGGGAAGAAATCCTACTGAGAATTTGGAACCTTTATGTCCAGGGTTTCATCCAGACACTGGAGGGGCAAAGGAGATGGCAGCAGGACACAGGATGGAAGGGTCCCCAGTTGCCATGGGCCTCACATCTGGGAGACCCAAGAGCCAGCCCCATTTGGCAAATTTGTTTCTCCAAGCCTGCTGGGCTACCCAGTATGACCCTGAGTGTGACCTTGTCCCATGATTCCATAGTGCTGTTGTCTCTCTGTACATCTTCAAACCTGGCTCTCTGTTTTGAGAACTCCTCACTGCTGCTTCCTGGAAGAGCCTCGGAGTGTTGCTGGGAGGACTGGCCAGGTGAGCCAGGCGGGAGGGCAGCGGGTGGCTAGGAACAGCTGCCCCAGGCATGCAAGCCACAGACCATACTCTGGGAACTGAAACTGGCATTCCTGGCAGCTTTGTCCCCCAGCCTGCTGTGTGACCTTGGAAAGGTCCTTGTCTGTCTCCGGACTGGGCTTTGGGGGAAACAAAACAGGAGACACAGATTCTAAGTTTCTGTCTAGAAGTCAAGGGCCAGTGACTCTGAAAGGAGGTTGGGGCTGACACGGGTTCTCTCTCGCCTCCTGTCCCTCACAAGCCAGCTCACTGGCCCTATACATACGGGTCCCTCACAAGCAACTAGATGCACACAGCCACACATGCACAGCAGCTTGGTAAGCGAAGAAGGCAGGCACAAAGTCACCCGGAGAGGGAGAGGAAGGAGCTACTGTGGCTCTGGAGCAAGATGACTTCTCTCTCTTTGTTCCCCACAAAGGCCTGTCAATCGGTAAGTGAGTGTACACTCACACAGACTGCTGGGAAGTCACAGTCCTTGCTTTGCAGGGAATTAACATTTCAGGTCTCCCGTCTGCAAACCAAACATTCACTATGAAGTTAATAAAGTTATTCAGGAGAGGCCTGAGCCCTCAGCCAGCCTCTCAGGGGGTGTGAGCAGGATCGAAGGTTGCAGAACGGGCCTCGGCTGTCCAGGCCTCCTTCCTGATATCCTAATGACGCTTCTTCTTGGAACTGAATATTCCTTCACTCGGGGGGGGGGGGGGGGATATGAAGCAGATTAGCTGCTCCAGGGTGGGAATAGCGCCTGTGCTCCTCAGTGGCCTCAGTGCTCCTCAGTGGCCATCCCAGTTCTGGCAGAGGACCTAGTCAGTAAATGTTAGTTGATGGACCGCGCTGGCTGCTTGGAAGAAGAGGATTGAATGAGGAATGGCCACCCACCACTGTATAGGGGAGAGGAGGGTTGTGTGTGTGATGGTGGTGGTGGGTGGTGGGTGCTGGGGCAGAGTGGGTGATGTCTAGGCTCACAGAGGTGAGAGATCTTTGAGAGCTTTCCCAGTGACAGCCTTCATTTCATCCTCTGAGTCTCTGTATAGTGGCTGAGTTTTCCTGTCAACCTGACACAGGAGTAGAGTCCTCAGAGAGGAAGGAGCCCCAGGTGAGGAAATTACTCCATGAGACCCAGCTGTAAGGCATTTTCTCAGTTAGTGATCACTGGGGGAGGGCCCAGCCCATTGTGGGTGGTGCCGTCCCTAGGCTGGTGGTCCTGGGCTCTATAAGAAATCAGGTTAAGCAAGCCATGGAAAGCATACAAGTAAGCAGCACCCTTCCATGGCCTCTGCATCAGTTCCTGTCTCCAGGAGCCTGCCCTGTCTGAGTTCCTGTCCTGACTTCCTTCAATGATGAACAGCAGTATGGAAGTATAAGCCGAATAAACCCCTTTATCCCCAATTTGCTTTTTTTTTTTTTTTTCATGGTGTTTTATTACAGCAATAGAAACCATAACTAAGACACTTGGAGTCCAGAAAAACTTGCCGGAATCCTGGGCCAGTGACTATGTGGTGGGCATTATCTCCAAGCTAACAGTCAAAGCCACAAACTTTTCTGGACCCTTCCCCACAATGATTTGAGAGAGTTCTGCCCAGCCTCCTCTTCTCAGGACACCATATCTAAAGACAATGCCCTGTGAGCCCACCTTAAAGATAGCCAGGTCCCAGGGAGAGACTGGGACACCCATGTTCCCTCCCAGTGCCATGTGAGCTAAGGTACAGGGGTGATTGGCCATGTGTGAGATGTCTTCACCCCTTGGGCCCTCTGCCCCCTCAGCTGGGGGCTCTTGATTTCTTCTCTTAAGGAGGGGGGTGGTCTATGGTCCTACTAGGCTGGGACCAGGGAGGATGTGGGAGAAGGTTTCATGTTATGCGAGGAAGGGGTGGGGTGTGATGCTAGTTGCTCTGGAATTGGGGAGAGGCAGAGTAACCCCAAAGCAGAGAGGGCCTGAGCAGAGGCCAGCCTGGCTCTGGGCTAATCCAAGAGTCTCTGAAGCAATAAAGGAATCTTGACTATTGAAATGAGGATCTCACCAAAGAACTGGAATTTCCCCCCAGGAATCTCATGTTGGTAGAAGGAAAAGACTGAGGAGGCCCTGGGACCAGCTGGAGAGGGAGCTGTCTCCTGGGAAGAGATCTCGAACAGTTCTGACAGACCACCCTGCAGGAGGAGCTTGGGTCTAACTGTGATGGGTCAGCTGCACACTCGTCTTCCTGTCTATTAAAAACTAATGTTGTCAAGGCATGATCTCTGAAGTGGACTTGGAGGGGCCCTAGAGGGGCCTTCTTTGTTCCTCTTCTCAATCCAGTCACTTTTTTTCGTGGCTTGTTTGTCAGTAGATCTGTTGAGGACAGGTGGCCCAATGTGTTAGGTCCCACGCTGTGACCTTAAGAGTTCTGGTAACGCCATGGCAGAAATTAGGCCCACACGCCTCAGAGAGTGTGCTGGCTAATTTTTGTCAACTTGACACAAGTTAGAGTTATCTGCGAAGGGAGAGCTGTAGGCAGGCATTTTCTTGATTCGTGGTTGACATGGGAGGGCCCAGCACACTGTGGGTGGGGCCATCCCTGGCCTGGGCGGTCCTGGGTTGTATAAGAAAACCAACTGAGCAAGCCCCGGGGAGCAAGCCAGTAAGCAGCGCTCCTCCGTGGCCTCTGCTTCCAGGTTCCTGCGCTACTTGAATCCCTACCCTGACTTCTTTCAAGGATAGGCTGCGACCTTGGGGGATATGAGCCGAATAACCCCTTTTCTGTCCCGGGTTGCCTTCGGTCAGAGTCACTGGAACAGCAAGCAAATTATGCATGACTGGTAAGCCCCCTCTCCGGAGCTCAGTCCGCGTATCAGAGAGCGAGGGTCCCAGGCTGGAGGACACTATGTGTCCTTTCTAGGAGGTCTCAGAGGCAGACGCGGACACAAGCTGGGATGGGGCCGGTCAGGTTACAGACTGGCCTGTGAGACACAACTTTGAGTGGCCGAGAACCCAGCAAATTTTTAGCACAGCCTGCAGCGCTGCCATCCTGCGTCTCTAACACAAGGGGGCGCCACATAACCAGCTTCTCTGTTTTAAGGTTCACTGAAGAATGGAGCCATACTGAGCCCAAGAAAAGAAAGCAGAGTCCTCCTCAGTGAGGTAGCCTACCCAGAGACTAAGCAGAGTTAGGGAAATGCACTCTGCCCACCCCCGCACCTCACCCCACACACAACCACCCCACCAGGGAGAGTGGACATGACAGTTTTGTCCACCTGCAGGGGCCTGCCCTACCCGCCTGTTACCGAATGAGGCAAAACCTCGATGCCACTGTCTGCATAGATCCTGATGTCACCACCCCGATCTGAACAGGTCTAGAGACCTGGCTGTCACCTAGACCTAGTTCTTTCCTCCTCTTAGATCCTGCAGGGGCAGAGACGGGGGCACAGTGGGGGAAACAGTGAAAAGCGGAGCTCAGCCCACCAGCTGGACCGGCGAATCCTTCTGCGTCTCTGCGCCTTAGCTTCCTCACCTGTGGGATGGGAACGATAAGCCCCATCATTAGGTTGAATGAGATCACGCGTATAAGCAAAGCCGTAGCGTGCTACCAAACAGAACGGGACTCAGCTGAGGGACAGGGGGAGCTCAACCCTGGTCTTGTGGCTCATGTGCTTTGAGGATTTGAATAGCCAGCGTGCGACAGGGACTGTGTTAGGCCTTTTGGAAAACTAGAGTGGGGATATTTTTATAAAAATAGAGATGATAAAACCACATAGGGTCCCCTGGGGGCAAAGGGCAGCTCAAGCCCCATGGGACACTGCTTGGGGCTGTCTCCTTCTCTCAATTCATGTGTCTGTCTGTCTGTCTGTCTGTCTGTCTGTCTGTCTCTCTCTCTCTCTCTCTCTCTCTCTCTCTCTCTCTCTCTCTCTCTCTCTCTGTGTGTGTGTGTGTGTGTGTGTGTGTGTGTTCACTAATGTGAGCAGGGTTTGGAAGGCACTGATCTGAATGGATGCCCTCGCTGAGAAGCAGACTTTGAGACTTGGAGGAAGATGCCCTCAGAGGACAGCGGGTCTCCTGCCAGCGCCCCTAGAGCATCTTGCTCCTTCACCTCTTCCTAGAGGGCCAAGGACAACTGAGACTTGAGGTCTCCTCCTGAAGGTCAGGCCAGCAGGGATGCGCCTCAGCACAGTGCCCGGAATAGTCAGGAGACTAGAGTCACATCCTGTTGCGGACTCCGAGTTCTGCCCTTCAGTGGCCGTGTAACATTTAGCAACCACTTGGTTTCCAGAGTCTTAGGTTCCTCGTCAGTAGAACAGGAATATTGACGCCAGCCTGGCCCTAGGGTCTGATGCGAACGCACCACGGGCTCTCTAAAGCTTCACTTGCGATCTAAGTAGCGTCAGACCGACCAAGATAGATCTGTACAGGGGAAACTTCATTCTGTTCTCCTAAATCCGGGTAGGATTAAATACTGAAGGAAAAAAACCTCTATGTAACCGCTCAATACTGCCCACAGGTTTCCAGTGCTCAGTCTTTAGCGACACCTGCTGGCCATAATAGGTACTGTATTCCCCCATCTGGCCAAAAGATTGAGAAAGCTCACCTCTCTTCGGTCTCTTCTGTACTTGTTGCTCTTAGACTGGGAAGGGGACAGAGTCCTTCCTAGGAAGAGAGGGCTCCTCTGCCCACCTTCCCTCTGCACCCAATGCAGGAACGAACAGGGCTAAGGGCACGACCAGAGGGTGAACTTAGGACCAACCTGGTCTGGAAAAACGTGTGCTCACAGCAACAACTCCACCAGGCAGAAGACCAGCACGCCCAGTTGCCTCTGTCTCTAGAGAAGCCAGGCTGAAGGAAGAGGCTCCAGACACAGGCACACAGGAGGCTCAGAGAAACCGCCTGGTCAGGGCTTTAGGCTGTCTCATGATTCACATTTATGCTCGAATACCAGGGCATTTGGAAGAGTGGCTAGCTTGAAACATGGGTGAAAGAGGGGCAGGTTGGTGGTGTCCCCTTCCCAGGGTACTTCTGCCGCGAGGATGCAGTCTACTGATGATACCCTAGAATACACAGGATTTTCTTCAAAGCAATACAAGGAGTGCAGGAAGATGGCTCAATGGATAAAAGCACGGTGAAAGAGGAGACACCTCAAAGTCACTCTCTGCCCTCTACACATGTGTGTGCCCTGGCATTCTTGCACTAACAGTCTCTCACACACACAATAACGAATAGGATAAAAAAAAAAAAAAACAAGTAAAAATCCAAGGTGATGAGAAGTTGTGGGGTGACCTGTGAGATCAGACTCGCCTCAAATGGCTAGCAGGTGCTGCTGGGAAGCGGGCCAGGTGATCCGACTGCGCTCCCTGCTTGTGTGTCTGCATCCAACCCACCTCGGAAAGGGGACTGCAAACACTGCCACCACCGCCAGTGACCATACAAAGGTTAACCTGTTTCTCCGAGCCTCGGCTTCGTGATCTGTACAATGGGAACAGCAGGCACGAAGCTGGCCTTCTAGAGCTCCGCAGAGGGTTAGCTGAGAAATGGTGTGATATCCTGAGGACCTGAGTGTGGCACCGAGCCACCACACCACCAGGGCCTGTTCCAGTCATTGCTAGGGGTAGCCGTCCATGGCTCTGGCCAAAATTTGCCAAATGGAGTAGCTGATGCTGATGAACACTTGGTTGTTTCTTCTTAGCTTCAGGGTCCTAACTACAGTGTCGTCAACCTTAAAATGCACATGTCCCAATGTGAGGTTGCCTCAGCTATAGACACTGCCTGGGTTCTTTCCGCCAGCACTATGCCAACCCTGGGCTTTCCTGTCCCTGTGCCTAGCTCAAGTGCCACCTGGGTTCTTGCTGACTACTCCTTTCTCTGAGTTTAAGCAACTCTTTAATAGTTTTCATAAACCTAAACCCTAAGTGAGATTTTAAAAGTCATCTATCCCAACCACGGCGCCCCAGATTCACCCAACAAACACTTAGGAAATGTCCACCTGGAGTCTGGAGGGTGAGCAGACAGTGCAAGAGACAGAGGGCAGCCCCACCAGTGACATAAACACCATCACAGACATAGGGCTGCTGACCAGCAACCATCTCGTTAGGTGTGGTGAGAGGGGCTGGCACTTCGGAGGATCAGGAGTTCGAGGTCATCCTTAGTTACACAGCAAGTTTGAGGCTGCCTGGGCTACATATGACCCTAAAGAAAAAAAGGGGGGAGAAAGGGGTTGGAGAGATGTTCAGAGGCCAAGAGCACTGATTGCTGGCTCAATTCCTGGCACCTGCGTGGCGGCTTATAATTATTGATTGTGAGCTCGTAACCACCGGTAACTCCAGTCCCTGAGAATCTATCGCCCTCTGCTGGCCTCTGTGGGTACTGCATGCATGTGATGCATAGACATACATAAATGCAGGCAAAGCACTACTTTTTTTTTTTTTTTTTTTTAAAAAAAGAGCCCCATTTCTGCCCCAGGCTGTGGTGACTTGCAATGTTGCCCAGCTTTGGGCTGCCATTTAAACCTGTTGAGCCAGGTGCTTACAGAAGATGTTCTCTAAGTACTCTCTGCTCTGCCGTGTTGTCTGTGAGCCTTGGTGTTCACTCGCTGTTGCTACACAACCATTATGCCCACTGCAGGGTAGGAGTGAGGGTGGAGGTCCTGAGTTGGGCCATCCAGAGAGTTTTCATTACCTTTAGGGTTTGGGGAGTGGGTGGCTGTGTTTAAAACAGCGAATGTAGTGCGATGATCAACTTGCTTACTTAGCACCCTCAAAGCCTCCCCCCGCCCCCAGGTCAGCCACTAAGCACCACAATAAATAAATAAACAAGTAGCTCTAGCAGCCCTAGGACTGTGCTTCCTTTTCCGTCCCCTAGGGGGCCATGAGTGGCTGTATACAGTATAAAGGACAAATATTTTAGACCATAAGAAGTCAAGTGCCTCACATGGAGACTCTGGCCCATTTACCTCCAGCTACCCCAGGGTTTTCTGAACCCATAGAGCATAAGTTCATTTCTCTCTGTCATCTGTGACCTTCTGGTGAAACACTTGAGAAATGCCATACTTGATCTTTTCACATTGTCAGCTGACGTTGTTAAAAATGGGGTCAACTTTGCTAAGGATGTGGCATTCGATGGCACAGTGGCCTGAGGTTGGGCTCTCCCGCTCCTCAATGCTGCATTCTACCCCGACAGAGCTCTACTCCCTGGGGAACTGACCTCTGACTTCACTGTCACCAGTGTCACCTGTGTGTGTAAGTGGTGCCACTGACCCAGCCTCCCGATATTCAGGAAATGATGCATTGAATTACACCTCTCCCCCAATGATGCACAGTAGGACCACAGGGCTTTGCTCCACCAAAGCGAAAGATCCCAGAGCAGCAGTCAGAGCTGGTGGGCTCCCATAGGGGGCGGGACTTCCTGCGCTTGGCCTGATCAGGCCTCATTGGGTCTGTTCTGTTTAGAGGGCAATGTTAGTCAGGCATGGGGGCGAATACCAGTGACCTCACACTCAGAAGGAGCCTGTCGAGGTGAGGGGATCTCAAGTTCTAGGCCAGCCTTTGCTGTAGATTGAGCAGGGAGGGGTGGGGTGGGAAGGGAATTCAGCACAGCCAAGGAAGGGTCTAGCAATCGTGTTAAAATGGAAGGCAGCAGAGATTAGAAATGTGGCCTAGTAGAAGGACCGCTCGGGGCCCTGGTGGCTCTTCTCCACTCTGTGGAAAACTGTCATCTGTGAGACATTAGGCACAGCTTATGCACTCCAGAAGGGCCAGGCAGAAGAGGCTCAGTTAACCAGAATGTGAACATAGGCAATAAAGTTAGGCTAGGCGTCAGGATGGGGAGGGAGGAGGCCCTTAGCACTAGTGACATTAACCTGAGGTTGGTGAAGCATCTGTGGAGAGGCCTAGATAGAGCCCACTGGCAAGAACGGGCCAGGAGAGAGGAGCCCTAAGCAGCCTGTGTGCCCCCCGCCCCCCACTAACTGGACACGCCTCAGTCACTGGTCACCATCAGCCATGCTAGACCCCAGGGAGAGGTTTCTTCCTCCTCACAATTCCTGTGCTGGTGGCTGGAGCAGCTCGATGCTGTCATCTAGTGGCTCCTCCATCCTCCGTGCGGATGGCTTGTCATAGCAACAAGAGGGACGCCGCTGTACTGCAGAGGGACTGTGGAGGGCGTCAGAGCTGCCCTGAGGCATCTCTGTCCTGAGACTCTCCAGTGGAGCCTGTGGAGTAGTGGGCAAAAGGATGAAGAATGTCATCTTTCAAGTCAAGGTCATGACCCTGGGCACTGCCTTAACATCTGTCTTTCCCAGTGTGGACGGAGATCTCTTCCCGGGGAGGTGGCAGTTTTAAGCATGCGCAGCAGTTCATGAATATGTAACTTACACGTGGACTGAGGACACCGGAGGGCCCTCAGTGAGGGTCCAGGCAACCTGTGCCCGCTCAGCTCTTCGCCACCATGGGATCTAAGTAAATTCCTGGAGCTGATTAAGGTTTCTAGAGCCTGCAGCTTAAGAAACTATAAAAGTTACAGATCCCAGAGCAGGCAAGGCGCCAGAGAGATGGCTCTGTGGTTGCCAGCAATGGCGGCTTGTTCAGAGGACTGGCCCGGAGTCCCCAGTGCCCACAAGGCAGCTAGCAATGACCTGTAACTCCAGTTCCAAGGTATCCAGCACCCTCTTTTGGCTTCCACAGGCACCGCATGCATGTGGTACACAGACATGCATGCAGGCGAACACCCATACACATGAAATCAATCCCTTAAAAATTTTTAAAAAATAGATAAAAATGAGACTGCCCATTTAAAATGATACTAATGACGGCAGGGTCCGGGGAGATGGCTCAGCTGGGAAAGCGCTTGCTGTACAAGTGTGAGGTCCTGAGTTTGGATCCCTCAGCACCCACAGAAAAGCCAGGTGCAACACGCACCTGTCATCCCAAGGCCAGTGAGGCAGAAACAAGAAACCCCCTGGGGCTTGCTGGCCAGGCAGTTTAGCTGAATCAGCATGCCCCAGCTTTAGTGAGAGAGCCTGTCTCAAAATTTAAAGGGGACAGCAACTGGGACAGCAACTAAGACATCGACCTGTGCACACGCATGAATGTGTACAGATCGCACCCACACACACACAAAATTAAGGCAAATGACAAATTGTAAGAAAGACCTTACAAATACCACAAAATCTAGACAGTCACATGCTATCTTAGCCAACTGCCTGGCAAGCTTCGGCCATACTCTTCTCCTTTGATGTTCCCTTTGTGTTTCTGAGCTTACACAGTCAGCCGTTGGCTCCACCTACTTTACACCTGATCTCCTACCCCCACCCTTACCCACCCCCCACCCCCGCCTCTGTGTCTCTCTCTGTCTCTGTCTCTCTAGCTTTCGCTTACTCACTTGCTCGCTCACAAGCAGAGGCGTCCACAGGTATGTGGGATTTAAATCTTAGCACTGCAGCTTTGTGTCACAAAACCAGGTGAGTGAGCCTGGCACAGTGGGGGCATTTCTGCAATCCCAGCATGCGGGAGGACTGTGAGTTCAAGTTTAGCCCAAGTTTCATAGCAAGACCTTGTCTCAAAGCAAAGCCAGATGAGCTGTTCTGGAGCTGGGAGAATGTTCCTGTAAGCTGCTCCTTTCATGAGACAGTGCTGTGGATACCTGTGAACTACTTAAAGATGCCCCGCTGGCAAATGAGTCAGATACAGTGCTCACCAGACCCCTGGGACTCCAGGGAAGAAAAGAGAAGCTGTAGTGGTGGCTGCAGACTAGCAGGGCCACCCTACACACCATTCCATAAGCTCTGAGCATAGAAACATAGTCTTTAGCCTGAAGGCGCCTGAGCATGTCAGCTCCATAGTAAACCTGTCTCTGGGCATGCCACAAATCCTGGGAGCATCAGTTGCTGCATTTTGTATAAATAAGCAAAAACCAGGCCCTT